>NC_134966.1:3333333-3636363 GCF_965638725.1 Aptenodytes patagonicus | reverse complement strand
GGCACTGCAGTTATTCTTTATGCTCTCACTCAGCTGCCAGCTTGCCCTGGTTTACCCCAAATCTCTGAATCTTAATTTTTACTCCTAAAATCAACAGTGACTAAATTTCTGCTAATTTATGTTCATCCATGACAACACTAATGAGGCTGGCAGCTTTTTCACAGCTAAGCTCTAGTACTTTTCACAACCTAGACATTGCCTTCTCTAGCTTGTGTGTCTGGTCTGATTCAGCAGCTGGACTTAGAGCGTGCTTTGACCTGCTGGGAAAAAACTTCAGGTGAAAGTGTTCCCTGTTCTACCTGGTAGCTCTGTAGTAAATTCTTCTGCCTGGCTTAAAGATGTGGATACAGTCTTCTCTAGCAGCTCATCTGGGGTGAGTTGCTCTCCCATTCCAAATGCTCCACTTGTTATGGAACATGATACAAATATGGGAAGAGCTTCCTGTCCTTGCTCCAAAAAATATTTAGCTAGTGACACAAAGCAGAGCAAATTCATGAGGAGAAGTTGAGAGACTGCCAGCTGGTAATTAGTGACTGCTGTGGGAGCTTTGACTCAAGGCTTCCCATCCTTGCTCCAAATCCAACAAAGCTGGGTCTTGGTCCTAAGTTTCCTTCACCCTAAATGGCTTTGGCTGTTGACTTTGAGTTGAAGAGGATAGCACCACCTGTTGTCTTCAGTTTTATGTGAGATGGGATTCACGCACATTGGTGCTCTCTAGGAGACTGTTCTGGAGATAAGCGTCTCCTTTCAGTCCAGAGTTAAATGCTGGATTTTCTTCAGACTCCACCTCTCTCCTAGTTGTTTTTAATACCTTAACGATCTGCTGTTCGATATACTGGCTTCTTCCTGCAAAACCTTATGAGAGACCTCGTTTGTTACTGCGATAATTAATGAATTGTTTGCATTTCTCAGTAATCCCAAATGGCTGGGCAGGGGATCAAGAACCTGTCCTTATTTACCTAGTTCTTTGAAGATTTTTATTCTAAATGTGAAGGTTCTCACCTCAGCTACAGCTAGAGACATGAATAGATTAGGGGTAAATGAAGTGTTGACATAAATGGAATTGAAAAACTATGAATGAGACAGAAGTGGAATTTAAAGTGATATTTTTCAGCTTGCTCAGAAGTTTGCCTGCTTTTCTTTCTCTGAAATCAAGGTATAAATCCCATTGTGTTTGATCTTAAAGCAGCATCTCCTAATCTTGAAAGCATTTTGCTTTGTGACATCCCTGTAAGGTAGGATTGATGTTGGGGTTTTCCAGGTGAGGAAGAATGGCATGAAAGGACTGTGCATCACCTGAAATCGCACAGGATTTCTGGTGGGGGAGAAAATGTTGAATACATATCTTTAGCCAGTACCTTAATCTCTAACCCCTTCATTTCTGGAGTGAAGTCTCTATATATGGGAGAAGAGTAATAAATGAAGGTTAAGCAAAGCTGAATCCTATGCTGTTAATGTCTTTCTCAGCTAAAGTTTTCTACCGTTCCTATAGTCATCTTTAAGTATTTCAAGTTGTTGTTGGGTTTTTTTTTGTACTGTAACATTTTTGTTAGCAATTGGAATATCACTGAACTGATAACAAATACGAAGTGTGCTCAGCAAGAAAGACATGACCAAGGCTGACATTAAAATTCCATCTACCTCTACCCTTGCAAAAGAAGGGTGGGAAAGGTCCCCTTATGTTTTCAAATGTGCTTCATTGCAATGAAGTGAGGTATTCTTATCTGACCTTGAGGGAAAACCTCGATCATGTGCATCCGGGCAGTATCCCTGGGTCAGAGCTAGTATATTCACTCAGGCAGGATTACTCAGAAAGCCTGTGTGATTTATGGAGGCACAAGAGATTGCACTATTCCAAAAACCATGTGCCACAAAATTATTACCGGATGCACAGTCACATGAAAACAATTGTTTAAATGCTAAATGAAACCTCGTAACAAGGCCCAAAGCTCCCCATTTATGGTCTGACTGGAGCCCCAGCTGCATTTGTGAGCGATTTTCCTGACTTCACGGCCCAGAAAGCGAAGCTCCAGCTGTGTTTCTGGGAGAAAGGTGTCCCATGTTGCCCGAGGAGCGCCGTGCGGAGGTGGCAGAGGAGGAGGAAGCCACCCCAGTCTGGAGCACGAGGGACATGCAGAGGAAGTGACTGCATACCGTGTTTGAGGGGATAATGTCACAGAGGAGGAGTTGGCCAAAGCCCTGTGAATATGATTTGGCCTAGGGCCACGCAGAAGCTAGGAATGACCTTAAATAGTAGTCTAACTTGTGTTAGCATGTGCTGCCTGAACGGCAGCTAGGGACGTCCTGGACTGCTGACTCACCGGCTGCTGGGGTGAGAGCTGGCGACGACGCAGCTTGCTCAATGTGGAAGATGAATGCTGCGTTATTCATCACCGTTCGGGATGGGATGTCGTAAGGTGTCCATAGGCTCTTGCAGGAGCCGACACATCCTGATTTCCTTTGTGTCAAAGCAGTGGGTCGGTGTTTCTGTGGAATAGAGGCTGCTGGCTACAAACTTTGGCAAAAGCCAAATTCAGCTGAAATCTAGATCAGACTCTGGATCTGCTGCTCAGGTGTCTGAGCCACAGTGTGATGATGTCCTACCATTTTAATGAGGAAGCTTCATGGGCATTTCCATTCGTACAGAATGGTTGTGCTTCAGGGGTAAAGACTCATCTGTTTAAAAAAAAAAAAAAAGCTTCCTGTTTTGAATAAAGTTTATAAAAGTGTATACTGGGTGTATGTGGCAAGGTTTTAGTAGTGGGGAGGCTGCAGGGGCCTCTGTGAGGAGAGGCCAGGGCCGCCCCACGCCGGACACAGCTGGCTCCAGTAGCCTCACTGCAGGGCACAGCTGGGCCTGCAAGCTATACTGGTGGTGCCTCTGTGAAAAATGCATTTTAGAAAGGAACAAAAAGCTGCACAGGCAGTGAGGATGAGGAAAAAAGTGTGAGGAAACAGCCCTGCAAACACCCAGGTCAGTGAAGGAGGAGGGGGAGCAGGTTTTTCCCTGCAGCCTGTGGAGAGGACCACACCAGAGCAGAGATCCCCACTGTAGCCCCTGGAGCAGGGGGATTTCCTAACAGGAACTGTGGCCTGTGGAGGACCCACGGTGGAACAGGTGGAAAGTGTGAGGAGGGAAGAGTGTCAGAGAGGAGTTGTTATGGACTGACCATAACCCTCCATTCCCTATCTCCCTGCACTGCTCGGGGTTGGGGGGAAAGCAGAGGAGTCAGGAGTGAAGTTGAGCCTGTGAAGGTTGGGGAAAGGTGTTTCAATTTGTTTCTCACTTTCCAAACCTATTTTAATTGGCATTACATTAAATTTTGAAAAAAAAAAAAAAGTCTGTTTTGCCCATGGCTGTAGTTGCTAAGTGATCTCCCTGTCTTTATCTCACATTTTCCATTCTTGTTTTCTTCTCCTGCCCTGTTGAGGAGGGGGAGTTTTCCTAACATTTAACCAAGAAGCAATGCCTCAGCATCAGCAGCTCCATCAGAACAGCCATCGCTGCCCACAGCCTTGGCAGCTGCTGCACCTCCCTGAGAGCCTGGGAGGTCTGCAAGAAGTGCAGGAGGTACCATATAATTGGAAGCTTGGTAAGCATAATCTACAAACGCTTACTAATTCTAGATGGGAATGTAATGTTACCTTGGGCTAATGGTTTTAAAATAAATCATCTGAATCAGACACCTGCCTAGGTAATCACCACAGCAATTTCAAAACAAACAATAGTAACCTTAAAATTATCAAGAGAGCCTAAGGAAAACAAGGACACCTGGGTTGCAGTTTTGGACAGTTTAAAATTATGCCTACATGGTCTTTTGCAGGCAAACATGAGCTTGTTTACCACATGCGCTGCACTGACTGAAAGACACATGGCTATATAGGACTCTGTGCCTGAACTAGTACATGCCACATCTCTGCAGACCTCATTAACTTGGGCAAAAGTATGTTCCTGCAAAAACTCTGCCACGCTAGGTTCAAAGGGGCTTGTGGCTGTCTGGACCCGAACATAGGTAGAACAAACTCCTGCCTGTCTGCTGGATAGCATGTCAACATATCCAAAGTGAATCGAGAGCTGAAGCTTATGGCCTGTCAGTGGATCATCAGTCCCTGAGCCGCCCTGGTATCCACACTGGTTGGTGGATGTTCAGCCCTCAAGCTGGTCAAGGAACATCTTCCTAACTGTGTGTATACATATCTTTCCCTTCAAAAGTCATGCATGCAGCTGACTGAGCTGCTTGAAATCATCATTTGTATTAAAGAGAAAACCAGTAAACATGATTAAATGGATATTAAAAGGAGTCTGAAGAAAGGAAAAGGGCACAGGCACCCTTATATCTCTCTCTGGGGTATCTGTGTCAACAAAGCCAGAAAAGCAGCTGTTGGGATTGTTAGCAGAGAACTCTTAAGTGATGATGTCTTCACATGAAAATGTGCAGTTAGTGTCCTGCTGTGATAGTATCAGCAGCTGCTTCTAGCTTCAGCCATTCTCTGGAGTTCAGGCTCCACATGCAAACCAGCTGAACTCACTCTGTCCGCATTGAGGGGGGAATACTAGGCACTTGGACTGGCTTCCTTGCTCTAATCTGGAAGAATCAATGAGTTCATGGTTCAGGAATGCTCCTAAGAAACCACAACAAGGGAATATGAGCAACTGCAGACATGGAAAGTCTGTGCACCACAGACCCAACTTCCCTGCAGAGGGGGGTAAAAAGAAGAGGGAGATGGGGATGACCCAAAGAAGGAAAAGCTCTGGGATTTCTGACTCATCTCCCTTAAGGGCTCTTAAAGCAGCACATCATGTTGCTTCATATGGAGAAGATGGGATTTCCTGGTGGCACCTGTTATCGGCTGGAGCAAGTCTTGCCCCTCTAGCCCTTCCCTTGGTATTTGTGAGCTGTGCTGAGTGTGATACACATGTGCATGCAGCACTGTAACAGCTCTCGTAGCTGCACCTTGTGGAGCTAGGGCACTGAATAAGGAATTGTTTCCCAGATGGTGATCTTCAAAGACACATGGCAAAAAGAATTGTATGCCACAGACCTGTAATTTTGCAAAGAATCAGACTTTCAATGTGTGATTTATTAAAAAAATTAAAAAAGAGAGAGAAAAGAGAAAAAACCCTGTCATTAGAACTGTTGGATGCCAGTATAACCTGGTTTTAATGGTATCTCTCCTTCATCTGTCTTACAAAGCAGACAGGTGTTGTTTTGCATGTGACAATATAAGCTATAAAAGGTAATTAGTAGAAGAATGTTTCTGTTTTTACAGATCCTAGAAATGTGCTAGCTCTGCACATTGTTTATGATTTTTCACTTACTCCAGTTTTTTTTCCAAAATGGCCAGTGACTTTGGATACCCAAAACTGGGATGGCTGGTACATATGTGCAGGTATATATAGACAAAAAGCAGGCTGTGGGTGTCTTTAAAAAATAAATAAATAAAACCACAGATGTTTATACATAATGGGAGTGCTGTAATTTCTCCAATATGTTAACAGATAAAGGACAGACCAAACAACAAAAGGAACACCATAAAAGATTTTAAGAGATATTTTTTTAATACTAGCCTCACTTAGTCTTTGATTTTTTTTTTTTTTCCAGTCAGATGTTCCTAATGGAAAACTAGAATCACAGAATCATAGAATAGTTTGGGTTGGAAGGGACCTTTAAAGGTCATCTAGTCCAACCCCCCTGCCGTGGGCAGGGACATCATTACAACGTAGCATCAAACAAGTCAGAGTTAATGAATGTGAACAGTAATTCTGATGTGACAAACACGTTTATAAAACATGATCATTATTAACAATTGTAAAAATTGGTATGGAAATACTTTTTACTCTTTTCAGCATAGTGGTGTAAGTACCTACAAAGGACAGAATCTTTCAGCTGGCTTATGGGGAAAAATTCTCACTTGGCACCAAATACCGCTTTGGGTTATAAAATACCAAAATCTCATTTCATGGACTCTTGTGTTTACATCATAGCTTTTGACAAGGGCTGTCCCAGCTTTGACAATATTCTTTTCATGCCCCTCTTTCCCCAGCATACCGAACAACCCTGTATGCTTCCCAGAGCAACTCTGTATCTGCAAAACTTCTGAGACCGATAACCCTGCTGACTTCCTGTCCACAAAAGAAAACATGCAGGAGGTTGTTGCTCCCACTAAAGAAGTCATGTTGTCTAGCTTAATAATTTCACATGGTTGTATATCTAGACACCAATGCCCTAAAAGCCTGATTCTTCTGAAGAAATGCATACTGCACATGCTTGATTGTCTGACTCATAACACTGGTGCCAGGACTTTAGCTTTTCATTTCTATTTATTCACCACGGGAAAACTGAAGTACAAATACATTGGATGAAAGCCTGGCTCCAGTGAAGTCAAGGACAAAATTCTCATTGATTTCTGTAGGCAGAGAACTTCACTTCTGTGCTTTTGGTTGTACTTTACTGTTCCTGGCTTAGGACTAAAGTGACATTTGAAAAGGCTCTGTTACCCATAGTGATGATGAATT
The DNA here is from genome assembly GCF_965638725.1 of Aptenodytes patagonicus. Taxonomy (NCBI): domain Eukaryota; kingdom Metazoa; phylum Chordata; class Aves; order Sphenisciformes; family Spheniscidae; genus Aptenodytes; species Aptenodytes patagonicus. The sequence continues at coordinate 3,629,846 of NC_134966.1, read as the reverse complement.
CCAGTGGCACTTCCAAACACAGCCCATGTGTACAAGAAGCATCTGTTTCTATCCTGAAGAGCTTGTAGCTTATGAAGTAAGCCAGTTTCGAAGGAGTGCGCAGTAAAGACCTTTTCACCACAACACATACTCAGAACTTGAGTCTGTTTGAAGCTCCCTTAGGCCAGGCCATGGGGCAGCAGGGGGGGGAAGGTAAATGTGGCTGACCTAGGTATTGATTAGCTTTTAGCAGTATGCAGAAGTTTGGTAACAAGCAGTCTTCCTGTGATGAAGCCTGTGCCCATCTGTCTCACAAGGAGAGGCCATGTCCAAACAGCCCAGATTTTGATGGTTCTTTCAGTGCTAAAACAGCCCCTTGGTGGTGTAAGCTGCCCAGCATACATTGCAGCAGCACTACTGTTACTCTAATTTGTGCTGCGGTACCTAGTTTTGCTACTTCTCTACAGAAGTGAAAAGAATTATTTTGGATTATACTGTAGTTAGGGAGCTGGACTTGGCTGTAGCCTTCTTATGAACATATTGCAAGGGCTCACTGTCTTTTCATGTGCTTTGTCAAGTTACAAATTCTGATAAAGAATCTTTAAAAAACAAACCAAAAATGAACAAAAAAACCAACCCAAAACAAACCATGCACTTACTTAGGAACATAAAATTTCAAGAAAAAAACCCAAATATCTTAAAGTGCTTAGTATCTGAGTTGAGAAAAGTCCACTGGTTAAAAAAAATAATACTGACAGCTCCCCAGTGCCCAATTAATCATTTGCTTTTAACAATAGAGACTCACAGGCAGACACAAAAGTGGAACAGGAAAGCAGGAGAAATGAAATGCTCCTTTGTCTTGTGATTGAACTTGTTGCCCTTGCCGGGACACAAACAGTTCATCTGGGCAGAGAAACCCACTGGCCCACTTGGCATCCTACAGCTCCTGGCATGTGTTAAACAGGTCGGTACGTGGTCTGGCACAGACCTTTTGGACGTGCTTTCTCACAAGGTTCTTTGCTTTGCAGGGGGAAAAACAGTTTGACAGAAAGATCTTTTCCATAGGGCTCATAAACTGTTTCATGGTACTTAGAGTACTCTATTAAACATATAGCTAAACTTTAAAAATGTAGAAAAATTCTGCAAGGCTGTATAGTTATTTCAATGCTACCCCATATAATTTATATGGAAATCTGTTTTGTCTCTATGATCTATACTACCATTTTAGTAGAGAAATTGTAGGTAAAACAGAATTTGTGCATTCAGAAATCATTAAAATTATCAGGTGAAATAATTCGGCTGAAACTTTCAGCTAGTCTAATTAAGAAACAGTGCTGCTTCTCTGCCTTAATATCTGTCAGTGTGTTTTGGCTATGAAGGCTGTGACACGCTTCACTTGCTTACTTCAAATCTACTAGGGAGTTGATTATGCTGGTAGTTAAAGTGTCTTTTTCTGCTTTATTATTTTTATTATTATATTATTATTGCAGATATATATTAATCTTTACATAAAGTATGCCTGATTTACACTAAACTCTTGGAAGAACTTTCAGGTTTTAAGCGGGGAGTCAGATGGAAAAAGGAGGAAGGATGTGGAAAATTCAGGATATACTGGCCCAGTTTGACACACCTATTTTCTATCAGCTTAGTGTTATCTCTTAGTGCTTCTTTCTTCAGAGATTGTTAGTACAACAACTGACCGTTGCTTGAAAGGTAACATTTTTCCTCCACAGCCTTTCACTTACATGCAGTGGTGGGGACGCCAGGCCATGACTTTCTGAGGTTGAGGCTGTGAGTCATTATTGAAGCTGATAGTTACAACCTCAGCAGTGTTACTGTTTATCAGCTGGATCAGCAAAAAATGATCCAAGGTAGAAGACTGTTTATCTTTCATTGGTGTTTAATCTGGCATGCTTTTGCTCATTTTCTTTCAGCAGCTTAAATTGGTGCATTTGGCATGTAATAAAGAGGGATTATGTGTGCTGATGACCTCATGAGTGGGTAACTCCTTAAGCAGATGCAATTCTATTTCATTTGATAGAATTGTCCAAAATTTTTATTTTAAATATTTGAATTTACTTCAATTACTGTTTAATGTAAAGTGCATGAGCTATGTAGACCCTTGCTCCATCAACTCAGTGACTGAGTCTTTTCTATGAACTGGCTTTAGATGGATCGTTCCCCATCAGTGGCAAGGTGGCAAAGTGGCCCATGGTTAAGAAGAGCCCTTCCCAATACATGAGCTAACTGAACTATTCTGTGAAATGAAGAAACAGGGCTTTAGATATCAAGGGAGTTTTACTGGAAAAAATGACAATAACAGCAAAGTTAAGGGGGCTTTTGAAGCTGAGATGTCCAAATTCTGTCAAGATCCCACTTCAGAATATCTAGACCTTAGTTTTTCTATCTTGTATCTTTAGTGAAGGCAATAAGTTGCCTTCTTTCACGAGGAACGTTGTGAGTCTACACTCTTGGAAGCTGTCAGGCAAGTGGGTAGTGCAGGAAAGGGATTCCTAAAAGGTATAAGAACAACAGCTTTTCATTCAGAGTCTGTTCTGTCTTCTAAATCAAGAAATTGAATGTGATACACAGTAAGCTGAAAAATTTTAATTAGATACTTTTTATAATAGAAGGGGGTGCAGAGAATCAGCCTTGTGTCTCACCAGCAAGCATAGTCATCTCCATGAAATCTGAAGGCCCAGACATTGCCACAGCTATCTTTAAACCATTGAAGATTTCATGAGTTCCACCAGCAGACATGAAGTCAAGTCAGCAGAGTATTTTTGGGAGATGTTCCCACTTCCTTTCCAGCCAAATGTACCCACTTTGTTGGTCTGGATTGGCATCCTGAATCGTAAAATATTTGCATCTGCTTCCCATTACTGCCCCCATCTTCATCACAAATTCTGTAATGTCAGCGATGTTTCTGCCTAACTGGTTTTCGTACAAGTAGATAACACACTTTATTCCTTAAGAATCTGTTCCTAGGGAGAAAAAAAAGTCACTCTTTTTCCAAACAATTGTCAAGAGCTCCTAAGCCTTCTGGAGCATCACACAAAAGCAACTTAATCCTGCTCTCTGCAAATGTCATGTTGCCTTGATCTTTTTTAACAGGAATTTGTTAAGTTGTTGCTACAACATTTGCAACAATCATGCCCTGTGTCGTTGCCTCGTGCCACAAATCACATGCAGAGAGCTGTCGGGAGTAACAATAACATATCAAGGATGAAATGGCTTAAGTCCTGTGTGAAAGATACAGTGCCATAATTCCAGATTGTTCATTGGTTTTTCTCTGTGTGCTTCTACTGGATCCTTTGAGACTGAATTAGGTCATGGATCTGTAGGGGGGGTGGAATTTGCTGTGCAGAGAAAAAAAAAAAAAATCAAAGTTTAGTGTAGCTAGGGCTTGATGCCTTCATAAGGATTTACTGAAAGTAGTTTTGCAGTGTGACCTAGTCTACAGCTGCAGAGCCAGCGCAGGGAAAAGCAAATTTGTTACTGCCTTGCTGCTGGGGCAGAGCAGAGAACAAACTAGCTCAAGACTTGTCTACAGGGGATAACTACTGCCATTAAAGTTAATTCTCTTGCTTTTCTTGCAGTAAATCCTCCTATGGACATTCTTCTGAGTGCCTTCGTGCAGTTTCAGTTCATATGCTTCCAAACTGGATTAAGGTAAGCCTTATAATAGCTATGCACACAGGAGTAGGCAATCACGTACTTGTACAGCATGAGCTCTAAGCTGGTAGATGTGCACCAGCTCTGGTTAAGGAACTCTGTATCTGTGTTAAAATGGCATTAAAATCCCAGGTGGTGCCGAGAAGGATGTATTAGCTTGGGTTTAGTGCCGGGCTGTCATAGCTGCGGATTTGCTGGCTTGTGACCTGCCAGCGTGGGTTGCAGGTGGAGGAGACATGCAATTTACTTGCATGTGCCCCTGTACGTAAACTGTTAGTACAGCACAGGCATTTCTATGGGAGAGTAAAAGCAGATTAAGTAGTTCACAGTAGTTTTTGTGGACTTTTTCTTCCTCAAGACCAGAGGCCCCATCTCTTCCTTTGCTCAAAATGGGTGGTAGCTTACTTCTAAACTCTGCAGCAAACCTCCCTTTTCCTCTCTGTGTACTACCCAGTTAGAAAGATGAGTCATTGAGAAACCACTTCTCCCCCTGGCACATGTGTGTCAACATAATGATAAATGTGATCTTTCTTGCAGTTAGCTGTAGGGATGTAGACCTATCTGAACAGCTCTATTTGATTTGTAGGTTTATCTCAAGAGATTAAAGGTATTTTTGCCATAGTTCTGCCAAGCTATTTACCTTCCCATGGAAGTTCTAGGTAATGTCTTCTTTCATACAAAGCTTAAAATCCCTTTATTAGGCAAAGACTAAAATACTATGGCTTGATTTAACTCTGAAAGAGATCAGCTGTGCTGAAAATGAGCAAAAGATAAAGCATTCCAAGGCGCCTCATCTTTTTATTGACTCTATTTTTAGCATGTTTTCCTAGGGAAATGAGGTTTATACAACTTACATATTCGTGAATTTAACCATCCAGCCTGCCTGGCATGTCTCGTCCCCCTGCACTCCACGTGTGCCTTTAACTTGAACATATTGTGAGATTCTGATCAGATGTTTGGGGGATGAAATTCTTGATGTTAGTAAATCTGTACACATTCATGAACCCAGTGACTATGCAGACCAGAAGATCCATATTTGTGTGCCCACTAATGGAAAGGCAGGAAGAATTCAGCCGTGACATGTCTTGGTCATGGTCAGCTGGCCAGTCAGCATGTATGTACTGGCCAGTTTGGGCTCTGTAGGTCTTAAAAAGGAACAGAATATGATGTCTTATCCTTGGTAGAAGTCTTGTGGCAGGGAAGGGCAGAGGAGGAATTTGAGGAGCAAAGGACACAAGTCAATAGAAATTAAGTCTGTTCTGCTGCTTCTGGAACAACTGGTTTTGTAAACAGTGCAGTTGTGAACTGTGTGTATATATTTGGAAGGGTGAGGTACAAGACAGGATAAAGACTGAAGTCGCGGTTCTCATTTGAAATAAAGCCCGTTCATACCAAACTGGTGCCATAAGTCATTAATTTCACTTGCTCTCCCTCCAGGGCAGGCAACTCAAATGGGCATTAGTACAGCTGAGAATCTTCTCTTCAGTTTATACAGTGATGTTTTATTCTCTTCCTGTGCAAGGAGAGAGATTTGTTTGTATAACTTCAGGGGGTTTTTAATATGCAAAAATAGAGTGAGAAGAACCAAATGTTCATGTTTATAGAATGTTAGGGAAATCGCAGGCACAGGATGACTGTAAGAGAGAGCTACTATGATCCATTGAAGATAACCTTCACCTTAAGATTACATGAAAACCTTTACTAATATATTTTTGACAAGTATTTATCCTTTGTAACCAATAATTTCAAATGGTTTACAATTAGGTGTTATGCTTGCATCTCTACACCTGCTAAAACTGTATGTAGGCCCTGACTCAGCAAAACTCTTAAGAATATGCTGAACTTTAAAATGCATTTGATGTCCATTAATTTGAAGATTTTGGATTGCAGTGGTTTTTTGAGTAAGGGTAAATACAGGCACATACCTGAAGTTCAACATGTCATATGGCAGGGTTTGGGATATCACAGAGGCAGTTCCACCTGTAAGTTGTCTGCTTTCCAAATCTCTTTGCATCATCCTTTTGAGGAGAGCCACTTTCTTGCTTCCGGTGTGTTAGAAGCTGCTGACTCCCTTCATCATTGAAATAAAGTTTATGATGTATGGGGAGGGGCTTTTTTTTCCCTTAGCAGATGTTATAAGTATTTCTTTTGACTGTGGGTATACTGTTTTTGTGTTCTTACCTAGGTGTATGTTTTCTGGTGCCAGTTTGTCTTTCAAGTCAGGATTTAAATTTGAGTATTTTTCTAACGAGCACCTGGTAAAGATATGGGTACATCTTGAAACAAAATATTGGTCTGAAGGGTCAGAAACCCTCACAGAAGTTTTTTTTCTCTATTTTCACACATAGGCTGTACTCTGAGTCTCAGGTCTCTGTGATACTTTATCTGCTATAAAACATTTTTATTCTGTCTTTCATCTGAACAGTATCTTTGAAGTACCCATTCGTACCCTAAATGTGGCTTTCCCAATGGTCTCCACACAGAAATCTGTTCCAATTAGAGACGGAAATCCTCTGGAATTAATTTTCCAAACTGATTTCACCTCCTTTGTCATTTTCAGTGGTAAAATGAGACTTTATAGACTTTGGGGAGGAGGGGGAAGAGACAGACACCTGAAGCAGGGCCTCTGTTTAGGTTGTGAGCATCAAAATCCTTTGTTGGATCTAACCCTAGAGCCTTGGCCAAAGGTAATGAAGTGAAATAATAGGATAAACAGCTTACCCCAGTCCTCAACTGAATTTTTTGCAGATATATTCTCCTAGAGTGAGAACCTTACTGAATACATAAGCCTTCCCCCTACAGCTCTTTTATTTAAGGAAGTGTTTTTCACATGTGAATTCTATTCACTTGTCAATGGTGACTCTGTGACACCAGCTGTGTGACAATACGCATCTTATGGAGGGGGCAATTGACAGTGGGTGTAGGAGAAAGTGCTGGAGTTAGGCAGGCAAGTGGACTTTGTACATGCACAGTTACAGATCATTAGTTGTTGCTCAGTGAGTTTATTTTGCTGGTCTAACTTCTCCAGTGAAATATACACAAAATGTGCAAGAAGAGCCTTCATCTCTGTGTCCTGATGAAAGCATTCTTCACTCCTGGAAGAGTAAGTGGTAAAGGAAACACATACTTATTTTATTACGTTGCTGGGATGAAGTGGGAGGAGATCCAGTTCTTCTAACAGGGCTTTGAAAAAAATTGTCAAAGTGATTGCTCTGTCCATCCTGCCCATTGAGGACCTCTGGGATTTGCAGAGAGCCTGAGTCTTCTCTCAGAGGGGTCTGGACTTCTGCAGAGAATTAATAATATTACTGATTTCCAGATGTACCTGCTAGATGCAGCACCCCACCATCATTGTGAAAAAAAAAAAATTAACTTGTTTCTAGAGAGGATTAAAGGAAAGCAGTTTCTCCCTTCTCTTACAAAGTAACTGCTAATCAACACTTTAAAGAGAGCTTTGTAGAGAAGGAATTCCCCATCTGGAGGAAAGATGTGGTGTGTGAATTCAGGTTTTCTGTTATAATAACAAAACTGTACAGTCTTCTAGCTGATTTTTGCAGCTGAATCACTGAGCCAACTGTTTTGAACCTGAGCTGGGTGAGGGGAAGGCTGATCAAGAATGGTGCATAGTGTTCTTACAAAATTTTCTCAAGGGTTTACAGTTAGAGATTAGTGTGTCATCACAGAGAAAGGGGAGCCTGGAGGTCATATCTGGTATGGGAAACCCCAGGCAGGTCTTTTAAAATAACAAGGGCGAATCAAAATGATGAACTAATGAGAGAAGGCCAGCTTGTTACTCAGCATGACTTCACCAAAATCAGCTGTGCTGTATCAGAGTAGAGATCTGGCCCCGAATACAAATAAATTTGCAGCATACTTGGACTATAGGATATCATATCCTTATAAAGTATAAATCCAAGCAGAGTCTTTTCTTGTAGACCTTCCTCATATAAACAGTCTATAAACACATGAGTTGTCAATCTGATTATTCACATAAGTAAAGATTAAGATCTGCCCCATGATTTCATGTCTCTGTGCAAATCACAGTAGTGCTATGAGACATGAAAAGAGTAAGTCTGCTAATGTGTTTGGAGGCTGGAGTATCTGTGGCTGAGACAGCAGCAGATGTTTCTGTGTGGATACCCACACAGTTTGGGAGAATTGTGTGTCCACTTCATTTGTCTCTGTCCTGTGTACAGGATCAAACTGTGACATTAAAGAAATGATTCCTTCATTCTTCATGAGGCCAGAACATGCACCAAGTCAGCAGTGCTACATTAGCAGCATCTGGCATGCAGGGTGTGTGTTGTTTCAAGAAAAGCAGGAGAGAAGGACACTTTAAAGTAAACGAAAAGTTGAAACAATCTGGCTCCAGGCAGCTAGAAGAAGGAGGACTTAGGTTCAGGGTATGGAAACACAGCCAACACATGCTCTAACCCCAGGCTGTGTGACGTTTCACAGCAGCTATGTAAAACAAGAACTCTTTCACACTTTAGTCCCCCCACAGCTATGGGGTGTTGCACTGGGCTAAGTGTTACCTGACTTTGATGTTCTCCAGACAGACCCCATATTTGCTCATGTTTACACATTTTGGCAGGGAAGGAACAGCTCTGCTTAATATCCCCTGGGTTTCCTTGCAGCAGTTTTAAACACTGCAGTGCAAATAACAAACTCGGCAGGTCCAACGACAACTTGGTTCCCACCAGGCAGAGTTTGTGTCTGGCAGGGCAGTGGGTGAGAGCGCAGATTGCTGACGTAGGTTTCAGACCTACAGCCTTTCCTGCATGCGGATATTTGGAAAGCTTCCGTTCCCTCCAAATAGGGATAGGAAAGTGATGAGGAAGCTGTGAGAGGCCAATCAGTTAGCTCTCTCCTCCTCCTTTCCTTTTTAATCCATCTCAGCATGCTTCATAAATACTTTTCACAGTAGCTGGACATTGAGGAGCTATTCTAACATACCAGTTGCAAGAATATACTGGAATCGCATGTTCAGTCAGTAGTATCCTGCCTTTAATTTCATATGTGAATATGTCACTAAATCCCAGGTTTGTGGAAAATTTGGTTTTATATAGTTGATGCTTTCTTTTTGATGCTGACCTTAATTATTATGTGAGCCTTTATATATAATAACTGGGATGGGGCTCATGTACTGAACCCCCGCCATCAAATTTTGTCCTCAATTGCATTGGTTTCACTCAGTATTTGTCTTACTACAGGCCCTGCTTTAATCTGTTGTGTTACGTGCAGAGGACCTGGAAAGTAAGGTAGTTCCTGCCCCGAAAAGTTGGAAAAAATGAAGGACTTATAGGTATCACTGGATTTCTGATGAGAAAACTCAGACACAAAGAATATTAAATGATTTGTCTATGTCTTGGGGGTAAGCAGGGCATTTATTGCAAGACTGTCTTTCCTCATCCTTCTGAACTTTGATCATATTTAATATCTTTTTTTAATGATTTTTCCTTTTGTATGAACAAGGAGAAGTAACAAAGAAACCAAAAGTAAACCTGAAATGTATAAAATCTGTATACTGAAGATATAGCATGGCTTCCTCTGAAGGACCTTTCATCTAAATCCTAGGAAGCTGGGGGAATAACAAGGAATTAATGTTATCTGAAAGACAAGATTAGGCAGGCAGGAAGGTAAGGAATATACACACATGAAAATGAGTGGCCTGTATTGGGGTGAAGCTTTCCTCTTTGCAAACAAGCAGCAAACAAGCATATTTGGGTCAGTGAATTCCAGCACTGGTCTTCTCTTGATCTTTTCAAGAACTTGTGCTTTTCTTGATTTCTCTTTTTTCCCCCCTCTCTCTGAATATTGTGAAATACAACCTTGTGTCACACTTTAAACTGGAATCCAACAACCTGCAAATGTATTTACATTCAGGATCAATGAGGTTAAATGCAGCAAGCCAAAACCTTCATTAAAAGGCACTTTCAGTGTCCAATGTGCAGGAATGCAAAGAAGCAGCAACTAGATATAATGAATACACTGCAGAGCTGTTGAAACTACATGAGTCCATTTATATCCAATAGCTGTATTCAAAAAAACAACAATCCAGTCTTACTAGTAATTAGAAATACAGGACAAAACTGAGAAAGGGTAAAGCCTCATTGTCTCTAAATAGATATTGAAAGAAAAACTGGCCTGCTGCTACTGCAGTAGAATCAGTGTTTGGCTCTAAGGCCTCTTTTTTTGCTCTGAGGAAGATGAAATGAGAGTGGATTTAGAGCCTTCCTCTTCCCATCCCAAAGTTTCCTTCAGTTTGTAAATAAACTGTGGAAAAAAACAAAGCCCTGAGCCAAAAAGCCAAATCCAGTGCTTGTGGCGTTCTGTACTTGAACTGTGCATTTGGAGAAAGCACCAATCTACTCAGTTCATACAAACATAATGGATAAAGAGCTGTCAGATGGCTGAAACTCATTACAGTTCATAACTAGGGTAGAATGTGACATGCACTTGGCTGGGAAAGAATGGACCGAATAGCCTATCCCCGTTCTTATGTATGAGATCGGACAATCAGTGTCAACCCTTAACAAGACACAGAAAGCTTAGTGAGGCTAAGGTCTTTTGGGGAGCAGTGTGAGGAGGGAGTGTAAGGCTACGTGTGCGAAACTTCTGAAGTTCAGGAGGGACTTCTCAACTAAACCATGAGAAACCATAGCAACTGAAGTAGACAAAACAGGTAGTCTGGATATCTCATAGCATACCAAGGAAACAAGTGGTGTTATGAGGTCCTGAACGTAAACTATATACAAAACTAGATCTGCAGCTGATGAAAGTTGGCTGAACTCTATTTGAGCAAAGTTGAACTGTATTGCTTTATATTTCAAGAAGCTCTCTGTATTTGGCAGTGTAATACTTTTAGGCTCTCTGACACACTTAAGTGTACATGGGTGGATGGAACAAAGTATGATTTCATTCAGTCAGTTGTTGTAAATATTTATGAACATAGCCATCATTGGTAGGGAATGCGTTGTTACTCGGCATTAATAAGAATGAAAAGGGCAAACATGACTGAGGCTCATGAGGGCGGAACGGGGGCCAGTGAAATTTATATAAGGATCTGTTCTTCACCAGATTTTAGATATCCTTCTGAAGCTCTAGACAGGCAGGTAAATAGCTGTGCAGAGGTATAGATGCCCGTTTCAAGCTAAGAATTATTCCTGTGTTGATATTAACGTACTGAAATATTAGAGGAAGTTTTTTGGTTTGTTGAGGGCAGAAGTTTGGTTTCAGCGATGTGTTTGTTCCCTGCTGGCTCTAATAACCCATAAGCTTCGTTCTCCCTTGTGCTTGGTGTCCCAGTGAGCCAGTATGACACTAATGAAAGATTTCGTGATGTGGGTTGTAGTCAGTTGAATGCGTAAGTGTCTGCAAGTTCAGGGTCTGACAGTTATCATGAGTCATTAGGAAAAAGTATCCTTTAACGTAAAGGTTGGGAAAGGGTGGTTGTTTTTTTTCCTTTTTGAAAAGTTGAAAGAGTTTTTTCCCACATATGTCCATTCCAAAGAAAGTTTCCTTCTAGTTCTGCCATGCCTAGAAGCCACACATTCCACTGCAGTCTTGCAAAGTGATGAAGGATTTGGTTTGGCTGAGGCATCCTCCTGGGTGCAAGGAATCTGGCTGCTACTGGCTCTGTCACAGGCACTGTATGTAACCTTATCTATGTCATTTGGTCTTTACTTTGTTTTCTGTCTGTAACTATACAAAATGCAGTGTGGGTTTCAGGTAGAAGATTTTGGAAAGGCAAAGAATAGTACTAATGTACAATTCATTATTTTCAGGTTCAACTTTCAAACTTAGCCCTATCTTATTCCAGAAAGGATTTTATTGTGTTTTGCTATACTGGGAAGAACAAGATCTGTATCATGGAATACTTATTCTTCCTCCTTTATGAGTCTATCTATACAAGTATTTCCACGCTTCACTGCACTACTCTAATACTTTGATTATCTTACTGAAGGAAAAAACTGCCACAATAATCTGAAGTAGATAAAGCTCAAACCAAACATCTTCACTTGCACAGTTTTAGCCTGACACCTTAGGGACCTGTTTTGTAGGCACAGATCCATTTGTCCAACTCTTCTGGCTAGCACCTCTGCAAAACCACATGTGTTTAGCTCTTTGGCTTGCTGTCCTCTGGTTTCCAGACTTGATTCTTGGAGTGAGAGTCAGGAAAGAATATCATCCCCCCCCTGCCCCCTCCACCTTTTCCACAGTCATCTTCTAGCTTCCAGCCTGCCTTGCCGGCACCTTTCTTAGCAGCATGTGATTCCTGGAAGTCTCTACTCATTGGTTATGTTTCAAGATGATGGGCTTGGCCAGATCCTGGCCTGTGGAACTCAGTGGTAAACATTCTCACGAAAGGCTTACTGTCTGTCACAATAATTTGCTAATCTGTTTATAGCTGGGATTCTTACAAAATGAAATCAGTCCCCCACATAGCCTTTTCATCCAAATATCTCCAAGAAATAGACTTGATGCCTTTGATGACATCACTTTGCTTGCTGCTGCTTAACTTGATGACATTGAGCAATACACCTCCAGGATTTTTCCTACTTTGGAGCTCACAAGGTATAAGAACAATTAAAAGGGTTCTTACGTCCCCCTTCCTTATTGTAAGAGAACCCTGAATTGAAGATGGTTCAAGATTGTTGGAAACTGGTTTGTAGTAAATGTTGGCCGGACAGTGTGAATGGGGGTCGAAGCCATGTTTATCAAGTACATTTGAAACTTCAGTGAGTTAGAAGGTCATTAAAGGATGACCATTACCCACTTAAATGATTATGCTATTTCTGTTACCCTGTGTTACAAGTTTGTGAAGACTCTGTAGCTAGAGAGCTTATGGATGTCATTTATACCATAACTTTGGGGCTTTTCTAGCTGCTTTGAAAAGAGCCTACATTGAGAGTTCAGAGTCCACCTGTCCTTTCTGTCCTCACATATTGCCAGCAAAACAGAGAGCTATATGTGGGCATAACTTCCAAGTAAGCTTCAAACTGGGTGGCATGAATAGTAAGGACTATTAAAATCCATGGCAGAATTTAGTACTGGAGAGATGTCACATTATGTAGCTACAATCTCCAGTAGACTCTCAAAGCTAACTTCAGTTGCAGCCAAATCCCCCACTGCCACCTCCTTATTACAGTCATTATCTGCATTGCTAAGGTGAAAGCAGTATAACAAGTTGCACCTACATTTTGCTGTGCAGATGCATCCCAAGAATACATTGTGCGTGAATAGTAAGTAGACTTTTCAGCAGAGATCATACAGCTGCAAGGCCAAAGATGATTGTTATTCTAGGGCAGGGCTAACCTGGAAGCCTCTATAAAGAAGTTGATGTTATAGATCTCGAAAGAACTCAGTAATTGTCAATACAGAGAGTTTCCCAGTCTTTGCTGTGGAAAAATGTGCAAACATTCTTAGCAAAATTATGCTACTCTGTTATTTACATTATTCTCTTAACTGATATAAAGGGATGAGTTTTGCAAATCTGTGCACAGCTTTTAAAGAACACATAAAGAATACATATAAAATACATATATAAAGAATACAATTCAGCTGTCGCGTTCCCTTCTTTTGTGCTTAAAGTGTATTTGAAAGTGCTCAGTAACCCGAGGGAAATCACTGCAGCCAGTCAGGAATGATCATGGAAATGGAAAATCCCTAGCTGTCTTGCTGAGGAAACTCAGACAAGGCTGTGTAATTAGTGCAGAGCTGTTCTGCCTGCTCTGTGAAGGGACCCACACAGCACTGTAGTATCCAAACCCCTGGCAAAAGGGCAAAGGACAGGCCAAAAGTCACTCCAGAAAATACTTCATTTTCTAGGAGTTTCTGGTATTTGGCAAGTATCTTTTTCTTTTATTTTCTCTTTCTGTTTGAAAGAGCCAGACACGTAGATGGAGCCTTTGGGTATGTCTGTACTGCAGGCCAATGGTATGATAGTAGTTTAACCTTGGCTCAGCTATATGCACATAAACTTCCTAGTTCTGGTAGTAGGACCGCAGTGGTGCTCAAAGAGGGCTTCAAAACTCCCCTGGGATTCTGAAACACACCTTCAGTGACATCTGTGTTGTGAGGCAACCTGTTACCAAACAGTCTGTATGGAAACTTTATTTTCTATGCCTTCACATTCATTGCTCCCTTTGCCATCTAGTCTGGAACTAGTTGGCATAAGCTAAGCTGCGAATTTTTAAATTGCAGTTTATCTAGATATCAAAACCATGTTGCATGTTTTGTAAAGGAGATATTCAAGAGGCTGCAGCTGTTTGCAAGAGCTGTATGTGATACAGGGATAATTTATGAAGCAGGAGAAAACATCTTTACAAGCTGTTTCTGAGCCTTCCCCTGGATCCTGAATTCAGGTTGGATGAGAAGACATAAGGCTTCACAGTGCCTGGCTGGTGGAACAGAAGGTACTGAGGGCCTGCTCCTCTACCTGTCCTTTCCGCTGCAGGTATGAGGAATGAAAGAGTGTAAAATGAATGAGGTAGGATGTTTCTCTGAAGAGATTTTGGCAGCCGTCTAGTATCAGTTGCACATGCTGGACAGGCTTATCCTGGGCATAAGGCTCCAGGGGTTGCTCAGTGTGCTGTGTGTCCTGAGGATAAGAGAAACACTGAATTGATTTCTAAGGCCTCCTTCCCTCCTCAGTGATGCCATTTTGAATGTAGACCTTTGTTCCCAGTAAACATTGTTTCTGTAGTTGTCTCTCTGGCTAATACCTGCTATGATCTGGTGAGAGGGACAGCTAATTAAGTCATGATATGACACTTCAGGATTATCCAAGACTGGAAAGTCACAGTAAGAGCCAAGTGCTTTTCTAATGTGTACATGGTCTCAAACTTGCGTGGCATAGGCGTTGTCATTTCATATCCTTTGACCACCTCGTCTGGAGAATGGAAATTGTTGGTTTTGCCCAGTTGTTATAATTGAGTTCAGGATGGGTCTGTGATCAGGAACTTTCATCAATGACCTTCTTGGAAAACTAAACAAGTTATAGTCATTTTTATTAAGTCCTCAAAATCTCCTGTGCAGCTTGCATTTAGCGAGCAAAGGAAACCATTCAAATTATGCTTAGCAAGTCCCATAGTTCTCTGAGGAGAACTGGGTCTCATGCTGTGCTCAGCCTCGTTTCCAACCCAAATCTACAAAGCTTTGTAGAAGTGTCCAGATTGTTGACGTTTTCTCCAAATAGACCTATTAACCTGTGAAGGAATTTGAGATTTTCACACCCTGAGTCGTGAGGGTCCCTGAGCTACGTTTTCAATGATCACATTATTCATATTCTCAAGGTAAAAAAATATTCCATTGACGTATTATGTCTCGCCTTGTGTTTCCTGATACTACATGGGAGGCTGCACCTATGCATTTCTGATGTCAAATTTAACCACATTTAGAAACTTTCTTTCTCCAGGTGGAATAGTCTATTGACACAGTTGGCTTTTTACAGTGCGGTGAAACATTAACCGCTTCCTCTCCTCCAGTCTAGAACATCAAACTTTTGACCTGTCTTTTAGGAGGCAAGCTCATTTACACCAATCAAAACCTGAAGTAATGTTATTTTTGGGGGGGAAGCTATTTTGGATTTACACCCTTATAAAAGCAGAATTTGCTCTTGGGTGCTCTCCTTCCTCTCAACCTCTTCCTGCCTAGTTAAAACATCGAAGTTTTTGTAGGCTCCCACATTAAATCCGCAGCAGCCTGAAGGTCAGGGAGTCCTATGCCATTGTGGTAAATATATCAGTTGTCTCTGAAATACATTTGCCTTTCATCAGATTCTTCTTTAATAAGGTAAAAGATTTAATGTCATGGTTAAAAAAATAAAATGAAATAAAAGATATGTGATACATGAGCAGCAATTCCATTAGACTCTGTAGGAAAATGAGAATTGCCAGACAAAGTCTAGACAGCAGTCCAGGCAGTCCAGTAACTTGTCTCTGAAATGGTTAATTATGGAACAAACAGCTCACTTTCAATGCTGCCTTGAGAAAAGGTCTGACTATCAGATGGTCCAGAACCTAGAGAGAAAATTACCTTCGTAATAAGCGCATCTCATACATTCTCGCCTTGGCAAAGTGCATTGCACTTAAGCGAAACGTTAAGTATAAGGACTAGAAACAAAAAGGGAAAGGGAAGAGCAGGTGTCTCTGTGCAAAATAAGCAGGTATATACATACATGTGTGTATACGCCTGAACCACCACCACCCTGGGCTGAACCTTCTGGCCAGCCCATGGGCACAGGCCAGGGCAGTTCTTCACTGGTGGGAGGAGAGAGCGCAGCACAGTGTAACTCCTGCTGTGTACCAGGCTGTAAAGTGGGCACCTGTGCCTGTCCCAACACTGTAGTACAGAAGAATAAATTAACCCTCAGTAAAGGAGGAAAAAAATATTTTACTTTTTTTACATCTACTGACAGACAAAAGCAAACAGCCCAGTAACAAGGGCAAGGAACATAAAAAATGTTCTGGATTTGACCCTAGAAAATGCTGTGCACTGGGACTCTCAGGCCCCTGCAAGCAAATCCCGTAGCTTTTAATCACTGAGTCTTTTATGCACAACAGTTTTTGTTGTTTTGTTTTTTATACACAGTACAAGAAGTATTAATTTCCTAGACTGCTTTCAGAAGAGAAAACCTGAAAGGCATCTGTTGTCTGTTGTTCCCCTCGATATGGAGGTATTTAAAAGATGAGTAGATGAGGCACTTAGGGACATGGTTTAGTGGACATGGTGGTGTTGGGTTGACGGTTGGACTCGATGATCTTAGAGGTCTTTTCCAACCTCAATGATTCTATGATTCTATGATTCTATGATATAGCTCTTATACCAACTGTATCCTTTGCAGTCAGCTTCTGGAAAGGACACAAGTTAAGTTAGAAAACTCAGAACAGTTTTTATGTTCCTTGCCCTTGTTACTGGGCTGTTTGCTTTTGTCTGTCAGTAGATGTAAAAAAAGTAAAATAATTTTTTCCTCTTTTACTGAGGGTTAATTTCTTCATCTGTACTATAGTGTTGGAACAGGCACAGGTGCCGAGAGTCACTTCCAAGATTATATCTTAATAATTTGCTCAAGTGTCCATCAACCTGGAGATGCAAATTGTTTTACTGAGGCACTGCTTGTTATTCTCTCTGCCCTTTTTTTTTTTGCTGGATCTGAGACCCCCTGAATCCATGTCTCTGCCATCTGAGCCAGCTGCTGAAAGGAGTGAAATCTATTGTGCTATCCTTCCTGAATTGTAATGTGTCTTTAAACATATGCAGCTCATAACAGAGGGCCCCACAGAATAAAAAGGGCATTTCACTGGTTCTCTTGCTGTCATTGTCTGGCTGCCTGCTCAGGGGCTTCTCACCTTAATGTTTTTCAGCACTGTAGGACTGTGACACCTCCTCTAAATAGGAAATAGGCTTGCTTATACCTGCTCACACTCTTGACTGGTTAGAAATGCCTATTAAGCCATCTAAATGTGAGTATTGAAATGAGTCATGTTGCATTCACGTTGTTAGCATGGGGCTCTGGGCCAGTAGGAGAGTCAATGCAGCAAGGGTTAACATCCCCCTTGCAGCCCTGTCTTGAGTGCCTGAGATCTGGGAGCATGGATGGGGAGGTGGCACAAACAGGAAAGATGCTTTCTGGCTCTATGAAGCCTTTCTGTGCTGCCTCGCCTAAAGGAAGAGCAGGCAGTGTTTTAATAGGGGCTCAGTGTCATTTCATGGTAGTCTCTCAATGGGGCTGATCATCCTCTACCTGCAGAGGACAGTTTATTTGCGTTGCAGCTGCTCACAAAGCACTGAGACGCTCCAGCTCACTTCTTCAGCTACCTTATGGGAAACTCTGAATGCAAAGGAAGTTATTTGGCAGCTTGTTTCAGCAGACAATATCGTTGTTATAGCGAAATGCTTTCCTCCTGGCTTGCCTTGGGGTGGGCAGGCGGGGGAACACCCGCAGCTAATTAGAAACAGGTATTTGTCTGCAGGTAACACTGCCAGACAGAAGCCCTTTTGCATCTCGCAGTGTCCACGCAATCTGCAACATCTGAACAAGCCCCATGGGGAAAGACATGAATTTTTCACACCCATTTCTCCAAATTTAATAATAATAAAAAATTCCATGCAAGCTCAAGAAGGCAGCATTCCAGTAACATTTTGCTTTTACTGACTGAAATTTCCCGTAAGATGGGCCTCTGGCTATAGAATGGAAAATCTGTCCTCACTCACTTCCCCCTCAGTACTGGGCGGACGTATGGAGTCTGGTTGCTTTTTTTTGTTCTTGCCAGGGCTGCTGCAGTAGCTCTGTGCTTGTTAGTCCCGGGTGCCATGAAGTCAGAGCCACGAGTCTCCCCGTTGCAGTAGGTGGTGGGGGTTGGTAGTTTGTTCCAGGGGACGTTCCTAAGCCCTGTGTCACTTCATTACGCAGCAAATTGGGAACAGACAGAATGTTCTCTAATATAAATGGAAGAAAAAAAGAAAAGAAAAAGGGGAGTCACAAAACTATCAGAGAAATAGGTGTAAAGTCCATAAGTGCTTCTGCACCTTGGCCAAATGCCAAGTTGAAATCTAAGATGCTTGATGCGTTGAATTCTGAGTTTCCCACCACACTGCTCTTTTTTTATATTTTATTTTTATTTAGCAACAGGTAGTGAGATACAAACTTTACTGCGCAGCAGTTACCATGTTGAGGTGGTGGAAAACTACAGTAGGAGGACATGGGCTGAATTTGGCTATGATTGACTGGAATTCATGACATGGAGTATCTTTTGTTGGCTTTACAAAATGGAATCACTTCCTACCTGTAGTGAGCAATTTTGGACATGATTGTTTTGGGATACTAAAGCACTGACTGTTACATGAATACTTCTAATCCTCATTACATAATGACGTCTGTAAAGAGCTTTTAAAGAAGAAATAAAATATTTGGAATTTGATACCTATTTAGGTTCTGAGTCCTCTCTTTGTTCTCTAGGCATCAGTTTTAGAATTCCTCCTTGTGGGAGGCACTGCCTTTGCCAGAATAAATGCAGTTTAAAATAACAGTAGAAAAAACTCTCATAATGCAAATGTTTGCCCTAAAAATTGCTTTAGATGAGAGAAACCTAACTGCACTCTAACAAAATCAGGGCTGTTCTGGAGATGACAGATTAAAGCAGAGATCTACAGCAGGAACTCTTTTTTTTTTTTTCTTGGTTAGATCCTCATTTTAGTTGTGTGCTTCTGTGCATTCCTTATTATAGACAGCAACTGCCATTTGTTTGGAATAATCAAAAAGTTGAATTTACCCCTGTACAGAACAACAAGACTTCTCTGCTCTGTCTTGATTGATTTGAAAACATAGGTATTATTAAATTATTGATACTGATAGTGCAAAAAAATGAAATGTCTGTTCTTTCGTGAATTGAACTTGTGCATTCAATTAACTTCAATTTTGTAAATGAAGTTTTGGAGGAGTATTTGCACAATATTATCATACAATTTGCACTCCAAAAGTATGGGGATAAAAGAATTGTATTCAGAATAAAAGCAGCAGACATGATTTCTATTGTTGCGCTGTCATATAAATAGGTTGCAAGCAACCTTATTTCAACGTGGAATGATTTGGATTACTCTGTTGTGGAAGGTTTGCCTTGTTTGCTAGCTCTGAAAGGGAGATAATCTTAAATCTGAGCTAAGAAAGATGGTTACAAGCAAGACAGAATGTTTAAACTGAATTTGCTCTTCTGTTGTCAATGTTGAGAGCCCCAAACTTATGAGGAGATAACAGGGTGCTCCTGGGTTTTAGAGAATGCAGGAAAGGCACTTAGTATAAAGAGTAGTCAGTTATGCATTATCCTGTCTTACTCTAGTGTATATTTTGCTTCTGCTGTGCTATCTGATGGACTCTAGTCTCAGTCTCGGGTGGACTACACTGCCCTACTAAAGATGTGAAGAACTGGGAAATAGGAAAGGATCGGTCAGGGCTTAATTACAAACTTGCATTTTTGTGTTAAATTCATGACTTAGATGCTTCTGACAAATTCGCTCTGGGTTTGGGGTTTTTTTTGGCTCAAAATTATTGCTAAGCCTGGATTTCTAAAGATACAGAAGCAACGTAAGAAGTGACTTAACCCCTTTGAAGAACTCTGGGATTACAGCTGTGTTTAATAAATTCTGAGTTAGCTATAGAGAATGTAAGTAAGCTACATCCCATCTGCTTTGAGGTTTCCCTTTGGTCCCAGAAGAAGCCAAATGCAGGATATGAGGAGAGGTGTATGGAGTCCTACCGGAAATGATGGGGAAAAGGCAAGGAAAAAAGGCCTCCCTCTTCTCCTTTGGTCTGCTTAAAAGCATCACATCATAAATGATGTGACCTCACTAGTGACACAGTGCAGTGTGTTGAGCGATACACAAGGAGAGAGCGGAAAGAGCTTGTGTTCTCCCTCACTGCCGTATAAACGGGATCAGAGCTCTGTGAAGAGCCAGCATCACCTGTCACTTTTCCCATTGCTTTGCTAAGTCCATAGATATCTCAGGTAAAATGGGCAGCGCCAGGAATTGGGCTGGTGGGACTATGCTCCTGTCTCTTCGTGCCTGGGTGCAAACTGGAGATGAACAGCTAGATCAGACAGGATATTTCTGAGGACTCTTGTGAGTGATGTGGGATTAATTGTGCAGCTGGTCCTTGCCAGTCTTTGACAACTTGGATATGATATCCCAGCTGGTCAGGGGGCAATTCTGAGAAAAAACAGAGGAGAAGGAGACACTAATCAGCACTTTTCACTAAAAATCGGCAAGATTGGAGCTGGGGAATCAAGTGGAAATTCTCACAAGTCTGCTTTTCCTTGACCATGCTTTTTGTTACATTATCAAGAAGTGAGGCAATAATTAGGTAAACTTAGCTGTAAAAACCTCTTTGTTAGTACTCGAGGAAGCCAGAATTATATTTCAAGGATATGTGTCTATCATACCTACCAGCCCCCTTCCCCTCTGCTCCTGGGATATTGCTCTTGAACCTGAGGTTCAACATCCAAAGTTAGTTCTTCCTTGAAAATGAACAGATTAGTTCCAACTCTCACACTAAAACACTTGCCTGGTCTGTACAAATGCTGTGCAGGTCAAACAGCTCTGCTGTCTGGCTTATGTCTCTACTATTTCAGTGAACCTTTCACCTCTTCAGCTGATTGCAGAAGCTAAGAATTACAAAGCAAATGATTGGTTCTCCATCAGCCAGATTCCTGACTTTCTCTAATGACTTTATCTGCTGCTCATCCCCAAAAGCTGGATGGAGAGGTTAAATATCCCTATTTGCTAATCTGTGACCGTGATTTATTAGTTTAAAACAATTTTAGGATATGCTTTGAAGATTAGAGACATAAGTGTCTAGGACCAGCACAAACAGGTCATTTTTAGTTGTTGTGGGACATTTCCTGTCTTCTTAACCATAGCTCAAGATTTCTAGTACTTAGACAGAGAGCTTTCCTCCAAGGTTTGTCTGGGGGTTTTGGGGAGGGGGTTTTTTTGACTCAAAGGACAGACAAACAGGTCTCTTCCTTTCTTATCGGGATGCTTTGAATTGAAATGTTTTTTTCCCCTTTCTTATGTCAGTGGATCAGGCTACCTTTGTAAAAGCCAGTCAAACTGTGCAAGGTGGACACAGAGTGTGTCTGCTTATCCTCAAGTGGGTCTTTTATGGATGCTATTGATAGAACATTGATTGGAATACCTATCATAAATACTGATTTGTCTATGTGCTTGCTTACCTTCACTCACAGGAATGCCAGGGATGATATGCATGATATGATATTTATAAATGTGGCTAAACAGCAGCTTTTATTTAATTTCCAGATGGTATATAATTGAAGGTCCTTCTGCCAAATTTTTCTACAGTGTCTTCCTGTGTCAGGGTTTTGCTTTAGGATTAAGCTGGTTGCGACCAGCTTTCTACTTCAAAGGTGGGACATGGTTACCTTGACAGCCAGTGGGTCTTGTCTCTCCAGTTAGCAAAAATTAATCACTGCACAGTGATTATCAAACCCACCACCTTCAACTCCATTGATCCAAATCCTTGTAAAGTTTCTCTTTTGTTATGCTGGGGGGGTTTGCGTGTGTGTATTTGTTATGGGTTACCTGTTAAAGAGCTAACCAGGCCAGGCACAGCTTTTAGACTAATTGACAGTTTTGCCTGAAGCATGACTGACTAAACTGAGCTGTAATCTCTCTTTTTTTAATTCCCCTTAGAAAAGAATTTTTCACTGTTTTCCTCAGAATAGAGGCCTTCATCCGAAGGCAGGAATTATAACAGAACCAGGGTGTTGTGTATTTGGGTATGGATAGCTGAAAAACGTCAAATTTGTCATGTGGGCTTCTGGCTGGGTATTAGAAAGTCTTGAACCTTGTCTTTGATCTCTCATTCTGCTGCTGACATCATGTTTAATTTTGGTGTAGTTCCCCCTCAAAAAAAAAAGCTACACTCTTTGCCGAGCTTGTTTTACTAAACTGTATTGGTTTTGGTATAGCTTATTGTGCTCTAGGTAAAGACTACATTACCTTTAAGGTCCCACCTCATTCTTTTTCTGTGTAAGTGCTTTGACATTTTTGGATGAAACGTGCAGTTGGGACTAAATATTGCTTAAACTCATGAACCCATTCTTCTGGTTTTTAGTTACAGCACAGTATGGCTCACACTAATTAGAATCATTTAAGGGAGTAGTTAGCTACCAGAGAAGCTTCTTGTTAAATCTTCATTCTTCTTTTTTTTTAAGAAAGTAGATTTTTCTATTTAGTAGCAGCAAACAAAGGTATGTCTATGTAACAGGTGTATATTTTTGCAGAAGAGTAGTCACATGCTTATGGTAGGCGAGTGGTCCATTTACGGTGACCAGTTGGCATGTCTCTTAGTGACTGAACATGTTTTCTGGGAGCAACATCTCACTCGGGCAAGTGCTTCTTTCAGGCACCTTTTACTGCAGGGCCCTTCAGGACCATCACTTAGTCCAGGAGGGCATCAAAGATTATGGAGTGTCCACAGCTTTTTTGCTGGGGTGTGGAGGAGGTGTATGGGAGGTGTTAATGTGGCATAAATGAGGACATTTGGGTAGCAAGCACCATTAAATTCCTACCCAAAATTAAGACAGATTCTTATTAAACAAACCGTACTTGATATACCAAGATACAGACCAAGGGAACATTGCTATCACTGTGGAGAGCTACATTTTTCAACTATCGTGTTCATTAAGTGCCCCCATCTCTATCTAAGGGAGTGCTTAGGTAGAGCAATCCTGTGGGTAATGCAGGCTACCTTCCTCCCAGGCCAAACCCCTTGTGATGATGGGTGAAATTACCTCCTGTTTTCTAACAAAAGGGAACCTAGGTACATCTGTTTGTGCTGTATAACTATCCACGCTTCAGTCTTTATTAGCATTAGTAATCCTCATCACTGTAGGGCATATAGTGATAATGGCTATCATTATATTTGAACGTTTCATATAGAATGGATAAGCACTACGGACTTTTGCTTTGCTGTTTTCATTACTTAAGCTTCAGTAGGGAAACTGTTCCTGCAAGACATTTAAGGATGTGTTTAATGTGATTAGCTGTAATTTTGACATCAATAAGCTTAGAAACATGATTATAGTAAAGTGCACATAAGTATTTATGGATGGATAGAAGCCTGTGCTTAAGTATTTTTATGAACTCAAGCACTTAGAGGATACAAATTGGTGTGGCACGGTATAAAACCTTTACAGCAGTTGAGTTACTTCCCCTGTGTCATCTGTGGATTAACCACTTATGAGTAATGCTAACATGCTGATAAAAGCTTTACACCATCCCACACAGTGAGCTTCACTTTCTCACTCAGTCCTCAGCAATTTGGTATATTCTTCCTTGTCGCTCTTCCTACCTTGATAAATAGTGATAACCATATTTTGTCTCATAAACTTCTAATCAAATCTACTGCAAATATAATAAATGCCAAAGATATTTATGAACTTTAGAAGTCACTCTGTGTCAGAGTCTGACACCAGCAGTTTGGATGGAAAATATTTATATACTGGCATAGGTATTATTGTCTATTTTTTTTTTTTAGTGAAGTTTTGATTTTTCTTGAGTGAATTTAGCATAGTGCTATCATCTAGATTATCTTTGTAAATGTTTGTGATATCACTAACAACAAATTCTTGTCTAGTGTATATAATCAGTGTGTTGATGTCTACCTTGCAAAGGACATGTGTTTTATAGGTCAGGGAAAGAGATGATCAAGGTCATCTTTTCAGAGCATGACAGAAATTGCATTAGCACCCAAGTCATCTCGCTCCACTCTCATGTATCTCTTAACAGGCACATAACTTCTTTTCACTGATGTGATAAGAGAGTTTGAAATAACTTAAACACCAACATTTTCTCAATTACCTCTTGTTTGTGATTAAGCTTGTGGTCTTTCCAGGTCATGCAAATACTGCCAAGACATACTTAGCTCTTAAAAGAGCAGTTAAAGAAAGGCTAAATGAATAGCTGTCACAACTGTCTTCCTGTGTACAGGCAGTACACAAGCCCAGTGGGTCTGCTGTCAAACAGCTGCTGCTTATTTCTTCATTTAGGGAATGAACGCAATCCTTGGGAAATGTCCTGATGATGATAATAATAATAATAATAAATCCAAATAATAGAGGAAATTTCCTTTTCCTTTTTGGACATCATCTCTTAAAAATTCCAAAATTTACAAGTATGTTTTTGTAATTTAATGTTTGGTGTGATTTTAATATTTTAATGGATATTATGGGGTCTCAGCTTTACTGTTTTTACATGTGCAGTTGATTCCACTGAAGATCTCAGTAGTGCTGATCTATGCAGCAATTGCAAACTTGTACCTTCGGTTTCTGCATTCGTCTACTTAGGTCAGAATTCCCCTGGGTTAAGAATGAGATTCTTCATTCTCTGATACCAAAAGAGTGGGCACTCTTCCTGCCTTTCAACATGGGTTGCAATTATCAGGATCAATCCAGCCTCAAAGCAATGTTGTCTTCAGCATGGTTGAACATGGTCATACCAGTGCTCATATAACATTTGGGAAAGGATGGTCTATGTATAACTATATAAATTAGTGTTCTCACCTAAATATAAGCACTGGACAAGAAGCTAAAAGTCTGCAGTGCTTGAAAGCCCTTATTCTGTTTGAGAGTCATCACATCAAGGAAGGGAGAATATTAATGTAGAAGCAACATGAATTGCTGCAAATAGCAGATCTTTAAAGCAATAGTTTAGATACTTAGGTATTTTCTGGGGAAATAAGTTGAACTGTCTTCTTGTATATTAGCATTGAGTGATTCTAAATAAACGCTCTCATAGAAATCAAAGTCTGTTTGCAAATTGTTGTCAAGTAAGAAGCAGTGAGTGCACTGGGACAATGGTTTGCTGCAAATTAGTGGGAAATCAACTGAAAAGCAGCAGATCAGATGGTAGCCCAAGAGCCAAAGTTTTAAGAAGGTTGCCAGAATACTACTCAATGTGAACTAGAATTAACTGACCTGTATTTGGCTACAGTTGTAAAGGAATCAAGGCAATGCAGATGTAAAGACAAAAGTACTGTGAACTTGATTCTGTACCAATGAAATCTTGTGAAGATGGTCTCAAAAGACAGAAAACATAGGGAAAGGATATTCAGTGAAGAAGGATCAAAATGTCTCTGGAAATTACTTGACCTAAAAGCATCAATCATAAGAATGGAGCATGGAAGGATCTTTAAAGTCATGTCTCCTTAATGATCAACCCTGTGGTATTATAGTCTCTCTTTAAATCTTGATTTTTCATCTTCCTCTTAACATTAAATAAGATAAACTGTCTTCAGCAGGATGCATTTTTGTGACTAAATTGGTACTGCTTCTCAAGCTGGCTGGCTTGGCTGTCTCCACGCTGTGCTCTTGGGTGCTGCTTTTGAGCATTGTCCCACTCTAACATTAGTTTTCTATGAGAAATGCACTTCCTTCCAGCCATAGGCACCGAATACTTCTCCTGGCTCCTAAAATTGTTCAAATCAAGTATCTGTTTCCCTGCCCCAAAGCAACATAATCTGGCCACTTATGTTTCGTAAGTTATATTCCAGTGGCTCACTGCACTCCCATCTGCATGTTATTGAAATCGGCTGCACTATGTGCATGGCAGAAGACTTCTCAGGCTACTCAGTTAATTCCCCCTGTGTTCACGTCTTCGCATTCAGGTCAGCTTTCACAATATGCTGCTACAAAGTAGATTATTCCTAGGACTGGGTGAACCAACACAGGTATTAAATTGGAACTAAGTCTATTTACCTGCGTTGTAAAAATTTTGTCCCAAGGTAATAATGAGCATATTTTTTGCAATTCACTAATATTTTCCAAAACAATTAGCTGGTCTCTTTTATGCTTTCATAAATATCAAGATATTCCTAGGTTTGTCTATCTGTTATGATCTTCCATTCATGTTTGAATTTCATCTCTAATATGAGCTTGTAAGCACATAAAAACACAGCAATAAACTCAAGAGTATGAAGTTCAGTGTTCATTTAATTTCTCCTTGTTCCTTTCATTTAAAAAAAAAATCAATTGCTTTCCATATTTACCTAATGAAAGAGGATACCACAGGGCACAGAATTCAGTTTTAGTCCTGCTTGTTAGAGATCACAACCTAAAGCTACCTTTCTGATTAAAATACATTTTCCCTGTTCTTTCATGTTATCTTTTGCTTCTGACTCAGTGTATTGTTCAATATTTGCAACAGAGTATGATTAAGGATGGGTGAGCCCAAAAAGATAAAACAAGAACAGGCCTGAACTCTTACCTGGAACTCATCTCATGGCATATTTTTCTGAAGTCAGGTAAGTGGGTGGAGAATTACTGGAGAAAAATTTAGTTTAAGTTTTGATTCAACAACTGTTGGCAGAAAAGCTCGTATGAGTAAATGCTCCAAAAACAAATCCTGCAAGTTGCTTTCCACAGTTTACACATAAGCTTTAACTAACTCTTTTAGACTTGGTGTGGACAATGAAATAAAGTGTTTTGCAAATGTATGTGAAAGGACTACTGAATTGTAAGAGACAGCAAATGGCTGATTGGATGGGGAAGCATCTTGTTCTGATTCCCCATCAGATTTTGTTGGAAAAATTGTGTTACATCTCACATTCAGTTTTTCGGCCCTGAGTACATGTTTTAATTGAATTTAACAGGACTATATAACTGGGAGAGAGCTAATGTAAGCTAGTACCAGGACCATCTTGAGAATATTCTGAGAAGAATTACACACAAAAATTGGAGGCTTAGTAGGGGCTGTATACAGAAACCTCATTGCCTTTGAGATTGGCAGGGATGTCCAGAGCAAGATCTACTTTTAAGAAATCAGCAAAGAGGATCCGATGCCTTTACCAGGGATTAGTCAACATTTCTGACCCTCTCTCCAATAGTCTTGTTTCTTCCCTTAGGGCGTGACTGCTATGAAACACAGCATGTCAAAAATTAACACAGAAATTGGAAATGGGTGTTCATAAATGGCTGATAGAGATGCATCACTGATTTTACTGAAACTTTTGATCTCAGTGTTTTTTGAACACTTCTGTGATTGGTTGGAGAAGCAGCATGTGTTTGTTGGAAAAATAATTTATAAAAACTTCTATGAGTTTTTTTTGGTTTTTGTTGTTTTTTCCTTGAATTTTCATCAGCATGTATTTGGAAATGACTAAAATTTGTGCCATGTGCTGAGGAAGGGAGCTCGGCGTGAGCTCAGTGATATTACTAGACACAAGAGAATACAAATATGGGGTCAATGTTATGTATGAAAGCCACAGCAAAGAAAATTTAAGTAGTTCAGTGAGCAAAAGAACTCTGCTTTTTATAGTCTCCAAAAATAACGATTCTAAAATGGTGATTCAGAGTTTCAGGATCGGCATTCTCCCATCCTTTCCTAGATGTTTAGGATGGGCCAAATCTTCCTGGTAGTGCTGTGCTTGTGAAGCAGCACAGAAAGAAACAGTTCAGAAAGAAACACGATCAGAAAGGCCCAGGCAATCAATTTTTATCCTTATAAGCATCTTTGTTCCTGAGTAGGATCCCATTGCTTTCCTACTGGGCTGTCCCATAGCACCTTGAAACCGGTGAGTGGTGTTTTGTGCTTTCATTGTCTTCAGAGGTGTTTGGATAAGTCTTGCTTTCTAAATCATCAAACAGAAGAGTGATTTCATCCTTTATCCTAGAAGATAGACCTGAAAGTTAAAGATTAATCTTCCTCTTTCCCCTGTGCCACTGCCCCCTCCCCCTGCCCCCAGCCCAAACAACAACAAAAAAACCCCAAACAAACCCCAAACCAACAGTGGGCTGGGGTGCAGGCAAGGGAGAGGCAGATTTTTAGTATAAGGTAGGAGGGAGATCAGTGTTAATGAGAATCCTTTAACTGTGATCTTTAATCTTTGCCACAAGCCTGAGGTTCAAGGGTAGTCAAGAGATAACAAACACCCCTGAAAAGGTCCCAGATGAGCACTCTGTGTGTTACTGATAGCTCTGGGATGGGAAGCAGAGAGAATGCAATGACTGAGAAACCATAAGCCTCACAAAAGTGGTTGGATTATCTTTGCACACACACAACCATGTAATCTCTTTTTATCAGATCTGAGAAGAAAGGGAATCCTCCTGTGTCACTCTCTTCTGGGCTGTTATCTCTTCTTTTTTTTATAGAGAATCAGGCTAGGACTCTGCTCACTAGACTTTTATCTTGATTTCTCCACTCTTCTCCCTACTGCTCTTGAGAGAGCAGAAGGAGTGCAAAAGGATGCAAAGGAGATCACAAGCTTGAAAATATGGGGATTTGCCAGATCCTCATCATGTATAATTCTGATTTTTTCCGTTGATTCCAGTGGAGTGGGGTCAATTTACACTAACTGCACATTAGACCCATTATGTTCTGTAGGAGTTTCTGGGATTGAAATCCTGCTTGTGATTCCTCTGATTTTATTTGAGTTTGCTACTCTTTTGCAATGTTAAAATAATGGGAATGAGGGGATTAAAACCTCCTGATAATGTATTCTGCTGATGCTGTAAGGAAAATATTCTGCTTTCTGAGTCATTTGCCCTGAGCTGACTTTCTTTTTTAATGGTTCAGGGGTTTCCTTCTTTAGCCATAAATTGCATGCAAATTCTTTTTTTGTGTGTGTGCCTGTGTATGACAGTCTGTGTATGTGAGTGCGTGTGTGTCTTTCAGAAGCTAAGCCAAAGAGAGAGGCTGTTCCTTTAAAGCAAAACTGAAAAAAATGCCTTCAGGCATCCTATTACAGTGGAATGAGCCAAGGATCAGGATTTGCAGCTCAGCTATATAAACCCAGCAGAATCTGGCTGATCTGACCAGTTTGCCTTACTGTCAAACGTTTCTGTCTTTCACACACTCACACGCAAAATTAGACAACGCAACTTCTCTGAGTTTTGACAGGACGGCAACAAAGTCAGAAGCCGATAGCTGACTTTAACATCATATTTATTTCATGGAGACTGCTTACAGCGGGATCTAATCTCTGTCAGAGTCTGTAAGGTAAGTCTGCTTCCTTCCTGAATTAAAAAATCAGGAGCTCTTCTCCCACACAAGTTTGCAATGACACAGTGTTCTGTCATGACCCTCGTAGTTATGACTATCAGTCTGAATAGTCAGGGATCTTGTTAAGGGATATTTTTGAATTGGAGCATGCCTGTCTTTAGTTTGTCTTTATTGTCCGGTGTAATAATAATGTAAGAAATGTCTCAATGACATCAATCTGATCCAATGAATGAATGAAGGATGAGTTAGTTGAATGCTGGACATCTACAGAAATGTAGACAGAAACCTAATTGACAGGAAGGGTAGAAAATCAGATTTGGGGTTTCCTCTCAGCTACTGAAGTAATATAAATGTTTCCCCCACCGTCACCTTGCGTACCAGACTAAATCCACTTGCAGTTCTTAAACCTCCCAGGTAACTCCTCTTCCTACGCTATTGTGTATGACTTGAAAAGAGTCAGGCCCTTTTCCTTTTTAATTTGCTGTCTGCACGCTTATTTGCACTGAAGCCTTTGTCACCTTCCTCCCCGCCCCCACTGGGCTCCAGTTTCTTTTAGAAGTATGATAACATTAGTCTGCAGTGGGGAGCAAAAGACAAAGGAAGAGTCAACTGGTATCTTATTACCAGTACTTAAATGGGCGGCTTCTGGGGAGTGGGAGGGTGAAATTCTCCATCATCATGGAAAAATGGAGACACTTGCTTTACAGTGTGTCTTAACTACTTGCTCCCTTGCACATTGAGATTTTCCGCATGACTGTGTCTGCACTTACCAGTTAGGCTCAAATTGGCTTAAAATAGAGAAGCTGACTGGGAGAAGGTGATCGTACTTAGCTTCATTTAGGAGCTAAGCCCACTTACTCAAAACTTTGTGTTACATCACCTTTGCAGAGTTTTCCCTGCCTGATTTGCTGTCTGGCTACTAGGAGAGTTTTTGGCAGTTATTCCAAACTTCTGAAAAGTCTGTATCATACTATGCAGGAGAAAGATGTGTTCAGATTGAAATGACGGTGACGTGTCCTCTTGCACAGTGGAGAAATTATAAAATTAAAAAGCATAATAAAGATATTTATCAACTTTTCCTTCATGAAAAAAATAGAAACCAATGAGATGCATGCGATTCTATGGACTGGGTAAAAGCCTTATCATCAAGCTGTTGTGTTTGGTTTTCTCTCCCAGTTTATTTTTTTTAAAAATCAGGTTAAATAATGGGAATTCATTTTACGCGCTTCCTGATTAACGTTATATGTGGGGGTTGTTTTATTATGCTGGGGTTGTGCGTTTGCCCTTTAAAGCTGTGACATCTTAAGGGTGCTGTAGTCCGAGAATGAGCTGGACTGTGGGGGCTAGCGACAGTCCTTTGAATTCTAGGAAGACTTGCAGAAAATGATGTCTTTTGGGTTTTTTCTTACTGCTGTTGGGAACTTGGTAGCAAATGTTTGATCAAATGAAATCGTTTAGCCAAAAGAAGAGAAGCGGTCTATCTGCAGTTCACCTTCCCTGGCAGTGAATTTTGAAAGTACTTGGAAGGGTTATCAGGGTGTTCCTAGCGCATCCCCTTTGCAGCTGCTACACCTCTGCACCATTGCTCAGGAAAGGACGCGCATCTGAACTGAGCAGGGCGATTAGCAGCTGAAAAGGGGCAGAGTGAGAGGGATGCTGTAGAGGGGACTGTTGCCCCCACTGTCACTGACCCTATCACAGTCACTATCCTCAGGAAATTGCTATTAGTTTCCCATATTTTTCACTTGTTAATTTTATCCTCTGGCTCCTTTCAGCCCAGAGAAAATTCTTTGCAAGTTCCAGTCCTTAATCCTATAACTACAGTTACTTTACCAGTTTTTCCAAAGCTGTAGAAGAGCTAAAGGATCTGCTGAAAAGCATACAGCCTGCAGATTAGAATGTCATGTCTCATTTGAAGAGGAAGCTGATATTCTGCTGAAGAAATCTCATCCAGGTACACTGTGGTGATAGGTATATGAAAAGAAAACCAAGCAGATCTAATCCTCCTGTTGAAATAATGATGCTTAATGATGCTAGAACTTACTGGGAATATCCCCAAACTCAGGCTAAAGAGTGCTTTACAAAATTATGAGTAACTGTGTTAGTTGGAGACTTTTTGTTAATGGAAATCTATTCCTTTTTTTGATCCCAACTCTTTAATACTGGATCATTTCTCCTCAGTATTCACTTAAACTTAACTATCATGTTGCTAGAACAGCATTTCTAAAGGCGTTTGAAGTTCAGATCGGGTGGCTTATTTTTCGCATTACTGCTTTTTATAAAATATCTAAAAAAAGCCAAAGACTATTAATGTATGAAGATGTTCTGACTTGCTATAAAGAAACTGTCAAAGTTTGTTCTTGAGTGTTGTTTCACTTTTTGACAAGAAAATAAGAGACTAGATGGCAGAGTCTGTGCTTCTCGGGACTTTTTCATCCTTTTCAAGAGTGAAGAAGAACTGAGAAGCAAGTGTGCATTTGAAACAGTGATGTTGCTTTGGAGCCAGAGCTTTAACCCTTTCATCCCTTCTGGTAAAACCATTTGAAATACTAGACCTGCTTGTGCAGTTCTCTGCCATTTTCCTAGTCCAACACAATAGTACATCTGTTCATCTAGCTTTGTAGGCTGTGTTCAGAGGTTTGGGCAGTGCTAAAAGGCAATGAAGTGTACTGGATTGTATAACAGTTGTCTGGTGTAAATGGATGTCCCATATTGGCAAATCTGTAAGGGAGAAACTGTGTTCGTTCAGTTGCCTGTTTCCATCAGTGAACCCTGGTATCTGTCTAGGTTGAATATTACATTTGGAAGTAAGCGTAAATGCAGAGGGTGGTGTCTGCTTCATTATCAGCTACACATTTACCTGTCCTACCTGTGTGACATATGTTGAAACATGAGAAATTCAGAGTGGTTAAAAATTACTCTAATTTGAAGCCTGTGACTTGATATATTCGTCCTTGGATACATGCCATCACAGTTTGCTAAGCTGAAGGGCCATTGACAGTTTTAAGGTCCAGTGTCTCATAAAGCTCCAGGCTTAGGATGGATGATTTACAGCACTGGAAAGTTAGAAATCTCAGCTTTCCAATAATAAAAAGGTATTTGTTTTGAACCGTGGCAGTTTGAGATATTGGGCTTTAAAACTGTGCTCTGATTTACCAACATGCACTTTCTCAGACAATTTCTGGTGTGGATTTAGCACGCCCTTCTCAAAGACTGATCTCTCTTATCAAAACCCGTGGTTATAAACTACAGAAGTCTGAAACTACTGTAAAATGTAATAGCTACCCTCAGTAGTTTTAAGAAAGTTGCTGATCTAATATTGCAGAAAAATCATTGTTACTGAAGTAGGAAACTAAGGAAGATAACAACCAGAGTGAACTAAGTTGACTAAGTATTTTATCATCACCCAGGCTGAGAAATATGCAAAACCAGTGCAAGCAATTGTAGGACTAGTAACTAGTAAGTTCTGGACAGGAAACATCATAACTTAAGGTCAAGAGCTGAAAAATAAGGGATGTGTAAAGATCACTTATGAGTATATAAGATGTAATTTAATTCATTAAACTACTTGATATCAAAGTGGACTTGCTGTCCATGGCTTCTATTGGTTTTGTGTAGGAGTTTATTAGAAGTTGATGATGTTGTTACTATTGCTACAGCATTTTAGGGCCTCATTGTATTAGAAGGAGTGAATAGACGTAGTAAGTGATGCTCTCTGCCACAAAGAACTTACAATTGCTATTATTAGCTGTTCAAAAAAGTTCTTTGTGTAGTGAAGAGAAAAAAGAAGGAAGAAGGCAGTTCTTTGAGGAACGGGAATACCGGAAAGAAGGAAAATTAACAACCCCAAGAGACAATCTTGAGCCGTCTCAGTTTCCACCAAGCTCTGACGTTTATACAAGTGTAAAACTTCCCCTAACTCAGTGCTTACTGTCCACTCATGCGTTCGATCCTCTGTCCAATCTGAGCTGAAGTTAAATGCCTTCCACATGTGAGAAAAGTTAAAAACCGGGCATTCTTCCAGCTAGTGAAATCTTTCAATGTATGATGTAACTAAACTGTGCGGAATGGGCAGACTGGGGAGAAGGAATCAGAATGAGATTCTGCCTGACAAGAGTTGTCTCTTGATGCATCAAAAAGTGTTTGGGCATTGAAAGAAGGAATATAATAGGGATCCTTCTGCTAAAAGAACAAAGTTTGAATTACTTGGTGTCTCTTTTTAACATTCACTGGAATGATGCCCATGCCCTTATAACTAAACATGGCCTTAATGTAATATTTTACTGTATTTCTATATGCATCATTTCTCTCTCTCCTATATACTGCATATCCTGTTGCTGACAAAACAACACCCCCACCCCACCCCATAGCTTCAGTGAGTATGTCTGGATGTAGACTTTAAAGAGTATACATTATATCCCATAAAGTAGCCCTCATAAACAAATGTGAGATTTTGCTGCTCAGGTTGTGGAGTCAATGCGAATAACTTTCCATTTATGTTTTTGTTTGGCTTATGCAATGAGTCAATCACCAAAGATAAATTCATCCTGAGTTGATCTTGTTGCAAGAAATTTCTCCCAATTCACATCCTTAATTGTCTTGCCACTGTAGTTTCAATTAAACTAAGGTGGGATGTTGCCAAGTTTTCAGAACTTCCAACTAGAGAGTCCCTGTGTACGAATAGCCTGTGGCATTTTGTATTCTTTGGGTAGCAGAGAACAACGTTGCCAAGTTTGCATTCAGTCATCCATCACATATTAGCCTACTGGAGGTCCATTCTTCCCTAGCAATAGGGGAGCTCTGCTTCCTACTTAGAAAGATTACTCACACAGAAAGCTCTTTCCCCATAACCAGAACTGCACAGGGAAGAGAAAGGAAGCTTTCTTCAATTCATATAAGTGCTCGGTTTCCAAACTCTTGACAAAAATGATATTGTTTCATGCCTAGAAAACATATTCTTTTTAGTAATTGAGTCGAAAGTACAGGGTGGTAGAACAGAAATCTTTAATACAGATTTTAAAAACAATTGCTTGAATCACAGGCACTACAAAGGTCTATTGTAGTTGTCTGCCTCTTCCCCATGCCAGGCTGTAGCATTGACTATATGGGTATAGATATTGGCCAAGATACTCAAAGGAGTCTGAAATTGGGTGCCTGGGGAATTTCCACTGCAATGATTTTGCTTCAACTAAGTACTTCAGCATTTGTCTGGGCCTTACCCCAAGATGCACCAGAACATCATAAGCTCATAAACCTAAAATTACAAATGCTAATTTTCTTATGGGATTAGGATATTAACCATAGTATTAATCTAAACTCTTGATTCTTCTTTAAATTTATGCTCTTTTACACCATTCTGGCAGCACAAAGCTAAAAGGGGATGTGAATATCTTCTTCTGAGTATACATGAAAATTAAACTGTGAGATCGTTTCCCTCTGTGCCCATCAGAACTAGCTAAATAGTTATTTCCACCATTAAGGAACTCCTGCTGGAAAGGGATTAAGAAAAAGATTTATTTCCAAGAAAGGAGTTTGCTTTTCATTCCCAAGAAATTAAAAGAACTGGAAACAGACAGATTTTCTCAAACAGTTTTGGGCTTGTCTCAAAGACGGGATGCAGGGTTAGCAGGTAAGAGAGCCAACGGTGAGCTGAACGCTTGTGACTGTGGTGTTCTGCCTCTTTGGTTTGATGAAAAGCCTTTATTCAGACAGGAAAGGTTCACTTTCAGTATGTGTTATACACTTCAGTACAAGACCTTAGTGGTTATCTTCCTTCTTGGCCTGGCATGATCTCATTTTTGTCAGAAGTCAGTTTGTTAGGCTTTCAAAAGGAGCTCAGTGTCTACTTTGCACTGGTTCTTTGTTTTTACTGGTTCTTTTGGAAAGCCAGCTTCTTTTGGATATGCTGAATCCTCCTAAATAGTTTCTCTGTGCTGTGTGACAAAGGTCTATGCCAAGAAAGATATAAAGGTAGCCTGTGATGTGTAGGCAATCCGTTCCTCTTAGTGAGACACAGTGTAATGCATATTTTTCCTTTACTTGTGGCTTGTACTTCCCTTCTGCATTGCTTGTACTACAGTAATTCAAGTCTGACTCAGAATGAATGCTGCACACTGTAGACTACAAGTCAAATGAGAACAGGATGCATATTCAGGGAAAGGTCTCAGATCATTTTTCTTATTGAAGTATTTTGGCAATATAAATAGTTTCCAGGAGAAAATGCTGGCATTTCCCATGGTGAGCACTCCTTATGAATGTCCTATCTATTTTTCCAGTTTGGTGGCCAACTGAAGAGTTTATAGGAGGATATACCATCTACAAGCCAGGGAATTTATATTTCCACTGCCAAGTGTTAATTATGATGTAGACTTATACACTTTACAGGTTAGCAAGTCAATCACAGTGATCCAGCACTACAAGCGCCACAGTTCCAAGTTTGATGGAAAGAATGCACAACCTAGAGAAAGCTCCATTCTCAAATGCATAAGACATTATTTGTACTTTATTTGTCATTCTCAGGCTGTTATTTTATATACCGTTTATTTGCCTTAGTAGTAGTACCCTGGGATTTGACAGGGTCGCTGGCAGAAGCAAGGAAATACGGTTTACTACCAGGCAGCCATGTGTGCCTGTCCACGCTCTCCCCATCACTGGACATGGTGCCTAGGCTCTTGCATCTCTGGGAACTCAGTGTCACTGCCCCATCTGCATTCTCAGAAGCCCCGTGCTTCTGGTATTGTAATGCCATGTCAGTGCTGAGGAAGGTCATTTTGGACATAGAGTTCATTTGCTTTGCTTTGGTTGGGATCCCTCTAGATTTGGGTGTGATTACATTTCCACATGACTAATGGTCCCACTGGCACTGTTCAAATGGGCGAAGTCTCATCTATAAGAAAAGGGAGCTGATCCTGAATCAATACACTGCTTTCCAGGTTGTGGCCTGACTCTCTTTTGTACTATTTATGTTGCTCAGAACATGTGCAGGAACCCTTAAATTGCGTTTGTTTCTCTGTATATACATAAAACACACACTTGACGTAAGAAAAGTATAATTCCTATAAATAGAAATATGCCCTGTATATCCTATAATCCTATATCCTAATATCCTATTAATATGACCTACTACACTGACAAAACGGGGGCCTTACTGTAAATAAAAATTGAGCCTACGGTGTCTGACTTCAGCGGTTTCACCTGGGGAGAGAGCTTTTTCTGCTAACATGAGCAATTATTATTTCACTTTGGTATGGGGTGTTGAATAGTATATAGTATACCTGCTTGACATTGTCTTAGTTATACAGTAGAGAAATTTCTTTTTGCAGAAAATGCCTTGGCCTGATCTGATTTGGTTTGTGCTCATATAGGTCAGGAGTACTGCTCATGGAGTAACGTGGGGATAAAACCAGTCTGACAGGGAGGAAATTAGAATCCACTGAGCATTTGTCATGCATACAGTGGCACTTCATTGTCTGCATTATTCCTTGTCCACTTCACTTCAGCTTGCATTTCCGAGGGGATGGTTTTCTCCTATGCAGACTTCAGAGGCTGCCAGCCAAATTCTCATGTGACACAATTGCATTGATTTCACTGGAGATCTGTTGCTGGATAATTGAGCTCCACATCCCTTCTTTTATTCCACAGCTCAAATTGCTGTCAGCTAAGACTTTAGCAGAGACAGGTCTCAAGTCACTGTGGGTTAAGAGAACGAGGTCAGAGCGTGGTTGGTGGAGGTCTCTCAAGTCTCCCATTAGTGTAACAGTGCCCAATTTGTTGACATTTGAAACAGCAGCGCAGATTTTTTTCCCGAGTTCAGTCACCATTGCGACTAATCACTTGCTCAGGGCTGTGTATATGGCTGTATTTTCCATTACATCGCATAAGTGCTTCTGCTTTACATCAGAGCACTGAGAAACATCCTCAGACTGGATTTTTTAGAAACAGTCTCCTGCCCTTTTCCAAATGCCTTGCACTCAATTTGTTTCATATTTTGTGAATCTAATTTATATTTTATTTTGTCTTGCCAAGCCGTGGTTGATTTCACTCCATCTTCACTCTTCATTATATATTTTGTTCTACTAAGAGTTTGCTACCCTACCCTAGGCTGCCAAAGATGCAAATTCTTGATGCTACCACATCTGACAGAACTAGGCCAAGCAGATATCTAGCCTGAGGGCTATTCCTGGAAGTCAGATTTCAAGGAACTCCTTCTGTGGTCTCGTGAGTTAAAAAAAAAGTGCGCATTCCTGCACATTTCAGATGCTAGTACCAAGGACAGAGGAGCTCTGGCAGGGAGGAAAAGCCGCCCAAGTAAACTAGTAGTTGTTTTAAAAGCAAAGAATTGTCTGGGGAAGGGTTATCTGTATGTTTTCCCAGCTTCTTTTAAGAAGATGACCAGTGTCTGCTAATGACAGGAGGCAAGTAATAATATTTCTGATCGCCAAAATAGTACAGGCATTTATGACTGAGTTCTGAGACATTTTTAAAGATGTAATTTTCATTGCTTGAATAAGTATATGGTTAAATCAAAGTAAAATTACAAACTGCATGCAAATAACCACAATGAATTCTGAAAGTGTTCTGCTGCCTGCTGACCAATATAATCTGTAGCAATTCATACTTCTTAAAGAGTTTTTGTTATTCCAGGCCAATGCACGTGTAAATTATTTGTGCTCTTGGTTACAGCAAAGTCATTAAAACAGAAAAGTCATTAAAACAGAAGAATTCCACATCACTTGCCTCTGTATGTGACATTCCTTCAGCTAAAATCACTTTAAATATGGAAAAGTGTGATGCTGGGTGTATGGAGTAGAATTTTGGCTAATCTCTTCCTTCTGACCTCCAGGAGAATTTTAAAAAAACAGCTTCATCAGAGATGCTGTACAAAGCAATGTTGTCTCAGTGTGCTTAGCCTATTCACTTGTATACTATGTGAGTATTTGTTTAGTATGTCAGTGCATGCAAAGATCCTATTTTCTATTGCATAGTTTTCAGCAATATTTTTGGTAAGCTTATTAATTTGGCATCTATTTTTTATAGCAGATCACCTATTTATTCACCTATTCATACTATATTTATCAAGAGTATTGATGATTCATTTCCTACCTCTCATTATCTTTAGAAAAGCTGATGTTTGATGCCTCAGTTGTGAATTTTAGGGACAAATGAGACTGTCTGGGCTCCTATCCCCAGAATTGCCTGCTGCTTTGTTCTTAGAAACTCTTGCTCAGCGTGAAAGGAGTGGGAAGAAAATTCAGAAGTCCTGAATTTCTGCTCTTCCTATCTCATCACAAAACCATCTAGAACTTTGTGAAATGGGCTGTGGAAAACCTATAGGTGGTTTTGGAAGAAACACTGTGAAGAAGGGTCTGGAAATGAAGCAGAGCTTTATATGTGGAATGAACATAAGTTGCCGTGATTCATGCTAAAAAGCACACAAACCTCCTCATTTGAAACTGCATCAGCAAAAGCCTCAAAATAATTCAAAGTGAAGTCTCTAGTGTCTACCCAGAAAATAATGAGCTTCTGACAAAGTGTAACTTGGCAAA
This sequence comes from Aptenodytes patagonicus, assembly GCF_965638725.1. Taxonomy (NCBI): domain Eukaryota; kingdom Metazoa; phylum Chordata; class Aves; order Sphenisciformes; family Spheniscidae; genus Aptenodytes; species Aptenodytes patagonicus. The sequence continues at coordinate 3,591,129 of NC_134966.1, read as the reverse complement.
AAAACTTTCCAAAGACAAGTTTAGAAAACCATAGATCTTTTCCAGCTCTGCGTCTTTGCTATGAGGAGGAAAAAGCCAAGAGAGCAAGCGAATGCTTTTGCTATTAGGAAAGGCTTTATTAAAAGGTACAGTACATACGTAGGAGGCAAGAGTGATTTCTGCTGTGAGATTATGCGCAAAAGTTGCTTTTGCTGTTAAAGGGGTTTTTAATATTGTAAAAGGCACTAATCTAGGCTTCAGTGTCTGTGGCAGCTCTCCTATGGACCTGATTCAATTCCACATTTAACAATCCAAAGCTCCACATATGTCTTCAGAGACTAACAGGTAAAACTCACTTCTGTGCTGTAAATGCAAACGGGGGTTTCAATGGGTAACTAAGCAAAAGGAAGGTGTGAACACATCCCTTCTGCTTTCCATGGAGTGCTTCTGAGATGACCTATTTCTATAGTTCTGCTTCTGTTTTTAGAACAGCGACAGTTTTTCTGAATTCACTGCCTTTGTTGCTGTTCACATCACTGATGTGTCCTGCTGTTTCTGATCCACAGTTTTTGTCTAGGCTTTTTTCTTCCAGCTCTGAAAGCTACAGTAAGAACAGAGATTGCTTTGCAGATGGGAGAAAAAAAGTATTTAGTAGATGCATAGTCCTGTCTTTTTTTTTTTTCTCTCGAGTTTGTAGCAAATTGCTCTACTTGGCTGATTGCTGTGCACCCTGCCATGAGTCTGAATGCAGCTCAAAAGCACCCCACTGACCTGCTTGTTTTGTTTCTCTTTTCTGAGTTCCCATTTCCAGTAAGTGTCCGAGCTCTTAACAAAAATCCAAGCTCCAAGGACAGACTGAATTCCCTGTTAACTTGTGCCTCATTTCAGTCACTGGGAGCTAGACCAGATGGGGTTGGTGCTAGTTCTGCCATAGTTACCTCTTCTAATTCTGTTTCTCTTTTTTAGTTTATATGTAACACGTTTGAATAATCTGCCCCATAAAACAACTAGCTTGTTTCTTGTGGCTTGTATAAAAATCCTTCTGTGGTTTGAGCTGGATGTAGCGTTCTTTACTTCCTGTCTGGCAGCATGAATCACTTCAGTTGTGTAACAGCAGAAGACGTTGCTGCACAACGGTGGATATAGCTCATCATGGACAAAGATTGTGTGTACATGTGTGTATGAATGATTCCTCTGATTTCATAAAACGTCTGGAGACTGTTAGAGATGAAAGGGCATTCTGTAGATATAAGATAATTAGCTGGGCCCATGTATTTTGTTTCAGTTGCAGATTTTTCTCAAATTTTCTGGTGTGTTTCTCTGTGGGTTTTGTTAACCTTATCATTTACTTCCATGGATTCATCTTCTTATTCTGGCAATTGGCTTGGCACACTCTATGTTTTGGCTTCAGAATAAGTCTTCAATTTTCTATTGTTACTCTAGAATTTCAAGCGGTCATGTTTGTTACACATCTCTGTGTAACATCAGACTTTCTTCTTCAGTGCAAAAGACATTTCCCTATCTGTGATTCTTTTTCTCCCTTACATTGCAGCGGATAACACTCCAGTTCTTTGCTTTTTACTTATGTATTTTCTGGTAATTTTATAGCACTCTTCAGGAAGATGTTTAATTATGGAAATGAGGATTTGACAGTACCTTTTCTGTGAGGTCCTTGGAATACTTAATTCACCGAGACATACATTCCCCCTGTGAGGTTTTACCAGTGGATAAACTGAGACACACCAGATGATTTACAAAATAATTTCAGTGCAGGACGCCTGAGTTTCAGTCCTCAGTTCTAACCATGAGACCACACTATTAATCCAAAGGTTGTGAGCAATTTCTGGAGTCTCTGCCTAGAGCACATGGTTCCATGGGAACTCCATGCATCCAGCCCTAACAAGCCAGCTCTATTTAGCTTCATTTCTCTCATTACGATTCAGAAGACTCCGAGATGGCAGACCCTTGGTTGGGAAGCTTTTGTCTCAACTACTGTTGAGATGTAGTTTTTCTGGGCCTGGGGAATCCCTTCAGTGGGAGACCTGTTCATTTCTCATTTTGCAATGATACTATAAGGTAACAGTCTATGCCTCACCGTTCCATTGAACTCTAACTCCCAGATGAACATATTCTTTGGCTGCCCTATGTATCTGTTCATCTCAAACTTTATTTCCATTTTGATTTTCCCATCAGTCAGCAGTAGACTCCCTTGTAAGTCCATCTGGCAGTTTGTATTCCCAGTTTTCATAAAGGAGAGTCTCTACTGTCCAGAAAGATCCATCCTCACAGCACCACAAACCAAGGCTCTGTGGTAGAGCAGAAGTGAGCTACGTGCTCCCTTGCCTGCCATCATCTTCCACATGTCCCTGCAGGACAAATCTGGAAGATACTTGTTCCTTTTCTTATGCTGCCTGAGTAGCAGGACCCAAATCACACCAACATACAAGCCACTGTTGTAAATGTCAGCTGAAATATATATATAAAAAAGCCTACTCCAAATGAACATTTGTTTGGCTTTTTCAGCTCAGCATTCAGAGTTTCACCTCTTCACATAATAAAGGGTATAAACCTAATTTGTAAAAAAAAACCTGTGCATTTTATAGGTGCAGCATTTTAATTTCCTGGGCTTTGCACCTCGAAGGCAGAAAGAAGCAGCAACATAAACCATGTGAGACATTACTTCAGTCAACCCACTGCGGTTTGCATTATTCCCTTGAACTTATTCAGTGGCATCCTTTTTACATGACCTTATCCTTATTTTGCCTCAAACAAAAACTGTATTTTTAAAAAAGTAATACAGGACATATTTTTAGCTGCTGTGAATCACTGGAGTGCCACAGGTCAAATTCACCAGCTGGTCTAACACGCTTTGTAGGAAAAGAGAAAGTGGAGTTGGCTAATACACCAGAACAGCACAATCAAATTAGAAAACTGAGAAATCTTAGTATCTGCTCCCCCTCCCCAGCTCTTCTTTCTTCTCTTTTCCCAGTCTTGCAAGCTGTGTTTCACATCTTGAGCCAAGATGATTTCCAGCCAAACATGCTGGGGGTGCGGGGGGGTGTTATTTGTCTGTAGTTATGATACTTTTTTTGTATAATAAGCAGAACTTGCCTTGCAAACAGAAGAATCAGTGTCCTCAAAGATGGTAAGGAACAGGAAGGTAATTGGACAATGAGTCCGCCACCAATAAAAAGCTCTTTAGCTCTTGGGCTGCTATTTTTGAAGTACTTTGCTACCTGAAAATGTCAGTTTGGTGTCTAATGGTGTTTTAAAATACACTGACATGTCTTACTTCCCCATGGGCACATCTCTGCATTTTTAGAGGTGTTGATGAATGTACGATTAATTCTCTTTCTCCTCCTGTCCTGGGATGAGGGAGACCATGGGCACTGTAGTTTTACTTTCATAATGCTTTTCACTTAGTAATTGAAGTCCAGGCTGCTCTGTGCTTCAGTAGAAAAAGGAGGCTCAAGAAATGATTGAGGTGGTTATTCTTTCAAAAAGACCATTTTTTTCAAAGCAAACCATAGCAGAAAAGTTACTGGTTTCAAAGAAAATTTCCTCAGAAAGTGGTTTCAGAATAGGATGGAATTTCTTCTTGAGAAAGGCAACTCCTGAAATGCTGCTGACTACATTTTAGTTTTCTTCTTGCTGAGTTTTCACAATCAAATAAAAAATGGCATCTTTCAATGGCAAAATATGTGTTGTGAAGAAATTTTCAACCAGTTGTACCTGTTACTTTATCATCACTTGGTCACAGTTCTTTTATAGTGCTCTTTTTATAGAGCCAACCTTTATACACCTGTTTGGTTGCTCAGACGTCCAAGGGAGAGGACAGGGAAATACTGAATGAAATTATCCAGAATGAGAGGAACCCAGTTAATTTTTTTTCTAATATAGGGGATCACTGATGCCGCCAAATAACTAATCTGAAATAATATAATTCTAAGAAGTACATGTATTTAACAGCAGATACCTTACAGTTTATAAGCATCTTTGAGTGCTTACAGATACATCAGTGCAAAACAACTCGAGCTTTGCTCTTAGACTTCACAAGCTAAGTGGACCTTGGGCATGTGTCCTCCAAGAGAAATTAGTAATAATTTAGTTATAACTCACTCTTTCCCTGCTGTCAGAGCTGAGCTTGTGTTCCTGCCACATGGGAAGGGGTGCTACAAAGCATTACAAAAGTTGTCTGAACTACAGGACAAAAAATATCCTCATCCAAAGGGCTAAGTCTTTCTTCAAGTCAAATAAAAATTGGGGGCACATTTTAGTTTACCTCCCCCATAATGGAACAAAAGCCCAGTGTTTTGGTAAAGGATTTCTCTACTGCAGAAGGTAGGTGCTGTGTCACTCCAGCACTGAGAGGCATAGGATAGCTTCTGGGAGGCTTGTGCTATTTGGATAGTGCACTGTGATCTTTCAAGGTGAAATTTGCCACATGGGTGTGTATAACTAGTATCTGCCACAGGGTTGGGCTCTGTAGAAAATTTGAAAATCGATTAAGACCTTTGTTCTGTCATCTGAGAACAATGAACCCCCTTCTTGTGCCCCTTTCCCATCTTATTCCTCTCTCTTTTTCCTGTTGGATAAAATGAAAAGAAAAAAAAAAACAATTTATTTATTCACTTCCCAATTCTGCCTGGGACTGTTTTTTAAAGACCCTTCTTTTGTGAGTTTAATCAGATGCTTGATAACAGAAAAAGCGTTGCTAACTAACCCGGGGTACAAAGAAGCCCCTTCAGAGGAACACATGACCTCATCGACAGGATTACTCTATCACATGAATTCAGACTCCATCGCACACCCAAAATAAATGTTAGGCTCCGTTTGCAGCGAAGTGCTTTATTCGCCTCCATTCGGCAGGGCATATGCTTTGCCAGTGTCTTCCTCAGTCACTGGGATTAAACGCGTATGGAAATTCAGCACAAGAGGCAGATTTTCCTGGTCACAGATAGCCTGCCGTGCACTCAAAAGCTGCTGGCTGGACTGTGCCTTTGGGCCATTGCCCTCCTGGAACCGGTGAGCTCTGGCACAAGTTTGCAGTCGTGGAGCAAGTCTGGTTTTCGCTCACAGCTCCCATTGTCTGTCTTGGTTTTGTTGGGTGGTCAGAGCCTTGGCAGCCAGGAGCTGACTCTGAGAACGCTTGTGGGGTCACACACAGCGCTCCCAAAACTAATCCTTTGCCAGAAGGTAGCACGCATCCCTCCCTAATATATAAGAAGTGACAGCATTGTATTGCCTCGATGCTCTCAGGGTATCTAGCACCTAATACCGGGCAGCATCGATATCCTTAGGATATCCTTTTTATAGGTGCTTCTCAGGAAGTATGTGGATTTCTAGCCAGGTGCTTTGAAATCTCAGTTTGGGTGTGAAGACATTGCTTGTCTCGCCCCTGTGAATGAAGAGGAGGACACGGAGAGCAGTGCAGCCTCCCACCCTGGCATGCTTTTACTGGACAAGGTATAGCAGCAGAGACCTTCGGGTCTCCAAGAAAAGGCAGGAAAGGCTTCTGCAGTTGTTGAAGTAAGATTAACTAAAAAGGCAAGATCCTGCCAAGCCACAAGCTGGAGGCATATTTGATATAAGCCACATTATCCATAGTCAGGAGCCCATGAGCATGCTGGAAGGCAACACATCTGCAACTCAGACTGAGATGTATCATTTATTTGTTTCTAATTATGCACATTTAACAGTATATTACATGAGAGATTAAACACCAAGTTATGAGCATGGTCTGATTAATTCTGCATTACGCATCTAAGTCACTCAGCAATTATCTTAATTCATTTTGAACTCAGATAATTTTATTAATTCTGGTGGTACCAAAAATGAGTTATTAAGAGCTTTTGATTCCTGTGTTTAGTATGGGTCTCTCCCTGAGTCTGGCTGGCTATATATAACTATTACCTAATGTCATGTTGGATGCTTCTCATATAAACAACTGTGTTTAAATAGCCATAAGACTCTGACACGAGCCAAGAGAAACCCGGATATTCTAGGATTCAGCAGATGCCATTTCCTTAGGGTCTGATCCTGTAAATGTGAATTCTGCATAACACTTGTGATACCTGTTGGTGGGACAACAGACGTTGCAAAACCTTGTTCTTGAGGTTTTCCAGTTGATGTTCATGATCGTTTTAATTAAGTGAGGGTTCAAGCCGTTATGAGAGCATCACGTTACAATGCATGCTGTGCCTTTACATTTCTTTAAGGGACAGCAGGCTGCTTTTAGCATGACAGCCCTAACGTACAACTTTGAAGTTATCTGCAGGAGGCAACGTTCAGGGGTAGTGGCCCCTCACGCATCCTGCAGGAGTTGTGCAAGGGCAGTACGCAGAGCAGAAGGTGTGCAGGTTCTGCCACGTTGTTGGCTGCCCTGCACCGCTGGCTGTGCGAACTGTGGCAGGGTCTGTTGCTGCCCACCACCCCAACGCACTTGAAATGGAAATCTCCTTATAGTAACACAAGGCATTTCTGTAAGACTAATCTTCTTTTAATAATGTTCAATGCAGGTTTGTTATTTAATTTCCTTCAACGGTGGCTGGCCTCTGGAATGCCTCCAAAGGAAGCGCTGAGTTTATTCTATAAATAATTGCGTAGGCACGGCCTTAACAAGAGTATCTTATACCCAGCAGCCCTAAACAACACGGTAGTTGTTTCAGAGCAGCTCTGCTCTAGCCAGATTGTATAATTTCCAAAGGCATTTCATTTGCCCTTTTCACCATCAATCTTGTCTACTGTCTATCTGTGGCCTATTTAGAAGGTGGCTGTGGTTAAACTTTATTGAGAACTGTAGCCACTTGGCTACTATTGTTTAACACACTTGGGGCTTCCTCTAATAGAGGTAGTATATAAATGCATTAAGAGACAACCTCTGGCATGAAGATCATAGAACTTAGGCAGAAAAATTGAGAGCAGGCAAAGTCTTTTCATAGAGGGTAAACTGAAGAATCTCTCTAGAGGAACAATTGGAAACATAAAAATAATTAAGTAATTTAGTTTATTTATTTGCACTTTGTTTAGGGTGCAAATCTGCAATAGACTTATTAGAAATCAGGATGATAATTGACTTGGCTAGACGCATGCCAGAAATCAGGAATGACCTCAGATCTCACAAGTCCCAGCGCAGTGCCACTTCCACACACCTGGCTCTCCTCTGAGTTCTTGCTCCTTTGCTCTTGATGGAATAGCAATAATAGCAGCGGTATGTTCAGGCAGAATTTCTTTGCTTTTCTCATCATCAGCCAGGTAATTCCTAAGAAACATAAATCAAAAAAGTCTTTAGGACTATGAAACTGGGAGGCACTTCTTGGTTGTTGAGTTCAATATCCTGTTATTGTAGGCACCTCATCACATAATCTGTTTTTCACTTCTGTTTAATTATTGCATGTTTTCAGCAGTCTTTTTCTCCCAGCTGTATCTCTGCCAGCTGACTTAATTTTTCATTTTATTCATGAGATTTGCTCATTATATTTAATACTTTATTGATCAAAGGTGTTACTGATACTGGAAGAAGACCACCTCTGATCTCTGAACTTTTGCTCTGCTTTGAAAAACAGCCAAACTCATTGTTTAGTTTGGAAAGGTCTGTTCTCTCTCTGAGATCCTGAACAAGGATAGACCTAGAGAGATTTTCTATGGCTAAGAATACAAAACTTTTGAAACAAAGTAGTTTATAATGGAATAATCATGCTAATTTAACTCAAAATAGTCACTGTACAACAGAAGGTTGAGTCTCTCATGGGGCTCCTTTTATGCTTATCATTCAGAATTTACCATTGCTCTTTCACATTTTTATGGATGTTGGCTTCAGTGGGTTATTTTTCCTTCCCCTTTTGTGGCACTGTCATGCTGATGGCTTTGAAATATGAGCCTTTACTAAGTTCTAAATTGTACATAAAGCAATTAATTAAAATTCCTTCCAAAACAGCCTTGGCAAAGCCCTGTCTATATGCTGCTTTTCAGCCAAGGTAGAATGGGCGGAGGCTAAAATGAATCCAAATGGTTTTATTTAAAGATGATGTACAGTAGGATCTGTGAACCAGAAACTATACAGCTTCCCCAAAGTAGAAATGTCATCTAAGAGCCGAAGCCAAACATGAAAAATTAACTGGAGTGAAGAGTTCACACTTAGCTGGGTGATGTTTAATGCAGGACCTCAGGGATGGATGGGGCAAAAAATACCTGTGCATTTGTTTTAATTGCTCTTCTTTGAAACAGTCTGAGGTATAAATCTGATCGCAATCCTAGTGATCACCAGGATCTACTGTAGGGTTCATTTATGGTAATCTAAAATTTGTTTTGTTTTTATTAGTAATTCCAGTGGCATGGGCAAGGCCCTCAGGATGTATGATGGATGCATTCTGCACATGAAAACTAATCTATGAGAGCTAAGAAATCTACCATGAATTAACTGTGAAAATCCATTCCCATCTCTGCATTCAGTGTGCCCATATTTGTAAGTGTTCTCAGTCCCACGAAGAGGACTGCTCTTAAGTGTGCGGTGCCAGCACCAGATGAAACACAGGTGGCTTCAGGGTGTATCCAGAGCTCCGTGTTGTGGATGCTTACCCACATCAAACACAAACTGCTAGTTTGCCCTTAAATAAAAAGGATTTAAGTCATAAAGGCAGACTCATGAAAAGGAAAGTATGGTATTAGGGTCCAGTGCTGTAAGGCGCTATAAATGCCTTCTGGGAGGTGCTTGTGTTTGAACTACTGCGATGGGACTCAGCAAAGCTGGATCAACTTCATCAGTCTTGCAGTGGGTAAAATACTTAGGCCTAAATGCGGAGGTTTGTAGGAGCTCGGCTGTCTCAGTGCTGGCCTCTCTGTGTCTCAGTTTTCCATATTTGAAAAGGAGGAATGACGCTTTGTTTGTCCACTATAATTACAAAATCTTTTGGAGAAAAGGCTTTCTGCCACACTTATAGCACATATGGATGCCATGGGGCCCTTGTTCTGGGGCTACGGACATCACTGAATCACTTCTGTAACAGAAAGTGGATTTTAGTACCTATACCACCTTGTATCTTTAGACTTCATGCTTCTCTAGTTAAACAAACATGTTTTAAAACTTCCTTCCCAGTTGTTTCCTCTCTGTCTCTTTCTCCATGCAGTTGTTGCAGAGGGTGCTTTCTCCCTCTTTTTCACTGTTGTTGGACATCCACAGACAGCAAGATCTTTTTGGTTAATGCTTTTCTTTCCTTTTAACTTCCAGGAATAGGTTCAGTCTGCAAATCTGGAGCAGGGTGGGGGGGCAAAGGCTTTCAAATCAGCGCTTTTGCATTTTGCTATTTATAAAGGGGCGTGTGTGTGTGTCACTGAGTCCGGGTCCATAGTTGTTTGTGGGTTTCCCAGATGTGGGATTTCTTATATAGAAAACTGTAGAGTATATGCAGGATGTTTTTTATTCATGAACTGGCCACGGAGGTAGAAGTGAAGTTGTCTGAATACAGATTAGAGGTAAGTCTTCACAGTGCAACTTGGAAACTGGATGGATTACAGCTTATCACACTGCATTTTATCTGTTAGAACTTTTGAGAATGAGGGAATCGGCTTCTTTCTTTTTTCTTTGATAGTTATGATCCTCTTTTCCTCTCTTCATGCAGTCAATTTAAGACTTTGAAGGAAATTTCCAAATTAGGAGTATTTCCCTTTGGAGCCTCACATTCTAAGGACCTATTCATATCTGTGGTGTCTAGTTGCTGTTGAAACAATTGCAGCATTTCTTTGCACACACCTTCTCTGTAAGCCAATGGATTTTCTGAATTACTCTAGATTTGGCCTCCTTGAAATTCTTCCCCTTAGAATGAAGACAATGTAAATAAAGAAGAAAATAAAAAAAGGCAGCAATTTGGCTTTGATAATTTCTGCTGGAAAGATTCAGTATTGATGGTTTAGGACTGTTAAGAATTTCTGCTCTCCACTGTGATTGACTGTAGTTTGACCTACACTGAGTATCCCTGCTGATTCCTTTGCCCTGTTGGAATCGGGAATGGAAAGAAAATTATTTTCTGTAGTTATGAATGTATGGAAAACAGCAGTGAAAGATGGTGAAGTCAGAACCGTTCGTGTTTTGGCCTGCCATGTCAAAACTTTCAGCCCCTCTCACAGTCTTTTTCTTTGAGAACATTTCAATTTATTTCAGACTTAATCCATCTGTGTTTGAGAAGATGCCTGGAGCCTCAAGAGTCACATGCTCTTGGCAAAGCTACATTAGCACTTTTTCTTTAAAAGTTTGCATCTTTTGAAGCCTTGCCTTGTAAAAATGCACTCTGGCAGACAGTTTCAATTTATTAATCCTCTGTAATAGCACTGCTTGTATTCCTTGTAGAAAATGCACAAGGGAGCAAAGAGGGAGTATTCCAGGTCAGATCAAATTCCTAATGTGGCTCTTTTGTCTGTATGGCAATAGATAAAGAGAAGAGCAACATGATCTCATGATGCCTACACACGTGCACTGCTGGATACCCCAGTCTTGAGGGAACAGATGGCCCGATCACGCCTTGGTGGAAATTCCTGAAACATGAAGTTTCTTCAATTAACAGATCACAGAAAACTATTTTGGGGTTAGCAATTAGCAAACCTCAAAATGCACAGTTTTATGTTTTCTGTAGAGGGCTATGGCTCTTCTCCAACTAAGCCTTGCTCTCTGTCAGAATCCAGCCCATTGCTACTTTTATGCAGATTTTAACAAGATATGCTTGAGTCCAATATATGCTGATAAGATTTGATCCCCTCTTGCTGTAACGTTGGAAGTATCTGTTTAGAGAGGAATTGTTTCCTTTTCTCTCTTTTTTTTCCTGCCTTCTTTAAGTCTAATTTCCAAGTCATGACATGTAGAGGGTGTCTGAGCAAATCTAATCAGCCTTCTGCCTCCTTTAAGAAGGACAGCTGAGATACTTTTTAACACCTCCATTTCTTCATTGCTGTAATCTGTTTTGATTAAAATCGCACAGGGTTCTCATTTGCATATTTATCGCTCCACATACCCACAAATCATCTCACAACTCTGCCACTCCTGAATTTGCAAGAGAGACTAGAGTGGTACACTAGGACTTTAAACTATGCAAACATTAATTTAGTTTCTCACACCTGCTGGTTTCTAGCAAATATGTCTTCGGGGAAGGAAAATATTCATACATTACCTTTGCTTAGTATTCCCCAGGAGTCAGGATTCCTGGGGTTTTTTCAAGACTGATTGAAAATTTCCTATTAAGAAACACATTTCTAATTAAATGGAAAGGTCCTGAAAAAGTTCTGATGTCGGGAGGGGAGAATGTCTAAACAAAAAATAACCCTAACATTGTTTCAGCTTTTGACAGCCAGACTATGATGTGCTTTCAGATCCTCAGATGAAAGGGCTGCAGTGGAAATGAAAATTATTTCTTTCCTTTGTGCTATGGACAGTCCATCTTACTTCCACCACATATTATTAAGAGTATTACTAGCATCAGATTTTTAAGGAGTGTTTTTCTAGGAATGGTCTTTTTTTTCCTCTTTGGATAACATCTAACTTCTACAGTTAGTGTTTATACAAGAGAAGGAAAATTTTTTTTCTTGAATCTCTTTCTGTATCAGCTGGTACTGCATAGATGCCATGATTAGCTTCTCAATTCATAGTCTCTATTTTTTTTAATAGGCTAAAGAAACTCTAAAGTGAATAGTAACATCCTCTGAGCTAGCCAAGACCAAGGAGTAGAGAGGAGACAGCAAGTTTAGCCTGTGGCTGGGATGAAAAAATGTATATTATCTTCATACTCTTCTGACTTGAACTTGAACCCAACTCTCCTTGCACAGATTCCAAACTTACAACACCTCTACTGCCCCGGTGGCTGAGCCATGGCCAAACGCCCTCTTCCCGTGTCGCATTGATATGGAGAGCACATTATCAGAGAGAGACTGACATCTCTGTCCTGGGCACCTAGACCAACAATTTCAGATATATCGCTCGTGAAGTTTATGTGCTCTAAAGATCTTGCACAATTTAAAAAAAAAAAAAAAAAGTACTCTTACGATGATAGCTGGTGCATCCAGTGTTAGTGATCCAAGGTTTCATCGCTCGGCCTGTACCTGCACAAGCTGTACTCAGCTGGGTAGGCTACCTAAGTGTTCTTGGAAGCAAAGATGTGCACAGCAAGCCTCAGATGACTGCGAGAGATAGATACACTCTTGGATCTATTTTTTATCTGATGCCAGTACGCAACTCATTAAGTGACATGACTGCAAAATTCAGTCCTGCAGGAAGTCACTCCCAATCAAGAACATTTAAGACATGTGTGAGAGGCCACAGCACCTCTTGTTATTATTTATATTGTGGTTGTACCTAAGGGAACAGGAGAGAAGTGAAAGATAACTCTTGCCCAATGAGGGTGATGGCTGTGGGAAGATGCCAGTGATCAGACTGGGAGAACGTGAGCTCTAGATTTTATTGTTCTGCACGACAAGCAGAGTATTTTGCAGACCAGCCACATAATCATTGCCAAGATTTTTGAAGCAGTTGTGTTGTAGTCTGGACAACAGGAAGACATGAGGAGCATAGTTCATTAGGACGAGTAATATTCCATATTACACAAACTGCTTGTAAAAAATGGACACATTCTTGGTCATACAAGCCTCTCAACATATCTGAGACATATGCTGCAAACATCACCCAGCTCCCTTAATATGCATTGCAGCAGGGCTAAACTCATGATGAGAAGGGTCATCTTCTTTTGCAAACTCTTGCTCCAAGACTTTCAGGTGCCCGTAAATAATCCAGCAGCTAATGTCTGCAAAGAAAATATAGACAGTATGTCTCCAAGAAGCAGGTTCAAAGTGCAATCTACATGAACCATTCTGAAGGGAAGAAGATGGGGAAAAATAAAGGAACAACAGAGCCTGACAGTTGCTGTGGCTTCCATTTCTCTAGAATGGCCTGCTCCTGGGTGGTCCATTGTGGTCTGAGCTGTTGTTTAGATATGTTTGAGGAATGGGAGTTGGAGAGAAGGATGTAATCTTTGTTCTTCCAGCCAAAAATATGGCTAATGTATAAATAATTGTATGAAGGTGTCTTGTTTTGTAGATCTCAGATCTAGGAGTGGAGCTCAGCTAATCATGCTGGGTCCTTGGCAGATCAGACGAGAAACACCTGATCTGAACTAGCTCAGACATCACACTAGGTGTCAAAACACAGAGGTCACAGATCAGACACTGAGGATGTTTCTTCTAGACCACCACAATGCTTCTTCATAAACTTCAAAAGGATGTCAGCCAAGATATATTAAGTCTTCCAGTATAATCTGTAGGCTGAGAGGTTTGGCTGACTCTAATGCAGTGAGTATCCAGTAAAAGTAATGGTGTTCACATGGCTTTCATCAATAGTGAAGGTAATAGTAACAGTGGCTCTTGTCAGAAGCAGGTTTTTCATTTTCCAGGCATATTAAAAAAATTACAGTTTGTACCGTCATAAAATGATATGTAAACTCACGTCAGTCGGCAGAAAAACTACAATCAATTTCCTTGGTTTGGGCAAGGCCCATTTTCTTGTAGACTGGGATTTACAGAAGCCATAAGGAAATTGATGCTCGACTTTCACTAAAATTCAGTGAGAATTAGATGCGGAGCTACTTCCAGTTTGTTCCATTTTCCATTGGTGATGCATCTGTCAAGCAGCCCATCCCTTAAATAACTACTTGAGGATTAGGCACCAATTTTAGCCATATGACCTTGTCTCAGGGCAAAAAGTATATAGCACACGGAATTTCATTGCAGGGAAAGCAATTTGCAAACCCCAAGTGGGAGTGCTTGAGAGTAAAATCCCACTTCAAATACTGTCCTGAACATGTTTCATGAACTGGCAACCCAACTTAGGAGTTGGCCTGAGTCACAAATGAGACCTGGACCATGTCTGCCTCTGTTATTCTTTATTAGCTACCTTGTGATCTCTTCTGGTGCAGACAGGGGTTGCAGACATATTTGAACAAATGGGTTAAGTGTTAGAAATGGCTTAAAGCTGAATGCTTTTCCATGACAAGAAAAAAGCCTCCACTGCTGCTTGTTTACTTCTGATTTATTCCCCAATAAAAAGCAGTGAAGTTCACTCTTTGTGAGCTCAATGTTGTCTACAAAAAAACTAACTTCAGTCAAGTGTCTGATGTATTATTGTCATTCTTTCACAAAAGTAGCTGGGATAGCATGGGAAAAAATGATCTCTACATTTCGGAGGAAGCAGAAGGGTGGAAGAAGCTAGTCTCCCATCTGACAAATGAATCATCATCAAAACTGTGGTGTTTAGAGAATAAATTGCTGTTTCTTCCATTACTGGCATTTCACTAGCTTACAACTAGTGAAAGCACAGTCACTGACCTAACCGTTTAACCAAGCTTTTCTGGGAGTAGAAAGGAAAACAAATGCTAAGATGACATTTATTAGGTGCACTTGTTTAGTCAGTCCATTAGCTACTTCTGGTTCTCACTCTACATGCGAAGGGTTGATTCCACATGGAAGTCAATAGATGTCTTTCAGCTCCCCTGGCTCATATCGTTTGAAAGGAACCACTACAGACTGAGGAGGAAGAGGAAATATTGAAAGTAAATGAAAAGAATGAGTTTCAGGAAGAGCTAGTACAGCCCAGCCAGGTGCTTGTAACCATAAGCGAGCTCTTGTATTATAGCTGATGAAAGATCAGACAGTGGGAAATGTTGCCTAGTGAAAAGGTGTACTGGTTGCTAAAAAGACTTTTTTACACCTGTATTGATGTAAAGCTTTCTCTCTTTCTTGAAGGACTTAGATGGTCAAAGGATTTCTTTTCCTTCTCTTCCTCTCCCTTTTTTGTCTGTGTGTGCGCACGTGTATTTCTATTGCTGTTTCTTACAATGTGTCTCCCTTGTTGGAGTCTCATCTTCTGTTGTGTCTCACTACTTCTATGCTAAAGTATTGCTAGCTATGATACAAGTACTGACACCAGAACCTTCAACCTGCAGTGTTCTCCAGAGCGCTCCGTTTATCTTCATGCTGTAGACAAATCATCGGTATGGTGAAACTTACTATTGGACTACAAGGCCTGGAGTTCAGATTCCCAAGCAATTGGAATAATTTAAAGCATATGGAAAAGGGCTGCAATGAGCTTAGTTGTGTTAATGGTATGCCTTTTGACAATGTCTCAAGTTTCTTACGTGATCCAGCCTTCAGTCGCCTTCAAGCAGTGGACTAATGAATGAAGGAAATCCAGACTTTTAACATTAGTTGAATCATAACAGAACAGATGTTTATTTCACCTATCTCTGTCTGAAAGTAGTGTTTTCAGTTGAGATGAGTCTCCGCAGGCTTCTTTGCCCTAGTCTTCTGCTTGAGGCAATTAAACCCTCTGTACTCCATTATACTTGCTCTAAATTGGAAATGATAGTAGCTTCCTTCAAGATTCATGCCTTGTGACATTTTGTTCACCAGCACACTGAGATCCTGGAAAACAAGGTAATGCACTGTTATTATATATAAGAACAAGCTCAGCAGCTTGGGTGCAGTGAGATCACACATTGAGTAGCACCCCAGCCATGTTCTTTAAGGATGCCAGCATGCGTTCAGTGTCATAGGCCTTTCGTTGGGTGGTGTAACTGCAGTTCATCCCTTACACTGCTCCTTCTTCTTTTAGGGGACAAGTGTGCCAGGAAAGGAAAGGATATCCAACTTGGTTTGAACTGGCTTTCCAATTTCTGCTCCAGACTACAAAGGCCAAACATATATAAGACTCCATCAGCTTTGAAAAGGAACTGAACGCCACAATGGGACTCCCCACCCAGGTTTTGGTCTGTGCGATCTTAGCTTTGCTGTACCAGCAAGTCAATGGTGGACTCATCAAGCGAATTATCCGGCAGAAGCGTGAGACTGGGCTAAATGTGACCTTGCCAGAGGATAATCAGCCTGTGGTTTTTAACCATGTCTACAACATTAAGTTACCTGTTGGCTCCCTTTGCTCTGTGGACCTGGATACAGCAAGCGGTGATGCAGACCTGAAGGCGGAAATTGAGCCCATCAAGAATTACGAGGAGCACACGGTGAACGAGGAGAACCAGATTGTCTTCACGCACCGTATTAACATACCCCGCCGGGCTTGTGGCTGTGCAGCTGCCCCAGACATTAAGGATCTGCTGAGCAGACTAGAGGAGCTGGAGGGGCTGGTATCCTCCCTACGGGAGCAGTGTGCCAGCGGGGCTGGATGCTGTCCTAATTCCCAGGCAGTAGAAGGTAAGGCAGACTGGGGAGCTGCTCTTGGGGAAATTCTTGTGCTGGCTGTAGATCTTGTTTAGAGTAGATACTCAAATCTGATTCAAGAATGAACAAAAGTCAACCTGTTAAATTTGAAATGTAATCAAAACTGGGAATGCCAGCTTGCAAGATACACTCATTCACAGTTTTGCAGTTTTATGAATCAGTGGGTCAGAAGTCTGCCTGGGCCGCTTTGTAGCTGTGGCATTGAGCATGTACAGCACTTGGGCATGGTGACAATCTGTGTCAGAGTTAAGATTAAAACTCATGCAGTCCAAGCTCTTGGCTCCACGTTTTGTCCCCTTGAGTAAGCTGCCAATGTAACTGTTTTCATTTCCAAGTTTTCTTTAATAGAGACCAATAAAAGTGCAGCAAGACATAAGGCAATAGACAAGCACAAATAGTTAGAGAAGTGGGAAAAAAGGTATCCTTCCAGCTGTTTTTTAAACTGAGGTAAGAGATTGGTCATCCAAGAGAGAAAACACAGGTCTTATCAGTATTAATCTGTCCCTCCGAGCACAGAGCCGGTCTCACAGTTGATGATACAGGATGCTGCCTGGCATTTTATGTTCTGGAGTGAACTGGTGAATAATGCTTCATGGTGCATGCCCTAATGAAGCAGTCAGGAAAGCTGCTCAGACAGTGGAAGAGGGATTTTGAGAAGGGCAGAGGAATCCAGCATGCTCATTTACCAAGTAGTTGGCAGGGGCTCTTCCCTGGCATTAGTGCAAATTAAAGCATTCCTGGTCAACTAAATCTCACTAGAGAAAGAAGGAGGAATTCTCATTCAAAAGCTTTGGTGATTCTGGTAATTATGATGTCCTGCAGGGAGCTGGGAAAACCAGACCCCTTTTAGGTCGTGTGTGCCACACTGGCTTAACGCGTCCCAGAGCCAAGGGCAGTAATGGGTTTTCCGGATCGTTGGTACAGGTCGCCTGGACACAACACCCTATTGCAGTGGACATGGCAACTACAGCATCGAGATCTGCGGCTGCATTTGCGAGCCTGGCTGGAAAGGCCCCAACTGCTCTGAACCGGACTGCCCACGCAACTGCTTCAACCGGGGCCTCTGCATCCAGGGCAAATGCGTCTGCAATGAAGGCTTCACTGGCGAGGACTGCAGCCAGGCCACCTGCCCGTTTGACTGTAATGACCAAGGCAAGTGCGTGGATGGGGTTTGCATGTGCTTTGAGGGGTACACAGGCACCGACTGCAGTGAAGAGCTCTGCACCCAGGGGTGCAGTGTGCATGGGAGGTGCATGAACGGGCAGTGCGTGTGCCACGAGGGCTTCACCGGTGAGGACTGCAGCGAGCCCCTCTGCCCCAACAACTGCCACAACCGTGGGCGCTGTGTGGACAATGAGTGTGTCTGCAATGAGGGCTACACTGGCGAGGACTGCAGCGAGCTCATCTGCCCCAATGACTGCTTCGACCGTGGGCGCTGCGTCAATGGGACCTGCTTCTGCGAGGAGGGCTTCACTGGGGAGGACTGTGGGGAGCTGACCTGCCCTAACAACTGTAATGGCAATGGGCGCTGCGAGAACGGGCTGTGCGTCTGCTACGAGGGCTTCGTGGGGGATGACTGCAGTGAGAAGAGGTGCCCGAAGGACTGCCACAACCGCGGGCGCTGTGTGGGCGGGCGCTGCATCTGCCATGAGGGGTACCTGGGCGAGGACTGTGGGGAGCTGCGGTGCCCCAATGACTGTCACAACCGCGGGCGCTGCATCAACGGGCAGTGCGTGTGCCACGAAGGATTCATTGGAGAGGACTGTGGGGAGCTGCGGTGCCCCAGTGACTGCAACAACCGCGGGCGCTGTGTCAATGGGCAGTGTGTGTGCCACGAGGGATTCATCGGGGACGACTGTGGTGAGCTGCGGTGCCCCAACGATTGCAACAACCATGGACTCTGTGTCAATGGGCAGTGTGTGTGTAACGAGGGGTACACAGGGGAGGACTGTGGGGAGCTGCGGTGCCCCAATGATTGCAACAACCGTGGGCGCTGTGTGGAGGGGCGCTGTGAGTGTGACAATGGCTTCACAGGGGAGGACTGCGGCGAGCTGTCCTGCCCCAATGACTGCCACCAGCACGGGCGCTGCATTGATGGGCGTTGTGTGTGCCACGAGGGTTTCACGGGGGAGGACTGCCGTGAACGGTCCTGCCCCAACAACTGCAACAACGTGGGCCGCTGCATCGACGGACGGTGTGTCTGTGAGGATGGTTACATGGGTAATGACTGCTCCGATGGTAGGTTGCAATGTCCCTTTTGAACTGCTTTCTCTGGGTAATTCCCTGTGTCCATCCAGCAGCCTCAGAGGGTCTGTGAACCTTTTCCATAGAGCTGGACCCTGTTGCCACTCTTCTTTATCATAGTTAAAACAGCTGAATCAGAGAAGTAACACCATCAGTAGCAAGCTCTTGGCCTCCCTTACTTTTCAGGGCTATATAGCGTAGCGGTTGCTGGTGACTTTTGGTGGTGTGCAAGCCAACAGGCTGATAATGGTGATGCAGTCCATTTGTTATCTCCAGGTTTGCTCCTACCTCAATGCCGCTGGAGCTGTAGCTAGCCCTGGCTGGGATTTGTCACCATGACCTTTCAGTTTCTCATAGTACCTCTTGATGCTGAAAAAAAATGCATCTGAAAGAAGCTGTTCTAGCTACGGAGAAGAGGGAGATGTATCCAGAGTCTTCTTACGCAGTATTCAGCAGGATTAGTCAAAAGAATATGGACTAAATTTTGACTAAAGAATAAGGCTTTGCAGGAATGAGATAATGTAGATAAGGAATGTCAGTGAATAAAGAGCCTGGGTATCAAACATTTCTTACAGCCAGGTGCTGGTTCCCAGTCTCATGCTGGATGGGTAAGAAAGGGGTTTGCATTTACAATGCCATCACTTTTGTAGGAGCCAAAAATGAAACACACGGCACTGACAATACACACTGACAGACCCCAAGGGCTCAGCGACTTTGCTTTGGAGGTAGATCTCTGAGCTGGAGCCCTGGTGGAGGCAGAGAGTGTAGTGGAGGCAAGGCACACACAGAAAATAACATGGTCCTATCTGAGTGATCTGTATGAGACAACTGTCACAATGGAATTGCCCGATGTTGCAAATATTGCAGTGCAAGCTTTCAGAATTATTACAGGGACATTAGCTATCTCTCAATTGGCCAAATAGATTTTTCTAACTAAAGTAAAACTCGATTTTATATATATTATATATGTATATATGTGTGCGTGTGTATGTTAGATCTGACAAAGCTTAGAGTAAAATCATGGAATCAGCTGGAATGGAAACTTAGCTATAAAGCCACATGCTTAGTTTCCCAGTACCACTGACTCTATGGAAATTGATAGAAAATTTTGGCAGCTAGATAATGACAGGCATTACGCTATAAAGGAGGTGGTTTTCTTTAGGAACTAAGATCTTTGTAGAGTAATTAAAGACTAGTTTGGTGTTGGGAACATTATAAAAAAGAATGAACACCCTTGAAAAGAAATTCCCATTTTTCATCTCCTCCTTCTGGAAGACTCCCAAGCCACATTTTGTGCTCTTGCACATGCAAATGTGGAGTAATCTATTGAAAGTATTTACAAAAAATAATCATGTTTTATTTTACTTTGGAAAATCTGTGCAATTCTGTGTAGCATATATATATAATTCTGCTATAGTAGTCTTGTGCAGTTGCTGTGAGAGGAGGAGCTGGAACACAGTCAGCCATAGGTTGTGTGCAAGTGTGAGAGTAGAAATTGGCCCGTGACTTTTGGAAATGTCTGTAGTCTTCATCAGCTGAACATTCCTTTCTTCAAGTGGCTAATTTGTGTGACATGGCTTCCCCATTCCCTGTTTGTTAGATAATTCTTATAAACTGCTCCTGGGAAAATGTGAAACTGGGTAAGTCATTATTTTCTGAGCCTTGAAAACTTCTTATAAGTTTGTGTTGTTCTTTTCCCCTTCCTAGTGTCTCCTCCAACCGAGCTGACTGTGACAAACGTAACAGATAAAACCGTAAATCTGGAATGGAAGCATGAGAATCTCGTCAATGAGTACCTCATCACCTATGTCCCTACCAGCAGTGGTGGCTTAGACATGCAGTTCACCGTGCCAGGAAACCAGACAGCTGCCACTATTCATGAACTGGAGCCGGGTGTAGAATACTTTATCCGTGTCTTTGCAATCCTTAAAAACAAGAAGAGTATTCCAGTCAGTGCCAGGGTAGCAACATGTGAGTTTAACATTCCCTGTATTCATTCTTTTGTCTATTCCATAGTATGTATTTATTTGCATCCCTTTTTCAGGGTATTATTTCTTTTGTATTTTCTATTTTCAATTCATCTTCTGTTCTGAACGAAGACAGCCTTCTGCACTATCATTTTCTATTCTTTTCCAATACCAATGACTGTGTTAAAAGTACAGTTCACTAGCTCTTCTGCTCTCTGCAGTGCCTCCCAATGAATATCATGGGGTCTTTGTAAATTAAGGCCTGTGGCTTCTTCATAATAAGGTACGTTTTTAGAATCTGGTAATGCTTCCTGAAAAAATATAAAAATGTAGCAGCGTGTAAAAGAACAATATGAAATCACTTGGATTCAAACTGTTTTGACTAAAATGGAGGTTATATTTGTTTTGCATCATCAGTGGGTTTTACCACAACTCACTTTCTATCTGCCTGTCTGTTCATTTGTTGTTCATCTTCCTTTTTGTATTGTGCAGACCACAGCCATATCTAAACACCCCAGCCTCAAAAGGTGCTCTTCGACTTCTGTCACTGTGCTCATTTTTAGAGAGCTGGGGCAGGGTTCATCTCAAGGCTTCTTTCAAGAGGGCAAAAATAGAGATTTTTAGGGCAAAACTCATTTTACTCTAAGGTGACATCTAAAACAGGTCAGAGGAATGTTTCTCCAAAGACAGAATAACTGGCTGTGAAGAGGGTTTAAACATCTCAGATGCAAATACCTACATGGCAGATATTTGTAGTGGTGGAAAGATGTCCCACCCTCAGTGCCCTATTTATGGAAACTTGTTGCTCATGTAATGATACACTTTTTTTTCTGTCACAGATCTGCCTGCTCCAGAAGGTCTGAAATTCAAATCTGTTAGAGAAACATCTGTCCAGGTGGAGTGGGATCCTCTGAACTTTTCATTTGATGGCTGGGAGCTGGTCTTCCGTAATATGGTAAGGAAGCAGTGTTTCTCGTATAGAGGCCGTATATAAGTGAAAGATCCTGGATTTCTTATATTTCTACTAACTGATTGTTCCATGTGTTACAGAAAAAGGATGATAATGGAGATATAACCAGCAGCTTGAAAAGGCCAGAGACGTCTTATATGCAGCCAGGTTTGGCACCAGGGCAACAGTATAATGTATCCCTTCATATAGTGAAAAACAATACCAGAGGACCAGGACTATCCAGAGTGATAACCACAAGTAAGCACAACATGTATTTGGTGTAGCGCCACCAATAAAACAACTGCTGTTGGGTGTAGCCTAGGGAGGTTTTAAACAAAGAGAAAGCCAAGCTCTATACTATGAATTGATAAGGGGAAAAAAGAAAGTAGTGGAGCTGCTAATGAAGAATACATGAGGAAAAATTGATTCCTTTCCAAATTACCTGTTTGAAGAGGAAAGGAAATTTATATTTAGCTAGAAGGTAGCAAGCACTATGCACTTTTATTCTTTTTCAAAATGTACATCAGCAGAACTAGAATTTCTTTCATCTTTGTGATATGTGCATGAAGGAATTATTCAAAGGAGAGTTGCTATTGTACAGATGGAGAACCTCTTAAGGTTCCTGCTTGACTTTCCTTTGGCAGCTTCTGATGTTAATTAATTTTGATTAATTTGCTTCTCATGAATTGAATCCATTTGGCACTTTCTTCTACAAGAATAGAAAGTAAAGGAAGAAAGTAATTGAAGATAAGCTTCAGTTGGTAGAAGCTGCTCATTTTAATTTTGCTCTGAATCAGCAATTAAAAGCACAAGAATGTGTATGATTTTTGTGGCAAGATTTCTTTAAGAAAACACCTTTTTCTCTTTTTGTAACAGAGCTTGATGCCCCTAGCCAGATCGAGGCAAAAGATGTCACAGACAGCACAGCTCTTATCACGTGGTCCAAACCCTTGGCTGAAATTGAAGGCATAGAGCTCACTTATGGCCCCAAGGATGTTCCAGGGGACAGGACAACCATTGACCTCTCTGAAGATGAAAACCAATATTCTATTGGAAACCTGAGGCCGCACACAGAGTATGAAGTGACACTCATCTCTCGTCGAGGAGACATGGAAAGCGACCCTATGAAAGAAGTCTTTGTCACAGGTAGGAGGCTTGGATACCAATCCAAACTTCTGGGAAGGTAACGCAATCACCATCAATCTTCCTGTGCTGTTTGCGTCATGTTGCTTGAGTTGATAGTTACTGCATCAACACAGAATCAGCACTGTTATAGAGGTACAGGAAAGTGGAGAATATTTTTCTGTGCCTTATATACCTTACTGGCTCAACAAAATATTTAGACCCCCCAAGTATCTAAATGTATTTTGAAAATGGGAATTATGTTATTAAGTCACTTAGAAGCTTTTGCTCATCATACCCTAAATCTCTACTTCAGGAAACAAATTCCTTTGGATTACTTGTCTGTCTGCTGAGCTAAATATGGTTCCTATTCCATCTAAGACCTTATTTCTGTTTGTCTAAATGCGTAACAGATCAGCAGAGAACTTTGCTTTTTTTCCTTCTTCAGTTCTGCAAATGTTTTATGTCATGCTTTTATAAATTTACTTTGCTCCTTAGTGATCCTGGGAATGCTTTATGAAAGCATGGGTCCTTTAGCATGTTATCAAGGTCTGATGCATTAAAGGAGCTGAGTAAATGGTACATAGAGAATTACCTCCCTTTTCATCTCAAAATGTAGTTGTTCATTTAGAGCAGGATTTGAGTCTACTATAGGTGTGAACAGCGAAAGCCCATTGAATTTCTATGTAATATTCACCTTTTGTTTTGAGACTGAGAGTTCCTTTCAGCCATGAATGCAAGATATTTACTGAACAGAAATTCTAGAGATGATCAATTATTTTTTCTTACCCGCCTTTTTTCTTTTGAAAGCTGAGGTATTTATAAAGGAAAAATAGTATTTTCATCCAAATATGTTTTTCCACAAGCCTATTTTGTAATAAAAAATAATTACTAAAATTGAAAATGTTATTTTTGTCTCAGGAGATAAAAGTTGAATTTCTTCCACTGATTTTTTCCTAAAGCTAGTGAGCTCTCCACTTCATGCTAAAAGAAATCTGCTTGATGTAGTTAAGAACATAGTGGTATCATGTCAGAGGAAACTTAAATTCAGCTTTATGGATCATTTCACCTTCTAAAAAGTACTGTCGTAAGAGACTGCTGTCATAAGAGAATTATTCCTATTTATTTATTTATTTATCGGTTGATTGATTACAGACTTGGATGCTCCAAGAAACCTGAAGCGGGTGTCACAGACAGACAGTAGCATTACTCTGGAGTGGAAGAACAGCCATGCAAATATTGATAACTACCGAATTAAGTTTGCTCCCATCTCTGGTGGAGACCATGCTGAGATCACAGTGCCAAAGGGCAACCAAGCAACAACCAGAGCTACACTTACAGGTAAGGGAATGGAGAGATTGTTGTTAATGTTATGCCGCTGCCATCACCCTAGAGCACACTAGGGTGGTGAAAAAATGTCCTTTTGGTCACTATACATAAGAGGTACAAGCAGAGGTTACGCATTTTGAGTACAAGCAATTAAATTAAAAAACGTGATATATATTTACACACCTGCAGATGGGTAACTAGCCAACAGAAGGTATGTAGCCATTTCACTTTCATGTGCATCTCTGAATCCCACTAGTCAGTTCCCTGAGTTCTAGGTAGCTACATGTCTTTGTGGAGATGGCTTCACATCTCTGAGTTCAAAAGGCTTTTGCATGTGCTAGGGATGGTATTTACCGATGCCAGTCTGCAACTTTTCTGTATACCTGCAAATTGCCTTACCAACCTGCAAGGCTAGATAATGGTACTTTCTCCACGTCATATGGACGTCTTTTCTTTGGCAGAAGTATATATATTGCAAGCTCTTGAAAGTAGAAGCTATCTCTGATTATGCACTTGCACAGTGTCCAAAATGCAGTCTCAGTCAGCCATAATCTTTATCCTTTGGCATGTACATGGAAAAAGATTTATTAACATCACATCAGCTGGAGGGTCAACTGAAACCTCGATTCTCTGCAAACACAGGAAAGTATATATCTTACCTTGCATACATTTAGGCTTCCTTATTTAAACAAGTGCCCGTAGGCATATTCCATGGACAGGAACTCATACTTCTATTCCTCATCTCTTAGGTTTGAGGCCTGGAACTGAATATGGCATTGGAGTGACAGCAGTAAGACAGGACAGGGAAAGCGCTCCTGCTACCATTAATGCTGGCACTGGTGAGTAGCTTGATCCTCCTCTGTGCTCTGGAGGAAGCAGCAAGTCAGGTGGAGCCACTCTGATGTTTCTTTCCTTTCCAAGTAATGCTGTAAGAAATATTTTAGAAAGTTCTTTATTTCATTTTGGTACCAATGGGACATTTCCTCTCAAGGGAAAGAAAAAGCATTTCCCCAAAGATCTTGACCTCTGAATCTGGCTTCCTTTTCCTGTATGAGGATCTCTTAATGCTCTGGGAGTTTCATCTCCAGGTGAGCTCCTTAATGGTAATTATGCTTACACTGATTACTCTGGCCATCCTCTAATTGTGAGGGTTTCTGGCAGGAATGGTGGTTATGGCCAAAAGGTTAATCTGATAAAAAACGCAGCCTCAGTGGTTGCAATAGTCCTGACGGCCCTTCAAATCAGGATTTTTCTCACAATATCCCCCTTTTCCCAGGTAAATTCTCTGAAGGCTTAAATTTTGCCTCTCCTCCATGCAGTGCCTGCTGAAGTGAGTGTAAGTGGGGGAAATTTGTTCAAGTGTGGTTTGTCTGTAAGAGAGAACTTCATCCTCCTCTACCTATATCAAGCAACGGGACTTCAAAAGCTCCAAAAGGTGGATAAGACTGAGCTGTTGCTAGACACCCAGTATAAATGTTGCTCTGTCTACAGATGCCTGAAAAACTGTCCCAGGGCAGTTCAGACAACTCAACTTTGCTTTTTTAACCTGTAGATCTTGATAACCCCAAGGACTTGGAAGTCAGTGACCCTACTGAAACCACTTTATCCCTTCGCTGGAGAAGACCAGTGGCCAAGTTTGATCGTTATCGTCTGATTTACGTTAGCCCCTCTGGAAGGAAGAACGAAGTAGAGATCCCCGTGGACAGCACCTCTTTTATCCTGCGAGGGCTGGAGGCAGGGACAGAATACACCGTTAGTCTGGTGGCAGAGAAAGGCAGACACAAAAGCAAACCCACAACTGTCAAGGGTTCGACTGGTGAGTAACAGCTTTTGATGAGTGCCGTGCACCAGGTCATTGGGCAATGACTAGCCCAAGTACAACCTCACCTGATTTTGTAAGCCATGTCTGGGGAACTGCTTAAAAACAACTGCCTGCAGAGAAGACTTAGCTCTGTCTAGCATGATAGGCTTAACTGAGGGATAGATGTATTTCCCTACCTACTGTGTTTAGCTCCATGTTCTTAATGATTTCTTGCTTGTCCTTTGAGAAGACTCACAAAGAACGCTGCTGTTTGTCCTGAAGGAAATGCAGACCTTAGTTTTAAATGAGGCTGCTTTTCTGTGCATTATGTCTTATAACTTGTTTTCTTTTCTACAGCCAAAAACTAAGAGGAAGAGCAACCAGAATGTATTTAACATTGCTTGTTCCTGCCTAATGAATTCTCTTCACAGCATGCCTCCACCCGTCGTGCTTCAGCTGGGTCAACAGGGCTCTGATGTTGCCCTTTTTCAGTTTTCTTATCCAAAAGTGAGAAAGGCTACCACCACAAATCTGGTCACAGTCACCGTTTCCATTGGATACCATGACTGTTACATTTGTCTACAAAGAGGGGGTCCATTTCTGCCATCTCCATTTGTACAAACCACTCTACTTAACCAGTATCTGTGGACTACTTATTGAATAAGGTTTTATTCTTTGTGAAACATTTTGACCCAAAGTTTCTTGCATACAGAACTCTATCTCAGTATAGAACGTAAGTAAGTACTGAATCTTTAGGTGCTTTCAGGCTAAATCCTGTGAGGCAAAGCCTTAACTGCTATAAGCAAGAAGAGACAGTGAAATCGGAATCAATGGGGCTACAATTATTGTCCTTAGCAGATATCAAGGTGTTTATCCTTTTTTCCCCAAAGACCATCTATGAGGTAAACACATGCCAGAAGCTGTGGATTTCACAGATTAATAACCATACAGCTCAACTGATCAAAAATAGTTTCATATTGCCTGGTAGCGTTCATGCCAGCAGAACCTCTGAATGCTTTATAGAGTCAAGTAATGCAGCACAGCAGAGAGTTATATGGTATGGTGTAAACTATGGAAAACCATCAATACTGAATTACTTGTCTGATGCGTAAGTCAGGCCTGTGTCCAATGTAGGGGAAAATTAGGAAGCCTTGAGGCACACACATACAAAAGGAAGCTGAACGTTTATGTGGCAGGAGTGAGCAGGCTTCTGTTTTTCCAAAAAGTTATCTGTTTCTCCATCTGTCTGAAGACTGAGTGGTCTCAAAAGAAGTATGCATAGCCAGTGAAAAGGCAGAAACAACATGCTGTAGAATTTCACAGTCTGGTCTTTTCAGCACCAGCTTCCAAAGTCTGACAAGGTGGCTTCTTTTTCCTGGTATGGTTTTGGTTTTTTTTTATAAATACATTCATCTGGCCAGTGTATTTGTTTTAAGTCTTTACTCAGAGCAGCCAGTAAACAAAGAGTTCTCTGCAGTGGGCTCCTTAGAAGCAACAGCAGTAGTTGACATAACCTGTTCCTGTGACCTCCCTCCTGCATAGGAATGGACAAATCTAAACACATGAGCATGGGGAGGTAGAAATGCTCTGTAAGCCTGTGGGGTATAAGACAAGAGGTCTCTTCTTCAGTTTACTTTTTCGTCCACCCTCAAGTCAGTCCTTTTTATCCATGTTCCCAGTACTTGGGAGGTCCTGAAGTCCTCAGGCTAAGCCAAACAAACTTGTTGTTTTACCCTTTCTTGCAGAGCTATGGAGGACCTCAGGTCCATTGCACTGCTGGGGACAGTATTTGGAGCAACCAGAGAGAGAGATAAATGATTGAAGTGGAAAATGCCAGTAGCATGGCTAGGACTGGACTAGCTCTTCCCTGTGGGTGGAGGAGACAGTCCTGCTGTTTAGAGGGGCATGTGCCATCCCTGCTGAACAAGGGAGCCAGGACTGCGGGAAGGGCTGAGAGTTTTTCTTTTCAGAGTTTCCTTTGCTTCTCCAGATTGCCAGTTTTTCATCTTATATTCTCCCCAGTCTCTTGGCGATTTGGTCAGGCTTCTCTGCCTGCAGGTATTCAGGATTTTCCCACGTCATTTTTATTTGTTTGCATAGGTGAATTTTCTGTCACTGAGGGTAAAGCTTCTTTCAGCCCCAGAGCTGAAGTTCTTCTGTTAGTGCTTCCTTTCCCTTCTCACATTCTTCCTGTTATCTTTTTATGTATATCAACTCCACACACAGACAGCTGAAACATTCAGAGCTCATGAACCTCTAGCAAAGGACATGTCACAAACTCTTCCATAATGTAGGATGGCAGCCTTCTGTTGCTTCTGTCTCTTCATATGGATGAAGTGCGGCTCAAGTGACAAAGTTTTTTTTAACTGATGTCCACGATTCTGCATTCAAGGGACGGTAAAGATTCCAAAATGAACCGTTTGCTAAATGTTATTTTGTTTTGCTGAAAAGGAAAGACTGAATATTTCATACTGCTATTTGCTTGTTTGTTTCTTTGTAGCTCTATATAGTCTAACCCTAATGCAGGCAATGACTCCTGACCCAGAGGAGCTTTCTGGCTCTGGGAGCTTTCTTGCTCCAGAGGCCTCAGGGATGCAGGAGGATGCACTGAGGGACCTTGTGGTCTCGAGGGTAACAGACCACAGCTTTAGTGTCTCATGGTATGCGAATACAGGAGTCTACAGTAGTTTTGTGGTGGAGTACAAGGAAGTGTCATTGGCAGCTGGGCTCCCTGCAGAAACCTTCCTGCCCAGAGAATCCCTAGGTGCTGTGATTGACGGCCTCCAAGCTAACACTTCCTATAAAATCAAGGTGTATGGATTGGCTGGAGAACAGCGCTCCTCTCCTCTGGAAGCTGTGGCTACAACAGGTACCTCCTTTCTGTTATTAATAAAGGTATCACAAACTAAGGTACTGCTTATTTGTTAGAGGTCTCACCCAGCATCATCGCACTAAGGTTTTGCTTTAGAACCACTTCAGAAATCAAAGAAAGTGAGCCATTTTACTAGTTGGAGGGACCTTTCTGGCAGCATGTCTTGAGAATGTTACATCAGATTAACAACTAATCTGTAGGGCGAGCACGTAAGCCAGCTCTGAGGAAGCTGAGCAGTCAGACTGCAGCTTTGTTCTTTCTTGCTCTGGTTCTGGAACCCTGCCTGCATAGCACAATGTGGGTCCCGGAGGAGGCAGATGGTAATACATCAGGCACGAGAGGCCTGTGGAGATAAATGAGTGGACATTAGAGAAACCAAGTGCCAACCACAAATTCCTCTGCTGAAGGACCCAGATTGTGCAGCAACTGCTGATGAATCGTGGATGTGATACTGTCTTGCCTCTGGAATTGAGTTGCACATAGGAGCATGGCTTGGGGAAGTAACTTTTCCATTCTGTTGAATGTTTTTAAGAAGATTTATGCTGTTTACCAAACACCCTGTCTGTGTTGTGCGTCAGCCCCTCTTCCTTTCCTGGCTTCTACTAATCTTAGATTGAGCCATCCTTTTTTATACAAACTCAGAGAAACATTAGGAAGAATGATTAGGTGAGCCAGTTCAATGGGAAAATACAGTGCTGACCACTGGGAAACTAAATTTGCCAGTAAAGATTGTCCATTTCTTCAGCTAATTCCTCTGTTAAGAGTACCTGGAACCTGACTTCAATATGAAGATTTTTAGTGGTAGCTACTGTAGTATTTCTGGCTTGTGATATACTGCAATGTTTTCTTCATGAAATTCAGAGGTGCACCAGCACTGTAAGCCTAGTTTAATCAGCTGGTTGAGAGAGAGGAAAGCCATTTAGCCAAAGGGGTCTGAAAAGAATGCAAATACCTTGGTAGGCCATCATGTCTTACAAGTGTGCTTGAGCTGATGAGAGACTCCGCAGTGAAACTGGCTGATAGCCTCTCTTGGAAAATAATATAAAATCCAAGAGACAGAAGCAAGAAATAAAGCAGAACACTCTTTGCTGCATCCCAAGTAACCGGGGAAATATGCTGGCAGGACATTAACATTCTTTTTAGTAAAATTGCCGGTGAAACATTACAATGGAATTCCTCAAAAGGCCAGCAACAGCAGTATAGACATACTTAGGCCATATTCAGCCTGAAGATTTTACTAAGAGAATGATATTGAGAAGGATTCCAGTCTGAGAAAGAGCGTATGTTTGTTGTCCATCCACTTTCCCTTCTACATAGCTTTCAGCTCTTTGGCATCTACTATTCATTCATCTTGCCACCATGAATCGTTCTATCTGGCTGTCATCCACCCACCTAGGGCTCCTAGAGCTCTCTTTTTCTTCTCCCCATCTATTCCCCTAGTTGCTAAGTCAAGTGTTTGAACTCTGTTGGTCTTGTTACCCTACAGTTTGATTGTTTTCCAAATTTTCCGTTATCTGTTATAGTATTCTATCTGCTAAATAATGAACACTGATACTGTCTGTGGTATCTTTCTTCCACTCTTTCTCATCCACAAATTCATTTGTTGGAGTCAAGTCATTAAACCCAAGGTAATATTCAGAATTAGGTCTGAAAAAATGTCAGAGGTAATGTAACTACATATAATTACATATGCTCCATGAGACAATCTGTACATGGCAGCCTCCCATGAAGTTGTTAAAGTTGGCACAATAGAATTAATCCACTTGTGACATCAAAATTCTGAATTAAAATGCCACTTAGGTGGTTGGTCCCTCAGGTTCTGTATAATACAGCTGAACTGTTACTGTATTTCCCACTCAGATTAGAGTAACCAAGTCCTTGTGTGGTTATACTATAACTGGCAGGAATCTGGGAAAAATGTCAGTAGGGGTGGTCAAGTAAAACGAGGGAAAATGAGAAGCCAGTTTTGACCAATATTACACAGGGTTTACTCAGGGATCCTCAGTATATCAGGAGCGTAATGCCAGCCTTGTTTTTTTCTTTTTCCCTTGTATTTTTGGATGTTTTGTCCTCGGTTTCCAATTCAGGGTGCATGGCAGTTTCCCAGTGGGACCATCCACAGCATGGGGCTGTACCTGTGTAACGTACTGCTGCCCTTTCCTCCCCACTGGTCTGTTCACTCTGTTTATGTATGTCTTCTGCAGAAATACTCCACAGTAAAGCCCAGCTACCACTATGCATGTTGAGTAGACAACCTTAAGGCTGAACAAGTACCGGTGAACTCGCTTGATGCCATAGTTTTTTGCCTGTTCCCAGAATAGGAAATAGCTGGTTGGCATCTAATTGTGCACAAGCAACTGAGTGTCGCAGAAGGCTAACGGTTCCATACTGCATGTCTTCCTACTTTGTTACATGAGCTCAGCAACCCTGGTGCAGTCAGATAATAGTTCTGACAGTCGGTTTACTGAGAAAGAGGGAATTATGCTAGTGGTTCCCGTTGCAGGTATGCTGGTGTGATGACAGGTTGCAACATATGTAGGGCCTGGTTCAGATCATGTGCTGGGGTCATTTAAGGAGGGCCCTCACCTAAGTCAAGAATATCAATGATATATGTAAACAGAAATCACTGTTTGCCTCACAGGCCTCTCTCCTTCCTGGAGGTGAGCAGAAAACAATGTTTTTTACACCTGTATTTGTCCTGAGAGTATATTTTCAAGATAACATTTCTGCATTTATTTGAAAAAAATTTTAATTGATCTTTCTCCTCTGAAAACTTTTTTTTTTCTGATACATGTGTGAATTTGGAGACAGATACTGAATCCTGAGTACGTATTTGTGCTGATCTGATTGATGGTGGTAGATGACTTGCTCTCTCTTAATTGAATGCAAGTGGAGCATGAAAGCAAGGAAGTCATTGAGGTGTGAAATGATGTGGTTTTCCACTAATGAGGAGATAATTCTGCATGTCAGAAAAATCACCTGCCTGTTGCCTTGCAGCTGTGATCAGAAACATATTCTCTGTGATCTCCACAGTTCTCAGATTTTCAGAATCTGACTGTGCTACAGGATATAGTCACAGATCATTCAGCATGTTGAAGGCCAAGTCTTTTTCCCTTCCATTCCTTTGGATCTCTTTAAAGAACGATTGCTCAAGTTCTTTCTGTCCTGGTTTTTAGGTAAGGATGTGTGTCCCCCCCCGCCTTTTTTGAAAATTCTGCATGTATCCAGACGGATAACTCCTCCAAGCCTGTTTTTGATTGTATAGGATGAGATTTAGCATGCTTCTGCGGTGGCTGATTTCTCAGTCTGGATTTGGATGTGTTTGCGATATTTGGCATGCATTCCACTTATGGTTCGTATCAGAAGCAATAACAGACGTGCTGTAGTAAAGATAAAAGGCATGTTTGAGAGACTTAGGGTTCAAATCCTCACTGATGTAAATTAGCATAGTTCTTTGGAGGTAGTCAATGTGTACTGATTTACATCAACTGAGGATGTGCCCATTTCTCTGCTGGAGGCATTTCAGCTCATCTCTGTGTTTAATGGTTGTTGCTCTGGATCTGCTAGTTAGTGAGGACCATGTTGTGCTTGGTGATGCTACCTTTGCTTGTGGCCTGGATTCAGTCTCCAAAAAAGAAGTACCCATCTGTTTTCTCTGTTCTTAGAGCTCTTTAATGCAAAGCACACAAACTGTTTTGTAGCAGATATTAGCTGTCTTTTGGTATATTTGGGGGTTTATTATCAGGAAATTTTAACTTGTAATTTACCTCTGTTTAGCACATCTAGTCACAACAACTGGAGAATCAAACAATGAAACGTCATTTAATCCTACCAGTCCTGCACCTACAGAGCTAAGTTACTTAACAAACCCCAGCACTGATTCTCATGCTCTGCTTTTGGTGCCCACTGACCTTCCCATCTCAGAAGCCACTGGTGCTCTTCATGACCTTAATATAACACACAGGACTTTCAGTAGTTTCACTCTGTCTTGGGCAGCACAGGATGAGGTATTTGATCAGTTCTTTATCACTCTGAAAGACCTGTCCAGTTCAAACAGAACACAGGAAATCTTTTTGCCGGGAAACCATCGAGAAACAGAAATTACCAATCTCACAGCTGGCACACAATACCAGATTAACCTCCATGGAAGCACTCAAGGTCAGCTCTCTTGGTCCCTGGAAGCCCTAGCTGCTACAGGTATTTTCTATGGATTCACTAGCCATATGTTCCTTTTCTGCTTTGAAATACAGAACTTCATTTTCGTACTGCTGTTCCACTGCAGAAATGCTAGGCCTTGTGAGTGATGCCTTTCTTCTTAGTTTTTTTTTTTTTTTCTTTCCTCCTTTTGCACGGGATAAAACTCTTATTGCTATGGAATGAGAGCCTTGAGTGGCGCAGCATGGACAATGCCCCATGCAGCTTTTAAGGTGATGTAGCATCAATTCTCTCTTTTCAAATTGCATGCAAAGAGAGACGTTGATGCATCTGCTATTTACAAGGCACATGAAAATAGCAAGATGCTACAGGTATTTATCTGGATTGTGGTTCAAACACAAGAAAGATCGCAAGGAGGTTGCAGTTTGCAGCATTGGCATGGAAGTGGTGATGTCAGAGAAAAAAAAGATTGTAACACATTGGGAGTATACCTTTCTGAAAGCTTCCATCTCTTATCACATTAATTTCATGAGGAAACAGGCCTATAGCCACAGGGCTCAGTTCAATAATGATCAAAGTACCAGTGTGTAAGCTCATATCTGGAGAACCTAGCTGGAGACTAATGACTGTGCCTGTCCGTCACCCAAAACCAAATTCACAACATGAGATAAAATATTTACATAGAAACACACAGATTATTTCACACCTACGACAAAGCTAGAGGAGTCTCATCTCTCAATGGTTTGTTCTCTCTTTTTTTTTAAAGTAAGAAACATCATCCCTTGATATCATTTGCCATGACATTGTCATTGTTTTGTCATATATGTTGGATGCTTTATGGATGAGGCTTTTGGAGGTCTCCAACAGTCCAAGCTGGTGCATGATTTTGTATGAGAATCTCGTGGTCCCTAGAGAGCATGATGGGGTTGTGTGCGCTTCCATTTCAGACATGCATGACAAACAAACGGGAAGAAAAGGGACTCTGCATCTTGGAGGTGAATGAAATGGAGCCCTCTTCAGAGAAATCTGAATTGCTTTTAAGCTGTGATGATTACTGCATTACTTATTATAACCAAGCTTTTACTTAGAAGATTTTACCTTGCTGTAACTTTTGGTTTAGTTTCGTTTTCATTTTAAGGAAATGTGTTTGTTTTATTTTTCTGTTGCCACCAAAAGATCATTATTTCTGATACAACCTGTTCCTTTCCTGTCCTGCTTTCTCTTTTTCAGCTAAACAGTGCTATTTTGACAGGATTCATATTTTGCCTCAATGAGTCTCATTTCTGTTCCTGATAAAGTGAAACAGCTCTGGATTCATGCATTTTTTTTTTTGTTGAACATCATTGTGTTATTCCATAAACAATATCTTCCTTTCTAACAGGATGGGAAAAGCTCATCAAAACTTTTGTGTTCCTGAGTAGTAGCAATTTACTATACATTAGTGAATCTCACTGAGGATAATTGGTTGTGATCTATGAGTGCTCAACCTCTGAAAATACATCCCCAGCTACCTATATAAGGCTATGCAGCAGTCATACAATAAGCACTCTGTTTTTACAGGGCGAAAATTTGTATGAGTAAATGTTGCTGAGCCTAATTTTCATTTATTCCATGGCCCCTTTACCTTCTGCCTTAAAATATGCATAAAGCTTAAAGCTGAAGTTTACAACTGACAAATCAGATCCATTTCCCTCCATGCATCATCTCTTACAAGTTCTTAGTCGTGCAGATTGGGATTATTCAGATAGACTCTGTTCTTACTATAATGCTTATGTGTTGACAATGCAAGTAAATAAGAAAAGTGCTGGAAAGTCATCGCAGTCCATAGGCCAATGATAGATCATATAGCAAGATTTTCCATGTAGAAAAAAACAGGTATTACTCTGTCATTTTCCCATATGACTACTAATTTTTACGAATCAGTTGTATTTCCTCTGTAACAGAGGACTTTCTCTTCTTGCTGAGAAAATGACCTAAAGTTTCAGATTGAACAGCATCAGGGAGTTAGCTCTGATGGTTCCCAACTTCCTAGGCCACCCCTGTGATGGCTTATGAGAATGTTGATTTCTGTGAATGCAGATTTCAATTTTAGATTAATATCAGTAACGCTGAAAATCCGAGCTTCTCTGCCCCCATGGGTCTTGTGGACAGAATAATGTAATGTAAGGAAGACAAATCCATTAAACTGAAGACATGCAGACATGGAAGAATTTTCCCCTTCTTTATTGTTTTGGATTAGAAATAGTTTAGAAGAATAAATAGCATCCTTCATGTGGACACAATTAAAAGCATAAACATCTGAATCCCAACTACTCTAAATTCAGTGTCTTTCTACCCTTACAACAGGCATTATTGCAGTATTCACAGTCACTTCATAATAGCAAACACTGAGTTGTTAATAGTGCAGTATAGTGGTTATAGTAATACTTACTTGTCTCACAGGGAGTTGTAATTAATGTTGCCAAAACACTTGCAGCTGTAAGATGGTCTATAAGCTGCTTTCTGCAAGCTGTCTTTTAGCATTGATGCGGTTATTATCTATTATTACAGTTCTTTTCTTACTGTTCTGGTTTGCCATGTCTCTGAAGAGACTTTACAAGTTATCTGGGGCAGCTGAGAATGTTAATGTGTGTGTGTGGGTGCATCTCCGTGTCACTGATTACAAGTGAAATTCATTAACACGGAACATCATTAAATAATACGTCATCGCCACTAGTCTGTAATCTGAGTAACTGATTGACTCTCTGTCCTTATTCAGAGGAGGAACCTGAGCTTGGAAAATTATCAGTATCGGAGACTGGCTGGGATGGTTTCCAGCTCACCTGGACAGCAGCTGACGGGGCCTATGAGAATTTTATCATTCAGGTGCAGGAGTCTGACAATCCTGAAGAAACCCAGAATATCATAGTCCCAGGCGGACTGCGCTTTATGAATGTTACAGGCCTCAAGGCCAACACACCTTATAACATCACACTTCATGGTGTGATTCAAGGCTACAGGACCAAACCCCTTTCTGTTGAAACCATGACAGGTATCTTTTCAAGTCACTCATCCAGTCTCATGGCTCCCTTTCTTTGCAGACAGGGATGTGAGCCAGGGCTATTGCAACTGCTCGGCAAAGCTTGCTCACTTGGTCAACTTTGCATGGGGTGCACTGAACTCATTAAAGCTTGGCTGAACATCTCTGGCATGGAAATGTCTCATGATCAGACTTTCCAATAAAAGTCTCAGCGCCCCCGTGGAGCCCTTTGCTTTTAGGAATGCTTTTTTCCCCCCACCTCAGAACGGCTTGTTTTGTTCCCTTTACTCGCTTTTCTGCTGGTTGACACTAACAGCAAAAGAGAACTGGCTGTTGTACATGCTCGGGAAAGCCCAGATTGCCTTGTAAAATTATAAAAATCTGTTCTTTATAGCCCAGATAATCAAAGCCCAAGAGTATGTTTAGTTTTTACACTTCAGAAGCTACTTCTGAAATTATGCACCAGCTTCTGTGTAAATACAAACTCAGGGATATAGCGTGTGCATCTGTCTCCAGGGCGAGGACATATATGTTCTCATATAGAAAAGAACACAAGTGAATTCCTACCAAAAGTAGTATCATATATTAAGCCACATAAGGTTGTCAAACAGTCTGATTGGTCTGAAAAAAAAGGTATAATGCAAGAAGACCAAATTCAGCAGAACTACCCTGGCATAAAACTGACCTGAAAGAAGGAAGGTAAGCCCCACATTATCAGAAGGTTGCATGAAACTAATCAAGAGCCACAAAAACAATTTTCTGGCTGATCTTGTGGAAGACAGCAGTTTTAAATGAGAGCTTATCATGAGCTTTGACTGTGAGAGGTAAATATATACTTACGTCTATCCTGTATGGCTCACTGATTCTTCCAGGTATTATGATCATTGGTAATGAACAGGGTATGAATTAATTGGCAATAAAGGGGCGCCAGCGGCTATTCCTTCAGATAATTTCTTGTAGACAATATCTGCTGCCTCTGGGCTTCCTTACAGACCTTTGCAACCTCCTGTGATTGTAAAAGGTCCAGAGCTTGCTCATATTTGATTTCCCCAAGCACATATTGCTCAGCACAGAAGGGGATAAAAGTACACATAAGAACTAAACAGAATTAAAACATTAATGCAGCAGAACTTGCTTGTTTCAATAACGCTTTAAGCAGCCTGGCTTAGGTAGAAATGTGTGTGGCACAAGACACTTGCCTTGGGCTGTGTCCCGCCGCAGGCTAGAAGTCCTGTGCTTTGAGAGTCCTGAGTGTGAGCTGGTAGCAGATTGCCCATTGAAAACAGACAAATGTGGCTAGACAAAGGAGGCTGTACAGGGACAAACAAGAAAACAGACATCATGGGTGTCCTGCCTAAATATGCAATGTGCTCTCTTTTTATTAACTTAATGAAAACAGCAGAAGATGCCCTGCTGAGGTTTTCCCCTCCCTTTCTGGGTCATGCTCAGCACCCGGCTTTTCAAAATTTTCCCTTCTGGGGACTTCCAATTGTCAGAATTTTCTGAGCCTTCCTGTAACGCATCAGGGATGTCTACAGAGAGGAAGAAACCCCAAGGCAGCTATCACTGCTTTGCATTTTGGCTCCAGCTCCCAAATTACATGCCAGCTTTCATAGGCTTAAGCTGAAAGGGAAAGTAGAAGAGCAAACAAAACACAACCTTCTCCTTTGGATAAAGCAATAGCTCTAGTTTAACTTCTCCTAAAACTGGAAGCTGACTTTTCCAAATGCCCCAGAGGCATTCAGAAAAGTTCTTTTGCATCTGCTTTCATGCTCAGACCTCAAAGGTGCATGGCTGCTCCTGGAGGTAAAGGGAAATAGCCATAGCTTTAAAGCTTGTTTTTCTTTTTTTTTCCCCCCTTCTTTTTTTCTTATTTAATATTTTGAGATGCTTCCATTTGATTTGTTCCTCTTAGTACCTGTCTGCTTGTGGCAAGCTTTTACTCAAACCCTTTTCTCCAACGGCAGCTTGGAGTGCTGCCAGCATGAGCAGAGAGAAGCACGGCATTTCTGAGCAGGAGGCAGTACAGGGCTGTCCCCTTCTGACCAATGTTATTTCCCTCCTCAGGAGTGCACCCAGAAGTTGGTGAGCTAACCGTTTCCGACATTACTCCTGAAAGCTTCAACCTTTCTTGGACAATCACCAATGCGGACTTCGACGTCTTTACTATTGAAATTATTGATTCTAACAGGTTGCTGGAGCCCATGGAGTTCAACATCTCAGGCAATTCAAGAACTGCTCATATCTCAGGGCTTTCCCCCAGCACTGATTTTATTGTCTACCTCTATGGGATCTCTCATGGTTTCCGCACGCAGGCAAAAAGTGCTGCAGCTACAACAGGTATATAAAACCTACCTCAGTGCTAACTCTCCTTTATTCTAACTCTTCCTTACAGGTTGTGCCCCTTTCCCTGCCCTCAGCTATACCCCATCAGTCTACCCATTGCCAAATCCTCTACCTCATTGTTTGACACCTTCTAAGGAAGACCTGCCGGAGACATTTTGAACTGTGAATGTTAATCCACCATCCCATCCAGCAAAGTCAGTCAATCACATTGTGACGTGATTTCATTCACATAATAAGTTTGCTCTTGTTCAAACATTAAAGTTGGGGCAACCTCTGACACAGATGAGAAGCAAAACAAATTTCCCAAGAACCAAGTAGGAGATGATTCATTATGACAGCCTTACAACACGTTTGAATCTGTCACACAGCATAGAGGAGACGCTATTTCTCTCAGATAAGCTGATTTCTAGATACATTTTTTATCCTGATTCTCCAAATAGATTTCAGGCACATTTCAGGAGTCTGTGACAGCAGACTCCTACAAGGCAGATGCATTGCTTGAATTCAGCTTCAGAATTCAGTTTACATGGGACGAGAGATTGAAAGAGTCCATTTGACTTGATGTTGGTGCATAAAATAGGTAGGCATTTAGTTGTTGGCACATTGTGCATCTCGAGGTTTTACAGTTGACAGTTTTTCCAGGAAAGACAGGGAAGTCAAATGTTCGATGTGCTGTAGCCAATTACAGTATGAAAGTGGAAGGAGAGGACTAGACTATGGAAGCAGAAAGTGCATTCTCGTAGCAGGCAGATAATAGCTCATGTTGTAATCATTTATTATCTCTACCAAATTTTGCTTTCTGACATGATCTCAGGAAAAGTTATCATAGCAATCTGTCATAGCAATATATTAACGTGGTCAATGACATTAAGCAGAAGATCAAATTTCAGTGATCAGATAATACAGAGTTGCAGTTTCTAGCATCAGCAGATTGTGAATATCCTCACTGAATCATGGGTGACATGGGCAGGGTGACTGCAGGGGCTGTGGTATGGAAAACATTGAGAAACACAAGGCTAGGTGATTTTTGTGACCTGTGGCTCATATGAACTCAAACTTCTGTATTATTTTATTTTGTTGCTTTGGGTTTTAATAATTGCAATACATTTCCATTTGTTTTTCTTCCCATAGTAGAGGAACCTCTCCTTAGCAAACTCACTGTATCAAATGCTACCTCAGACAGCATGTCACTCACCTGGGAAGCGCAGGACAATGCCTTTGACCATTTTATTCTAGAAGTCAGAAACTCTGACTTCCCTTTGGACTCCCTGGTGCACACAGTGCCAGGGGCCTCCCGGCGCTATATAGTCACCAGCCTCAAAGCTGCCACTAATTACACTGTCCAACTCCATGGTGTAATTGATGGGCAAGGTGGTCAGACCTTGACAGCACTGGCAACCACAGGTATTTCACTGTCTCACCTTCCAGGTTTGCTTTTTTCTCTTCTGTTTTTTGCTGTCCACCGAACTGCTCTGAAGCATGGCTCCAACTCATCATCGTTCCTTTGGTAAATTATAGGGAGATCACTATGAGGGGAGGCTGAAATAAGCTGGGCTTGAAAGCGCTTGGAAAAAGAGAGATCTGAGACAATGGAAAAGGCTGGAAAAGTGCCCCCAGCATTAAGGGAGTCAGTAGTAAACCATGATTGGTTTCCTTATATATACACTTATCTGCAAGTTCTGTGTATATATAATTGACTTGCTCCAGATGGTTAATATTTTTCACAGAGTATCTTTGCACTTGATCTGGAATAAAGTTCTTGTTCATCCCATCCTCACTTGCTTTGTTGTGGGTGGGAGTCCTTCATGTCTTTATCAGCCTGGAGAGGCACCTGCATGCCATTTTGGTTCTTTGTTCTTAAAACCAAATGTCTGCCAAGACATTTGCATCCCTTGTGGGAGTTTCATGCAGCATGCTAAATGACCAACCAAAACTGCATGGAGTGGTCTGGCCACCTTGTGCTGGTTCTGATGTTCTTCTCCGCCTAGCATTTTTGTGTGTTCCCAGCAGAGAGCAGGGCTCAAAAGGGAAGTCCACCCTTTCTTGATGGTCAGCCCACCACTCTGTCACTTGCATTGCTACCTTTGAGTCTCTAAGACCTGTCTGGTTTCACTAGATGTCAGAGCTTTTCCTGTGGTGATGGTGATTCCAGGATGGCAGGAGACATGCCTGAAGAGATAATTTCAACTTATTTTGCATGCAGTGTTCTTTGGAATCTGGGTGTCATGATGTGAACGTGCCTGACTGGATGCAAGTGGCATGTGAAGGAATGTGGCCATTTCAGGATGAGATTGGAAAGGATCGGTTTGTTCTCTCTGACCTGCATGCGGGGCTCATGGCTCCATGCTCGGTTTCACTGGGTTCTCCACCCAAGCCTGTTTGCTTTGTGGATATTCTCTCATCTCCTCCCCTGTCTTCAGAAGTACCATGCTTACATGGTGACATATTCACTGTCAGCCATGAAGGCATTGATGGTCACTGGTTGACAGCATGACAACAGCATGTGTCCTTAATTGGGGCCACTTGGATTCACCTGTTCCTAGATATTTCCAGAGAAGAAGGGGGACTATTGTTTAAAAGTCTTGCAATGGGGAACGGGAGTAAAAGTTGGAATGTCTTGCAGCAGTTCATGTTTTAGTTAAGAAAAGGATTTCATTCTTTCACTGTTCTCTTTGTCGGTGGGATACATCTTTCTTACTTTTCTCCCAGCATGAATCACTTAGTCATTTTCCTGTGTCTCACT
Source organism: Aptenodytes patagonicus (assembly GCF_965638725.1). Lineage (NCBI taxonomy): Eukaryota > Metazoa > Chordata > Aves > Sphenisciformes > Spheniscidae > Aptenodytes > Aptenodytes patagonicus. Next base: position 3,550,343 of record NC_134966.1, on the reverse strand, counting down.
GGCTGCATTTCCCAAGGTGTTCTTGGTCTATACTCAATTGGCAAGAGAAAAAATAGAAAATCAGCCCTGAGAGCAGACACAGGATTCTCCGACCACCTGACTGCCGGGTCATGTTTGTGCTCTCTCTGTACTCTAATGAATCTTCAATGATTTTATGCTAAATGGAATAGCTTTAAAACACGGATGAGGATCTCTCCCCCTCCTATAGCATGAAGGCCAAGTTTCTCCCCTGGCAAGGGAGAGATGTGATTTTGAATTTCCTTTAGCAGAAAAGGAAAGTCTTTGCTTCTTAAAAAAGTGCCCTGACCACTGAACAGTCAGAAAGGAGAGCAACAGCAGTGTTGGGGGTGGTGGTGGTGGTTCAGTCTATTAGATATTCTTTGATTGTGCCTAATCAGAGGATGAGGAACACCTTCTCTGTGGAGTCCAGGGAGGTTTTGGCCTGAGATTAGTGCTGAGATAATCACTGTTAGGACTGAAACTCCTCATGAACTTCAGGGTCCAAAAATAAAAGTATCTACCACTCCGGGCAACAGAAACACTAAACAGAAGCTCAACTGGGATTTCAGGGATGTCTGTTTTGGACTCACGTAATTCCTGCCTGAATCCTACTTTATCTACTTTGGAATTGCTGTGGGTTTGTATTCCCACCAAATTCCCAGTGCAGAGTTCCTGCAAATTCCATGGTTTTGCCACAGGGCTGTATGCTGTTGGTGCTTCTGTAAATCAGGCCCATATTTCATTAGGAAAATTGAGGGTTTTTTTAAGAAAATTGAATGAAAAAATAAATAAATAGTCAGCACTAATTTCAGTGGCTTCTTTCCAAAGCCTTACAAAATAGCTGTTGCAATGTTCCTTTTTTTTTTTTCTTCAACCACTGCAAAACAAGGTGAAAACATTCAGCCTTATCTTTAAGCATCTATAAACCTCCACTGCTATTTCCCCCAGCCCCCCAGAGTAACGCTGTCTCTTCACCTGTGTTCCTTTCTCCTTCAGAGGCTGAGCCACAGCTGGGCACGCTCACACTCACAAATGTTACCCCCGACAGCTTCAACCTCTCATGGACCACGAGAGATGGGCCTTTTGCCAAGTTTGTTATACACATTAGAGATTCCTATGCAGCACATGAACCCCAGGAGCTTACAGTATCGGGAGGTGCTCGCAGCGCTCACATCTCAGGCCTGCTAGATTACACTGGCTATGACATTAACATTAAGGGGACCACCAGTGCAGGTGTTCACACAGAGCCCCTCACTGCTTTTGTCATGACAGGTACCTGCTTAAAAGTTTGGAGTCTATTTATTGGCTTATAAAAATATATATTCCAGCATGGATTAAAAAAAAAGGACTCTCTACAGCACTGAATATCTTGTCCAGCAGCAATGTTTTTGTTTGCAAACTTAGTGCAAGGATGGGTCAGAGCAGTCATGTTGAACTTAAAAAAATTTCTGGGAGGAGTACTAGTTTAAAGTGTGTTAAGAGCCCTCTGGAGTCTTTCTCCCATGTCTAATAATCTTTTTTAACTCCTGAAGTTTGAGGGGGAAATTTGCCTAATAGTCAGTAGTTGCATCTGAAGGATCCAGAGAGGACTGGATTTTAGAACACCTCCTGCCCTGTGATGTCTCCTCAACACTTTCCTTATGTCTGAATATTTTGGCCAGATTTTGACTGGGATTGGTTGTCTATCACATGCCTCCTAGATGATCAAATAAATGCCTCAGGGTTCACCTTCTATGTATTATGTGCCCAGCATGTGCTACTAGGGCTTGTCACATGGACACCCTAAATAGGATTAATGGAGAAATTGAGGCCTTTTCTGTTTTCTCCTCTCTTCGTTAACATGCAGTGGAAACACCAGTTGCAGTAGCAGCATCCCTCACAGCATCTGGGCTGCCAGTTTCTCTGAAAGGCAACGTCCATGATAATTTTCCTTAAGGCAAATGGTTGCATTTTGCACCAGCTCTGACCTGCCCCCTGATGACATTTAGTCACATAGTTAGAAGTGAGCAACTCTTTGCCTTCAAAACCCCTGCTCTTTTGCTCCACTGGAGCACAAATGCTTCCTTTTTGAAAATAAACCATGGACATTGGTATTTTGAGAGAAAGCTTCCCACAGCTAGGTAAACATGTGGCACTCTCTATACAGCAGAAGGATTTGCCAGCAGTTCACATAAACCTACTGGGTTTAGAGTATTGGTGTCACTCAACATCTATCCCAGGAAAACAATTTCAGCATTTTGGGCTCATTATTTGTTACCCACCTCCCAGAGACCAAACCAAAATATGAATCTTTGGGATTGCTTGATTAGAAGCAAGTAAGCTGCAAAAATTTCTCCAAACTGAGTAAATTTGAGCTGAATCTCTGGCAACCAAATGTGTAAGCATCTAAACATAAGGACTTCCAAATTATAAAACTTTAGGAGGGAATTTTTATGCCAAATTCTAACAGAACATCAATTTCAGCAGTTGTGAAATGTCAAAATCAAACCCAAGATCCTTTCCCAGACAAAGTTCTGTGTTTAACTAACTGGTATTTTCTTAATATGGAAATTTGAGTGATTGGAAGATCGAATGAGTTAGCTCCTGAGCCAACAAAACAAGGTTTGACAAATAGTTTAGAGAAATACTAGCAATGCCTGGGATCCAGGATCAAGGCCATGGCTTAGCAAAGCCAGTTGATCTTCCTCTTTGACTTGTCAGATTTTGAGTGAGCAAAATACACTGAGAAACTGTCTTGTGAAAATGTGGCCTTTTTTTTTTCAGAGACTTGGTGGGAAAGTTTTGAGGAGTTGATCCACAGCCTCTAAACTTTGACAAATTCATGCTGATGTGAAAAAAAGACCCCTCACTGGAATTTCTTTAAGTTGTCAGCATACCACACTAGCAGCTGCCTGTGAAGCTCTTTGGACAAATTATTGCTCTGTTCTGCAGTCGTTAGCCCCTGCCCTTAGCCAGTGCAAACTCTGGCTTCTCTCCTATCCCCTGCAAAAAACAATCTTGCAAGTATTTAGTCCTTGCACTGGCTATGACCCTGACTGGTTAATGTCCTGCTTCTGGCAGTCCTTCTGGCATCTCTGACCCCTCCACCACTGAAAAGAAAAGCTGGAGATATTCACATGAAGTAGAGAGGTAAAGAAGAAAAATACAGGAATTGTGAATGCCAAAGTTGAGGCTTGTCCCTAAAGCACCGATGGTGGAGACAAGTGAGAGCTTTATGCATAGCATTTCTAAAACAATTTTGTTTATAACTGTCTTACAGTGCATGTGTAACCGAAGAAATGTGCTTGCACAGTGAGCTTGGAAGGAATTTCAGTGGAGCTTGTGAGATGAGGTGCTGAGACACCCTTGATGAAAATTAAGAATTGATCATCTAACTTCTGGAGGCTCCATTGAAAATCCTAGTCTTGTGGTCCTGGCTATGCACTTCTATTAAATCCATACTTTGGGGAAAAATGTGATTTATGTTTGGTGGAATCTGTGACACTTTCTAATTTGCAATGTTTTTCGCTTCTTTTTTTGTGTGTTTTTGCACCTTCCCTTCTTTTAGAGGCCATGCCCCCACTGGAAAACCTAACTGTCTCTGATATTAACCCTTATGGGTTCACAGTGTCGTGGATGGCATCGGAGAATGCCTTTGACAACTTTCTAGTAGTCGTGGTGGATTCTGGCAAGCTGCTGGACCCACAGGAGTTCCTCCTTACGGGAGCCCAGCGGCAACTGAAGCTTAAAGGCCTTATTACTGGCATTGGCTATGAGGTTATGCTTTATGGTTTTGCCAAGGGGCACCAAACAAAGCCCCTAAGCACTGTGGCTGTTACAGGTATTTTAATGTGAACAAATTGTCCTCTTCCACCCTTTCTTTCTTGCTTTTCTTCTCACATGGAAGATGTTTCATGCAATCCATTTGCAAAGCAAATCTTGGCTTTTGCATCCTTTTCTGCATCGTGGCTACACATAACTCCTCATGATTGATAGGTTCACCAATGAAATTCTGTTCCATTTAACTTGATGTTTCCCTTTTGTCTTTATGAGGGATCCTGTAGAGGCGCATGACGTGGGTTGCTGGGTGAAAGTTTCTGGTATGGTCATGCAGGTACTTCTAACCGAAGTCTTTAAAGAAAAATGGCTGCATGCGGGAGCTCGTCTTGTTAACAGCTGCTGGGCACATCAGCATTCTCCAACTTGCCAACCATCAGGACCTTCGGGAAGAGTCATGGATTTCTTGCCCATGGCCTCCTTTCTTTTACGTTCTGTGTGGGTTCCACCCAAAGACCATCGAGTGTGATCATTGCCACCCATAAAGTTGGCATCTCTCTCTCGAGAAAACCTTAGCTCATGTTTTCAACCTCATCATAGCTGCCGTTTTCCAGCAGCACCTGAGCTTTCTTGAAAAATCATTGCAGACTGATTCCCTAGCCCCATAACCATCAAGTCTCATCTGCATGTTGCTGTCTGTGCAGCAGTAAAGCTGGGGGTTACCTGATCAGAGGTTCGCGAGAAAATAAATAGGAATGTCTTTCTGTGGAAGAAAGAAGTGCATTGGAGATGCTGTAAGACAGTAACCACTCCAGTAGCATTTCTCTAGGTAATGATGCCTGACGATACTGAGCTAAAGATATTTTGCAGGTAATTAATAACTTACAGCTCCTGGGATCCTCTTGAATGGGTTCTTTCGCTAAAGACAGTAGGTCTTGCATTTGTATTTAAGTGTGCTGTTTAGGGGATGTGAATTTTCATGATTCCCCTTTGCTGTTTCAAAATTTGTTTAATGTTGAAGTAAAGGATTCATCTGATCAGAAGCATCACAGATGCCAGAAGTGCATGAAATAAGGGTTTTGCATGAAGAAAAATACTCTTTCAGGTGGCTTCTATGTTGTCTTCCTAACAGAGAGAGACCTGACAATTCTACAGGCATGCCTGCGGTTCTGTAACAAGAGCTTGTTTTTATCATACATAAAGGTTTCACATAGGTAGCAAGGGAGAAATGCACATGACACTTACTACTAGCATGTGTAACTTTGCATGTCAGAGGCAAATGGTGTATGTCCATGCAGTGGATTTGCTATTAAAGAGTGAAAGTTTGAATGGGCCTGCACACACTCATATATATCTTCTTCAGTATGTGTATAATGCTAATAGTCGTCTTTTTTTTTTTTTTCAATAGCTGGCAGATTGTTTCCCTTTCTTTGAACTGTGGTTGGATTCTTGCAGTGTGTTATATCCAGACCTCAGGCAGGACTCTAATGAACTGATTAAAAAATCATTTCTTTTCCCTACTGCTATCTTCTTTTTTAGAAGCAGAACCCGAGGTCGACAACCTTCTGGTTTCAGATGCTACTCCAGACGGCTTCCGTCTGTCCTGGACTGCAGATGATGGGGTTTTCGACAGTTTTGTTCTAAAAATCAGGGATACCAAAAGGAAATCTGATCCGCTGGAACTCATAGTACCAGGCCATGAGCGCACCCAGGATATAACAGGGCTGAAAGAGGGTACTGAGTATGAAATTGAGCTCTATGGATTTAGCAGTGGACGACGTTCCCAACCCATAAATGCAGTAGCAACCACAGGTATTGCCTTTGCAGTGGGAAAAGTGTAACATGTTCACGCCTGTTTCTTTCAGCATCTCTCCTTTTCATAGCCAGCTTGAGCTGTCACTGAGGTGTTCGAACTGTCTCCTGCATGTCCCTTATCCAAGTTACTGGGTCAGTGTGGTGTCGTTATTTACAATCATCTCAGATTCCTTACCTTCATCACTGTCTATTTAATATGGTTTTATTTAATTACTTTCATGATCTGGAATTAGGCAGCAGAGTCTAGCAACTAAAGCACTGGCTCTGAGGGCCAAGAAATATTGTCTCTGTATCAGCCTTTTTCAGTGATTTCCTGCAACTAATTACATATCACCACTGCACAACAATTTACCTCCCTAGAAAAGAGGTACGACAAAATGAATTTACCAGAGCTATTGAGAAGTTTATCTATGGCTTGATCAGCAAAGGACTAAGCACCATTAACTTAGACTGATCTTACCAGGAGCAACATGTGCTCCATAATTCAAAATAAACGGGTTTCTTGCAAAATCAAAGCTTTGAACTCCCTCAGCAGAAGTTGCTATATATTCTCATTCTTGTCTGTCAAAAATCCTGATGTAAATTAGCTTAGTGACTTACCCAGGTAAAATCATCTGGAAAAAAAGATGCAGGTATGACTGCCAATTCATGCCATTTTGGTTTAAAAATACTAAGGCCTTAATCCTCAGTTGCAGCATGCCAATTCCACAAAGCTGGAGTTCTTGCCTTTCATAGTCTCACATTAATGAAGAAACATTGTAAACATAACTGCAAATGTCTTGTGTCTGAAGTTAGCCTAAACCTATACAAGTTTCTGAAAAATCTCTACCAGAACAGAGCTTCATTTTCTCAGTGCAGGGAGAAGAAGGAAGTTTTTGCTATTTGTAACTGGAATATTTTTTCTTCTATTATTTTTCTATGAAAATATGCAGATACTAGTCAAGTAAAAAGTTCTTGAGGCTTAGGTTGAATTCCTTAGATTAATTTAAACAAAAAAAAGGTTCATAATTTGAAGCATTTCATTTTGGCACTTTTGAATGAAGCTTTTCAATTTTTTTCCACCAAAATCATGGTTTCATTTTGAAACATATTTAAATCTAAAGCAAATGAAGCAATGTCCTGTGACCCAAATTCACTCTTTTAAAGATTTTGAGCTTGCTGATATGAACACATAGTAATTTCAAATCAACCTAATTCCAGGAGGAGGGGAACGAGAAGGGGACAGGTAAGTTCAGTGTGTGAGGAAGCCAACAGAAATGCATAGAAGAGTTATTTGCCCAGCTGTAGCAGTGTACTCCAGACAACACACAGAAAAGGGACAACAATAACTCAGTATTGAACAGCTTTTCCTGAAATAGCATGGCCTCATGACTCACCTTAATGTCTGTGGTGCCAGTTGTTAGCATGGAAAGACACATTTCTGACCAGCTCCACTGATTGCCATCACATCCCTTGAATAAACAGCAAGGGCATATATACACTCACCCAGACATTTACATGAAGCAGAACACGCATCCATCACAAGCCACCTTTCTCCAGGCTCATGCGGGTTGACTCATAATGGAGAAGGATGTTTAAAGTCAACTGCACTTGTTAGCAGCATGTCCCCATTTTCACTGACTTCCAGGATATTTATGGTAAACCACTAAGAGTTGTCATTTTCCTCATGAGTACATTCTTATTCCGTTCTTTCAGGGAGATTTAGCACATGTCACCTACTGAAGCCAATAGCCCAAAAGATGTTTGTCAGATGTAAATAGCCCATGGATAATTGATAATAGAGCTGGAGCCACAAAAATCCAGCTAAATAATTCGGACTGCAGGTTACACACGTTGGGTAGCTGGGCCACCAAGGCATCTAACAAATTTCCTTTTTAGGAGTTGATGATTAGACAAACATATGTATATTTATAGCATTTCCAGTCTGGTTGCAAAGAAATATTTCTATCCCTGAAGGGGGTAGCTCAGACAGGCTTATATTCAGCCTTACTTTATTCTGGCCTGTGTACAAGTTACGAGTGAGCAAGGGATAAATTAGCTAGAAAGTCTTCAACTTTAGTAGAGGAGGTAGTAAAATAACAGTTGGAACAAAGCTAGCAAACAGACCAGCAAACCTAAACCAAACACTACCATGGAAATGAAGGCAGGAAAATGATCTAGATTGAAAATCCTTCTCTGTATTTATCACTCACAGCTTGCCCCTTCTTCCCTACCTGGGCACGTACCCTTTTATACAACAATGCAGTCTTCAGGGATCAGGTCCTCAGCTGGAATAATTGGTGCGGTTGAGGCAGTCTGGTTTGAGCATTGCCAAGCAACCCTCTCTGAGGGTCTGACCTCTTTTCTTTGTACAGCAAACCACCCACCTACCATAAGGAAGGAGGGGGAGGAAAGACCTTGCAGTGTTCACCTTTTGCTGCCTTGTCCTCCTCTGTGGTTTCCTTTCCTTCTTTCTCTTTTAAGAAGTCAGCAAGGCAGTTGATCTAGTGACAGCCACGGGCTTTGGATGTGGAAAGGATGAGTAGGGCAGGACTGGCATTTGCCATTTTCTTTATGTAGCTTGTGTTGGTCCTGCAGCTGGTAACTTGCCCGGAGGCTGAGATGACCTCCCTTGCTCCCATCACACCAGGAATGTGGTGTGAAACCGCTGGGCATGGGGACTGACAATAAAGTCATATCTTCCCACACCCATCACAAGTAGTTCTTCCTCCATTATTTATTCATATGTACAAGTGAACAGCAATAGTTTTCCCCCAGAATTGCTGATGATTGATAATGTTAAAAGGTTATCCTCTTTGGGGTGATGATGGTACCCACTCTTCTTACCCTCTGCATTTTTCTGTCACTTCACCCTCATCACTTCTGCTGTGATAGAAAACATTAATCATAAAATCACCATAGTGCAAGGCAGCATCATACAGATCTGCAGTGTCTAATCAAATTGGCACAAGGGAGTTTGTCCACTGCTGCTCTCAGAGGGACAGTCAGTGTCTTTTGGAAAGTCATCTGTGTAACGTCTGTTAAAGGTGCAATTCAGCCCTCACCGGGGGACCACAACACAGCCATGTGCCACTTAATATCCTTGGTAGAAAGTGTGGGTCTCCTGCTGCTACTTTCCTCTTCTTCTAATGGTGTTTTGTCACACCGTGACAGCATTTTTCATCTGAGAGGATCACAAAACACTTCACATGCTCTTTATACATGATAAATGCAACCTGATGCTTCCTGTTGCTTAGCAGAAGAAAGCCAGTGAACATACTCCTATAGTTTGTTAGTAATGAAAGAATATTTTTTTAGCAAAAAAATCCCCAAAGAATAGCAGCTACTCGGGTATCATGGGTGCTTTAGCAACCCCACAGGAAAGTTCTCCGTCTCTCATACAGCTAATGGGGAATGATGTTGGAGGATAATGCTAATTACCTGTATCTGCCCAACAGATGAACTGAGGTTTTTTATGAGTCACAAGACAGAAGCATGCTGGCCATTTTTTATGCCTGCTTAATTTTGGCTTTCAGGTAGCTCAAGAAGATGGTTTCCTTTGCTACTTTTTAATTTCCCTGTGCTCAAAGGTACCACTGTCTTACATCTCTGGGACTCATTCCAGGACTGATGCTTGCTCTGATGGTCCATTGTACTTTCTTTGCCAGGTTTGCTCCCAGGAAAGTAGCTGCAGTTGGGGTAGTTGGGGATGTGGAACTCTCACAGAGTCACGGCTCTTCTTACTACTGTTTGTTATGCAGTTCACCTGGTACAGAAAACAAGCATGAAGCCCATGGAAGTGCGCACAGCAGAGTCCAAGTGGGATGGATTTTATTTTCTGGGAAAGGCTGAAATTCCCCATGTGTATGAAAACTGAGTGCTGGTCTATCTCTTTGATCTCCAGAGTCATCACTAGAACTTTTCACCAGTTACTAAGGGCACCTACAATGTGAAGCAAAATCAATGTGATTTTCACTTCTCTCCCTTTCCCAGGTTTTCTTTATGCTCTTCTGTTTCCTTCAGACTGTACCTAAATCAGTAGCAACTTTGTGTGCCTTGTAGCTTTACTAATTCCACCTTGCTTTCTTCGTTATCTTTAATTCCTTTCTTTCTTTGGCTTTTCCATGTGAGCAAACCCCACAAATGCAACATGTCTAGTGAGCTCCAGAGAAATAATTTACATTTCTCTTGAGAGCTCAGTTGTTTTTCTTTCCTTGCCTTTCAGTTTATTTAGTGCATTGCTGCTAGAGCTTTGGGGACACATGGAACAAACAGCCCTCTGACTTCTTTCCTGCAGGCACGTTCTTTCCAAGCTATTTCAAGCACAGTCCCTTTTTTTCTCCTCTTGCCCCCCTTCCCTGCCCTCAGCCTGTCTCCACCACTCTTAATGTGGCTGATGTTTGGTATCTCTCCTCTTTGTGCTAATGGCCTACTCTGTGTGGGCTGTTTATTTTTTTAACACGTGTCAGGGTTGTTTTGGTTACAGTCAAAAAAGCAAATTGGAAGTGAGATGCTCAGTGTAAACTTTGAAGTGGCAGGTCTCTTTACCATGTCCTTCCAGAAGCCCTTTCCATGCTTGTTTTGCAATAGCTTAATTAAGCCTTAAACTGGAATGTTTCAGATACGTGTTGGTTTGCATCTTAAGATTGGCATTTTGGCAAAACTTGGGCTTTGTTTGCCCAGCTTACTGATCTAATTTACATGGGCAAATGTAGCGCTCAGGTTTATACAGGGAAACGCTGGGTTGTATGACAAAGAGCTGCAGTGGAACCACAAGTGCCTTCCTCATGATGGTTGTACTTGGATGTCCTCTGGATGGATGTGCTTGAATGTACCTAAGAAAAATCATGGTCTCAGATAGAGATTCCAAGAAGAAAATCTTGTTGCTTCTACTTTGAAGCCAACAGAAGCTACAGGCAGTCAATGCTTGAGAGGATGGACCCTTGATGAACTCAGGCAACTAAGTCCAGGTCTTTTTTAGGCATCCTATAGTAGAAACTTTATGCTCAGGAAGAGACGTGTCTCCACTGCTAAGAGCTGCCATTGCTGTGTGTCACAGATAGGGCTCTGAGACTCAACAGAAGGTATAAAAATCATCCAAGTCAAACTGGGGTAGAAAAAATTATAAATACCATGACTCCTGGGTAATAGAATGGCATTGCTGTAAGTATTCCTCCATACTTTTCTATAACACTGAAATCTCTGTTACTTCTGTGTACAAGATATGTAGATATATGCCTGGGGTACATTTAAGGTATGCACTACTGTAATGTTACTGAAAAAGGAAAATTTAGACCAAATAGATTGTTGCTGTCAGTATGTAATAAAACCATTAACTGTTTAGTACTCCCTGCATGAGTGTTGTTTAGGACAGACTATTGATAGCATCAGCTCTTGGGATAGAGGGATAGGACAAATCAGTTATTCCAGGACTGATAAACAAATGATTTACCTTTTCTTTCTATGTATGTGGTGTGTTTGTTCTCTATTCTCCACTGACAGTTGTTGGATCTCCCAAGGGAATTTCTTTCTCTGACATCACGGAAAACTCCGCTACAGTCAGCTGGACACCCCCTCGCACCCGCGTGGAGAGCTACCGGATCTCCTACGTCCCTGTCACAGGAGGTGAGTAACTGCGAGGAGGGACAGGGAGGAAGATGGTAAAAGGGAGAGCAGAAAGGGTTTGTTGTGCTGATATCCATCTCTCAGTGGATCTCCCAGATGATCTTACACAGATCATCTCTTTTTTCTTCAAACTGCTGACGTGGGTGTGCATACATGGTCCCAGTGGCCAACCTCTGTCTGAACATAGTGTCCCACGTCCCATGGACAAGACTTGTAAGGGAGCTCAGAGCTAGATGCTGGAATGGTTGTACCCCTAATAGGGCCACATTCACAAGAATCTCTGTTCCCGCTGAGCCTCCTAAGTAAGGATTTATTTCCAAACTGCCTCATTATTTTGTAGGCACTTTATGAGCTAAGCATATTTGAAAAGATGGCTCTTGGAAATAATAATCATAATCCATGGTTATAATAGTTTTCCAAGGCAGTGATTTTTCTTAGTACTCTCCAATGTTGTTTCATGCCATCCGTTATATCTCTGGTTTAGTGTTCAGCTTAAAAAACTTCCTATAGTTAAACAGATTTTTAGCATAACTTAGGAGCGTCTCTGAAAGGAAACAGCTAAAGAGCAAACACTACAGACACCAGGACCATAAAAGACATGCTATTGACTAAGACAAGTAAAGATATAGGCCTTTAGACAACATAGTATGTAAGCACACATGCAACTTTAAATATATAGTGATCCCACAGAAGAAAAGGAGCAATCCACAGTCATAAAGTTAGGCGCTTCTCTAAGTGCTTTCCTGGAATAAACCCAAAATTTGAAACAAATATGTGTCCTAAGTCCTCACCCACACATGCAGTGCCTCTTAAAATAATATATACAATAATATATCTTTATTCAAAATCGGATGAGTGAAGGAGAAACTTCCAGCCCTTACCAGAAAAAAAGCAGATCTAAACTGCAAGTCCTGTCCTTGCAGGTGTATGAACTTCCATGTAGAGAGTGCTGTGTTTTCACCTTACATATTATTTGTAAAATTATATTTTTCTGAACAGAAACGTTAATTTTTTCTTACTGTTGGCATACCATTAGGAATGAATACAAACCAATGTCTTAGGTTTAGGTGTCATGGCAGCAATATTTTGTGCTGAGGCTGCCCTTCGACATCGGTGATTGTAACTAACTGGGGAAAATTCACCTCCTCCTGTACAAGTACATCCATGTTAGTCATAATATCTTTAACTTGAAACGCATCCTTCAAGCATTTACTGGAGTATTGTGTCACTAATCTCGTGGGATTTGGCTTCATCCTAGGTACTCCAAATGTTGTTACAGTCGATGGAAGCAAGACAAGGACCAAGTTGGTGAAGTTAGTCCCAGGTGTAGACTACAATGTTAGTATCATCTCTGTGAAAGGCTTTGAAGAAAGTGAACCCGTCTCTGGCACTCTGAAAACAGGTAATATATAAAGAGGAAATAGCAGGTTTTCAAATGCATTGTCTGTGCTGTAGGGGAGACTCAGGAACTGGAGCTGAAGACCCACTGAGATCCCATTTTTGCTGTCCACACAAACTGTAGGAAGTTTTTTGCCCACTCTTTCTGTGTGTCTTCATATTTCAGATGAGTATAGAACTTGTAAGTTTGATCAGGCTCCCATTTGCTAAGTGCTGAACCAACTTGCAGTGAGACAGAGACAATTCATGTATTTACAGTCCTAATACATCAGAAAAAAACAGAAGTTTAATTAATACCATTTTACAAATGAGGGAGCAAAAGGCCAGCTCAGCTGAGCAGTTCAGACCAGTTTCTGTTGTGGACTCAAACTCCACATCTCCCAGGTTCCAGACTGTGTTCTAAGCATAAAAACATTCTCTCTCCTGGTTTTTCTTCAATACTGTTTTAAATATCCCTGCAGGAAATGAGGGTCCACTCTGCTCCTGCTGACCCGACGCTGCAGTCTCATTCATTCTTTCTTTTTTGGGGGGCTAACAAGTATTCAGAGAACTGAGGCAAGGAACAAGTTGATGAGTATTGGATAACAACGTGAAATTTATAGCCCATTCCAGAAGTACTATAGATAGTACTAGACAGATATCTATCCCAATTCAGGAAGAGCGTAAAACTATGTGCAAAATAGAGTCCCATGAGGAAGCAAGGCAGGACGTGTGGATATTTTGGATGGTTGGCTGGCTGTTTGATTGGTTTATTTTTAAACATGCAGGGCAAGCTAGTGGAAGGTCACAGTGGCTATCAGTTGCTGTCACATTAGTTATTTTTCCCAGCTCTGTCTCCTGAGTTTGCTCCAAAAAGCAGTCCAGCTTTGAGGGTGTTGAGAGAAATATGTCAGCTCTGACAGAGCCGTTAAGATTGATGATATCAAGACTGATCTGAGAACATAGTTAGTTATGTCTGTTCCCAGTGTTTAATCTTTTCACGCATTGACCTCCCTTTCCAGTGGAGGCATTTGACGTCTCTTTATAGGCACTGACGTCTTTTCTGCAGAGCTCCACTATTCCAAAGGGGATCATAAAAGCTGCATCAAGCAGCAGTGTTTGTGCATTTTATATCATATATTTTCAACGGAGCATTGCACAGAGCCGGTAATGTTTGTCAAATTCCTTCAATCTGTTTTTCTCTTTCTTGCAGCTCTGGACAGCCCGTCAGGCCTAGTAGTGGTGAACATCACAGACTCTGAGGCTCTGGCAACCTGGCAGCCAGCAATTGCTGCTGTGGATAATTACGTTGTCTCCTATGCTTCTGAGGATGGTAAGAAGAGTTAGTGATGGGTCAGGGAGCTGGCAGCGTTACAGCTCTTGAGAGATGCTTAGAAATGGGTGCAGCAACGTGACTCCAGGAGGATGGCAGGGGGCTGATATTTGAAGGAGATGCCTCACTGGAAGCATTTTAAAAATAATCATTTTAGTTAAGCATTCCCAATTCAGACATGAACAGAGATAACGTATTCTTGAAAAGAAAAGATGGTGTTATAATTCATATGAACACTAGAGAGTGCTAATACTTTTAGATAAAGGACTCTGGTGTTAATTCAGATTCAGCATAGGTATAAGCAGAGAGGTGGGCTCTGGGCTTTTACTATTTTGCGCTTGCTCCCAGCTAGTAAGAAAAAAATCACTGAGTGGAGCATGGAGTTGAGTTCATCATGACATGTCTGAATAATGCTGGGACCTGTTCTCTTCTGTGTTTTCTTCTTAGAATCAGAAGTTACTCAGATGGTATCAGGAAACACTGTGGAGTATGACCTGAAGGGCCTTCGACCTGCAACTGAGTATACTCTGAGTGTCCATGCGCTGAAGGACACGCAGAAGAGTGAGACCCTCTCCACCCAGTTTACTACAGGTGCTATGTCCCACCTCACTGCGGGGAGAGCTGCCATCTCTTCTAGTCCCACCTGCCTTACATTTCTCTAATACCATAAAGTCAGTCAGCACATTGTGCTTTTTTACTAGAAACCTGAATTTTTATAGTATTTGCACCAAATTTTCTGTGGTGGAAGGCTAGATCCAGAAGGTGATTTTCTGTCACCAATTCTACAATTCTCACACAAAGCAGGAGCAGAAGCTCTTCTTTGGGGGCTGGTGTTGGGGTACCAATGCTGAAGGTATCCAGCTGGTTTCATACTTAAGGCTTTCCATGAGCATCAGTGAAATCATGGACGGTTCTCATTTTCCTGACTGTTACTTGACTTGTCCCAGGGTGTTAACTAGAGAGCCAAGAGCTAAGCCATACAAATTCAGTGTTATAATTACAGTGTAGAAGGGAAGCTGTAGCCAGACCAAGTATGAAAAATTTTCCTATTCAAAAGAGGCATCATTGGAACCAAAGTATTTCTTCCTGGGAATATGTAAATACCAATCTGTCTTCTTGTGTGAAATAATGAAAGGCACAATTTTGTTTCAAAAGACATTTCAATGCAACTGCTTATAAACTAAAGTGCCTGAGACAAGCCAATATTTTAACTTAGATAAAGTAAATACCTTTATTTTTAAAATTCCAATAGGAAAATTACTTTTTAATCACAAAATTGAGATTGAAATATTTTTTAATTTTGAATTTCTGGGGAGAAAAAGTTTGCTTTCTTGGCCTGTTTTAATATACTGCCCATAAGATAGCCTGTGTACTAGACTCCATATAGATGTGATTGTAATTGATCTGTTGTCTCCTTCAGGACTGGATGCTCCAAGAGATTTAAGTGCCACTGAGGTTCAGTCAGAAACAGCTGTGATAACTTGGAGGCCTCCACGTGCTCCTGTCACTGGTTATCTCCTAATCTATGAGTCCATTGATGGCAGAGTCAAGGTATAGCACTTGTAACCAAACCGGAAGGTCTGTGCCTCAAAACTGGGCAGTAGAGATGCACTGAATTGTCCAGCAATGGAACATAATCATGTGCCTTAAGTTAAACATGGTAAAATACTAAGTACCTGTTTCAGTGCTAGCTTGAACACAAATGCATTTAAAACCTGCTTAAGTACTTTCCTGTATTGTATCCTGAAACAGAACCTCAATTGCAGCCTGAATTTTGACAGTCATCTCTCCACAATATGGATAAAAGCGCAAGCAACCATTTTCCCTCGTTCCAAACCTGTATAATGGAATAAACTCACACACCCCAAAGAATAGGATTCCCCTTTCTAAACTCAGGAGAATCCTTCCCTGTGCAAGTGAGGTGAGGTGTCTAAGGCAGGATGAATCACCTTTGAACGTGCCTCTTGCTCTCCAATAATTTTATGTTCCTACATAACTAGATTACACTAGATGCTTAAATATGAATGAGGTGAATCCCAGCAAAAATGACAGATAATTTTGGATGCCCGGCCTGGTACATCAGAAGGGGTTCTCATTTTCAAGAAGGCAAATTCCCTAAGCATCCTGAAAATCAGTCTTTTAAAGTTACAGGAAAACAGCCTTTTGAAGGCTGGTGTATGATATTTCCTTGTCCTAAAGGGTGATTCTTCTCAATTTTTTCTGAGTTTCAGAGAGACATCTATACAATGTGTACATTCAAGGCATGTAAAGGTTTATGCTGACTTGCTTTTAAACCACACAGCTTATACACTATGATGGTAAACAATCATTTCCAGACAACTTTTCTCAAACTTCTAAAGAAAGTTAGCTTGATAAAAATCTTAGAGGAATACAAGTTTTGTATTAAATTATTTAGACGGTTAAAAATACCATAAATAATTACCACAAAAAATAATGTGACAAACTAAAATATGTAACAGTTCCGGTTATTATGATTTTCTCTCTGAGATTTCCCTGTATTATTTTCTCCTCCCTATAGGAAGTCATCCTAAACCCTGAGACAACTTCCTACAGCCTGACAGAGCTGAGCCCATCTACCCAGTACACAGTGAAACTCCAGGCACTGAACAGATCCCTGAAGAGCAAAACAATCCAGACCATTTTCACCACAAGTAAGGACCTTAGAGCGCATGCACAGCTGAAATAACGTATAAGTTACTGCTCTCAGGACAGCACTGAGCTCTGCAATAAGCAGACGCAGACCTCACAGAAGATTTTTAATCCAATTGTCAGTATGCAGTTCATTTGCTTGTAATGTCAGTGCAAAAGTCCCTGTTCTCCCTGAGCTATAGTGTCATCTGCTTCCCCCGGACTGGCAGGATGAATTTTTTTTCTATCTATCCACATCACCTCTATAGTCCTCTCTCTGACAAAACATCCTGTCTTTCCCATGTAAAATATCAAAAGGAACATTACTCTTTAAAGTCCAAACTGACACCCTGATTTACCTCTGTATTAATGCATAGCAAGCTGTTAAAACAAATCAGCGTTTTAGGTTGAAATGAAGCAAACCGCACACACACACAAATCAGTTCAGTGGTCCGAGGAGAAGAATTTCTGGGCAGGTTTTTTTCTCCTCTTTCTGAGATCGGTTTTCGCAAAGCCACACCGTATGTCTGCTCCAGCTCTAACAGGACAGCTCTCCAGTGAGCTGAATGCAAGGATAGATTGGGTTCTCTGAAGGTCACTTCACAGCTGACGTTGCAAAAAAAAGTTGTTCAGTATTAAGTGTGAAACCTTGCCTGTCATTTATCTCACTTTTCACGATTTCCAGCCTTTCAGACCCGGTAGGACCTTCAGCCATTTCCATTCTTCCTTCTGCCACTTGTACCAACTTCAGCCCAAGGACTCACAGAAGTGCTAATAAAAGTCACGTAGCCCCGAGTCCGCTCACAGTCACTCCTTGCGTAGAGCAGGGTGAACTCCACCGACAGGCGACAATCCACAACCAGAAATAGGAGAAGAATTAAATCTGGGTGTATTTAAATGACGTTTGGCAAATTGACCATAAGCAGGGACTGAATGGGGTGCCTTCGCCCATACGAACGCAGCGTCAGCCTCGTTCAAGCAGATGCTTAAGCCTGGCCTCAACTCTAAACATATATTTGTGTGCTATTTAGTGAGAGGGAAACACTGAAGCAGCTCCCTGCAGACAGCCGCTTTTCTCCAAATCCCAAAGCTGATGCAAATTTTCTGTAGCTGAGGCACAGGCAGGGATGTGCAACACACTGGAAAGGGAGCAACAGCCACTCTGTGAGCAGCCACAGTTAAAAACTCTCCCATGGACACACCAAGAACATCACTTAATTAGACCATTGGCTGAAAAAGTTAATGGCCTAAGTGAATTTAAAAAGAAAAGAAGAAAAGCTTTTTTGGGGGTTAGAAATTGTTCTGACTGCAGCGATGCTATTAGCTTGTTGTCAGAAAGAAATGCACATTTCCCTGTGGTTTCAACTGTTAGTGTTTGCTTTGTTTTTTAAAAGCCTAGTTTTATAACATATTTAATATTGTACTTGCTAGCAAAATATTCCCAATTTATTTATTTTTGGTTGTAGTCCTGTCTTTGTATTTCCCCCTCCCTTTTCTGTCACATAATCAGAGATTGGTAGATTTGGTTTTACCCAGAAGTTGCTGTAAACACAGCTCATGCCATTTAAATATTTAGCTGGAGGATGCACTCCCATCATAGCAGGGAGTAGTTATCTGGCATTCACAGCACTTCCAAAAGTGTAGACAGATGTGCAAAAGCATATTCAAAAGAAAAATTTACATCATCTGCTGTTTACTGTGAATCTTTTTTATGTGGGATAGCAATTACAAGCCCGTTCCTGGGCTCTGTACCTGGCTGTGCCATTGACCCACAATAGATTTTTGTGAGTCATCTGTATTCAACAAGTTCCTTGTAATTGCTGATTTCTTAAGGACTGCTTTCTCTTTTTTGTGTGTGCAGCTGGTCTTCTCTATCCTTACCCTAAAGACTGCTCCCAGGCTCTCCTGAATGGAGAAACCACCTCTGGGCTCTACACAGTTTACCTGAATGGGGACAAGACTCAGCCTCTGCAAGTCTTCTGTGACATGGGCGAGGACGGGGGCGGATGGATTGTGAGTAAGAGGGAGAGGGCCCGCGCCACCCTCATGTGCATCTGCCTGTGCTAAGAGCAGGAGTAGCAGATCCCATCCCTGCTCATCTATGGCATCCCTCATAGTGCTCTATTATCAGAGTAGGGCTGACTTGTCTATAAATTTGGGGAATTTCATGTCGGATAGGACACCTAGGTGCCTAGAACAAGGTTACCAGCTCTTTCTGTAGTTGGAGGAGAGAGAGGTGTCTCCAAAGGATGGGTCACATCAGTGGTTTCAGCACCTAGGAAAAGCACTGATCTCTCTCCACTGGCTATAGGGGTTGCCGAAATGACAATCTTAGATCAGATACATACCTTCTAAATAGCTAATTAGGTGAGAAGAGGGTGGACTGACTCTATTTGAATGAGAGAGACAGTGAAGGAGGTTAAAGCACAGGCCAGAGAAAGCGTTTGTTCAGCAGCCACATGCTGTGGTGGCTGGCCAGGCTTCCCAGGCCATTATCCAAGGGACACGTTTCACCCAGACAACAAATGAAAGGCAATAAAAATGCCAGCTCTCTGTAGTGATGTCCTCAAATCTGAACATGTCAGAGGGACCCAGGACACAGAAAGGAAGAAGGAGCTGGAGAAATGCATGGCTAGCAGACTGTAGAGGATGTAGAAAGTCTTGGCTGAGAAATACAGAAGTGCAAGGGGCTGTTAAAAAAGCAGAGAGCAGGAACTAAAAGGCCACATCACTCAGGGGAGCCTGGGAACCCAGTAGATAAACTAGAGACTTAAAAAAAGCAAGAGGCATCCAACAGACTTGGTACAATTCAGTAATTGCAGTGAGATTGCTGCTTTGGGTGGTAAGGGCAGGGGAGCAGCAACGCCAACCTCTGCATTTGTAAAAGCCACATTGTTAGTGCCCTTTCTGTCAAAGGCAGTCTGCTGACAACAATTCTTGCATGTGGTGTTTGCAGGTGTTCCTGAGGCGTCAAAATGGAAAGGAAGATTTCTACAAGAACTGGAAGACTTATGTGGCTGGTTTTGGAGATCCTAAGGATGAATTCTGGATAGGTAAGTGGCAAGAATTTGTCTTTTTTTAAAAAAGAAAGCACAAAGCCCAAAAGAGTAGGAGCCATTTTGAAGCCTCCATTTAGTTGGTAAGAGTATTTGTAAACGGGAATATAATCTGCACGAGGGAGGCTGGGGACAGCATGCTGCGAGGGAGATTGAAATTGCCAGGCCCAAGCCAGTCCCTCCAGTTGCCGTTCATAGATGTCATGCTTCTTGGGTCACCGAACGTACCAAACCAATGCTCAGTGGTGCTCTGTAAGAAGTCAGGAGGTAACCTGAGAAGCAACTGCAAACCTTCTTCTTCCTCTACTCCTAGGACACCCCCAACAACAAAAGCAAAGTGGGGAAAATAGAAGTAAAAAGCAAATTTTCAAAGATTGCGCTACATTTTATTTGGTTGTAAATGAAAGACAATGATGATCACACAGCACAACCTTGATTACTTTTCCCAAAGGGCTACCTCCTACTGTGATTTGAAGGGAAGAGGTCTCTCAATCAGCCTGTTTTTATCTATTTGTTTTTGTGCTGACATTACCCTACAGCTGAAATAGCTCACTTTCCTCACCAGTGTTTATGCCCTGGTGTATCTATACAGGCCAGTATGACCTCCTTTATGGGATAACATGATGGTAGACAAGTAAACATGGGGAGACAAATAGATTGTTCATTTATTTCCACAGGTCTGGAGAACCTCCACAAAATCACTTCTCAGGGCCAGTATGAGCTGCGCGTGGACCTGCGGGACAAAGGTGAGGCAGCTTATGCCGTCTACGACAGGTTCAACGTTGGAGACGCGAAGAGCAGATACCGGCTAAGAGTGGATGGGTACAGTGGCACAGCAGGTGAGATGAAATATTTTTTTTTTTCTTCTGATCTGCAATTTCCTCCCAGATGGCTCAAGGTAGCAGTGTGCGAATGTTGCAGATCATCATCACAGCAGGTACCTTTTGTATGTCAGGTGTTTGAAAATATGAACATACCAATAGATTTTATGCTTCTGTTTTAAATCCTCCAGTCATTTAGGTGCCACATTTTATGGCATGCTTATGACAGAATATAAACAAGTATATTAAACAGCCGCATATCTCATTTGGCCAATGCTTGACTGTCATTTGTACAGCCAATAATAGCTTGGCACAGCCTCATCTCTTGTCAGGGGAATATGCAGCAGAGTCCTGCTATAACATGATTTGTAATTTTGCTGAACAAATCATCTGCCTTTTGCAGTCATACTGGGGCAAACCCTGCGGCCCTTATTGAGCCCTCTTCAGGGCTTCAGAGGATTAAGAGTTAAATCCAGCTCCACAGGATGTCTTAAAAAGAGATACTTTTCATGCTGCAAGGTGCATAAAACAAGACCAGAGAGATGGGTGTGTATGGACTCTGCCCTGTGACCACCACATGAACTTTATGCACAGCCGATAGGGATACAGGCAAAGGATATGCAGCAGTAGTAGAATTAATGTCTATTTAAGGCAAACACACTGATGCAGAGCAGTAGTAGTATCTGCTACAGCTACTTCCTCTTCCTAAGCATTCAGGTCTAAGATTAATGGATGGAGCAACACAGATCCTGAGGCATGAATGTGAGCTCTGCTTCAGGCATACACTGAAGGTTGCTCCTGTTGCACCCATCTGTAAATGGGCGCCCAGACCCTGGGAGTGGGAAGTCAACAGTAGGCAGATATCTCTCTGTCTGTGTTTCCAGCTAATGAAATGGGTAGCTTTACTGCATGGACCAGCTAAGTGTGAAGACTCCTTTGGTCTTGACTCACTCCTTGTGAGTCCAAACCCTTTGGACCTGGTTTGTCCACACTGCCTTCTGTAGGGGCCAAAATCCAACTTTCAGCAAGAAGTACAGAAATTGAGCTGCATAGAAAACCACTTAATAAATTGGGGATTACAGACCGCCTGGAAAAATATTTTGACTTGCCTCCAACAACAAATATTGTGTACTTCCTTCTGTAGTAAAACAAGTCAATTTTTAAACACAGCCAGGCTTTACAGATGGTGCATGCACAGTACAAACTTCTTCTGCAGAATGGTCACTCCCATGTAATCTAAACTAGGCAAACAACTGACTGCTCTTTTGTCTCCCCCATCCAGGTGACTCCATGACATACCATAATGGAAGGTCCTTCTCCACCTTTGACAAGGACAACGATTCTGCCATCACCAACTGTGCTTTGTCATACAAGGGTGCATTCTGGTACAAGAATTGCCACCGAGTCAATCTGATGGGCAGATATGGTGACAACAGCCACAGTCAGGTGAGCTTGGTGTTTGAAGGCTTCCATAATGCATTAGAAGGGGAATTGCAATTATGGATCTGTCTGGTGGTTCAGCTAGCCAGACATCGGAATGCCAGCCAAGCCCACCCTCCCGACCAAAGGATCGTAGGGAAAGACATGGGCAGTTGCTCACAAAACAGGAATTTAATGTCAGCTGGTGAAATATTGATGTGTTTGTATGATTTTCCAAGGGAATATCCCCAGTGTGCAGGGAACAACTGTAGTTTTCAACATGTGAAACAAAATGTTCTTCCTGACGTGAAGGCTGGGCAAAGAGTGACAGCTCTGGGGGACAGCATGTGGGTTTGTTTGTACAGGTTGTGCATACTAGCGGCCGGAGCCCTGTGCTTCCCAAAGCCCCTCTACTTTGTTGTGCCTCTGTTCCCAAGTTAGAAAACAGCCTGCAAGCTGAAACGAGAGCAGTAAAGGTTGACAACAGAAGGAGTGAATGTGTGACGTCCCACACTTCATCTTTGTCTTTGCAGGGTGTTAACTGGTTCCACTGGAAGGGCCACGAATATTCCATCCAGTTTGCGGAGATGAAGCTGAGACCCTCCAGCTTCCGAAATCTGGAAGGAAGACGAAAGCGAGCGTAAAGTCCCAGAGGTGGTGAAGGGGCTACGGGCAGGGTGATGGGGGGGAGGGATATAGAGTGGGGGTGTGTGGGGGATCCTCTGGCATCACTGGGGTGGTGGGGTGTGAGGAGCTGGTAGTCGTACCAAAGCATCGGTGACCCTTGGCCCAACAGAGGCTTCTGCAGCAGTCCAAACAACAAGCCTTAAGCGTCCCAGCGTTTTCAGCAGAGCAGCTCCGGCTGCCCATCAGTAATGTCCTCCACACCAAAGACAACGATCTCAAGGGTTGTTATGTTGTTTTATTAATTTTTATTTTCTCAGAAAGCCTCTGGGATAAAGTTCTTCCACAGTCTGACTATTTCTTGGGTGGCCCAGGGTAGGGGAGGGAGAACAGTTTTGTACATTGGTAGTTTGTTTTAGAACCAGCCATATTTTACACACACAAATGTGTACGATTAATTATCATCATTATTATTATTATTAGTTATAATTGAAATTCTTTGGTCATTGGAAAGCCTTTTTTTATATATATCAAGTACCACAGAGAAGGAGGGGATGGGAAAGGGAAAGCAGTATGTTTTTAAAGTTAAGCGTAAGATTAATATTATTAATATAATGACAAAGTAATAATAATAATGATAATAATAAGCTAAGTTTTTGTCGTTTTTAAGAGAACCATGCTTTCGGAAACACAGCAGGACAGTGTCTGATTGTAAATTTTTTTTTATAAATAAAAGCACAATTACTTTTAAATAAATTTCTGCCTTTTTTCATACATGTTGAGTTTGTGCATGTCCAGGGTATATTTGCTTAGATGGGGAAGTAAAAGAAAGGCTGAGAATGATTAGGCTGCTGAGCCCGTACCGAAAACTGTTCCTTTTGTCAGTGAGTGGTTGTAAGTATTCTGCTGGGTTTGTTACAGTGAAACACCCGTAGGGATTTGGTTTCTTTTAGAACATATTTCTTTTTTTTTCCTGCCCAAAAGCTTCTTACATGTTTTTCTAAGTGTTACTGACCAATGCTTGCTCCATCTAGGTGGGAATAACTAACAGAAGAATAAAGAAAATACAGAGTTGTTGTTAGGTACATTTGGTGACTTTGAACACTTGTGTAAATAAAGGGCTCTCTTTTTTTATATGAAACCTCTGTGTAGTTCCTCTGTATCAAACTCTTCAGTTGAAGACAATAAAAGATCTTTTGTCTTAATCCAGTCTCTCTGCCCTGCTTCAAGGTTGCGCTTTTCAAACAGAGCAAATGTTTCTGCCTCCTCCTTGACGATCACTGGAAGGTGGCTGGGAAAGAAGATGCTTTCAGTCAGAGCGAATATGATCAGCTCTGCGAATAAGACTTATTGTGAAGTGCTAGCTATTAGGTAAGGTCAGGTATTGTTGATTTGACACAGGGTGTACAAAATGTGCGTGCATGGGAAATATCACTAAAAAACTTCAAAATCAGGAGGGAGGAAAGGAAGGAGGGAGGGAATCACTTCCCCCACCCTTAGGCCCCGTCTTCCTAATTTATATTTTTTTTTCTTTTAATATTGTTATTATTTTTAATTACAATCCTTTGATTATTAAATTTCTGAGCTTTAGCTGAGTGTCAGCCCTTGCGAATAGTTATGTTCCAGGGCCATCTTGTTCACGGTCTTGACTGAAACTTTGGCATCGCCCCAGAGGGGAGAGCCTGGTGGGGACCCCCCCATGCTGGGGTGTGCACTGGGACCAGCTTTGCTGTGAGAGAGCCCCGGGAGAGCGGGAATTGCTGTATGGAGACACAGAAGGTGGTGCGGACAGGAGCATCAAAGCCTGTGTTCTGTGCCTTATTAATAGTCAGTCTCAGCAACTACATTTCAGAAATGTCCAATTTCTGTAGGTATTTATAATGCATCTCCCAGGAGCCATCTCACACAGTGAGCCGCTATTCATCGCTAAGCAGACTTTAGGACCACAGACTAAAAGAATGCACGGGGATGGTGCAGAGGATTTACCGGCTGGGAACAGGCAATGCCTGGACTGGGGAAGTGAGAGAAATCCCTAAGAGAATTAGTAAAACATTGGAGGTCTTCTGTTCATACAGTTTCTGTTCCAGCATCTCTTGGCAGCCCTGCTCGCTCTCCTCGTCCATTTTAAGCCTGGCTACCGGCAGATGGCACACGGAGTCCGTCTGTCTTGGTCTGTGCCTGCTCTGTTTGGCAGCACTTGGAAATCCTGCAGGTATCCAGCGTCGGTCCAGACGCTGCCATTCTTCACTGTTGTCTGCTTGTATGGTGATGTCCAGCACTCCGAGCTCCCCCGCTGTTGTTGGTGTCTCTGCAGCAGCGGTCTTTGCTAGGAAAACTAACTGCATGTAGGAAAGCATCGCCCTACGGCCACACAGCAGGAGCTTTGCAAGGACACCCGTGAGGAAAAGTTTATTTTTGGCTTGCGGGAGCTAGGTCACAGCAAAAGCACATGTCAAAGAGGAACTCCTATTTACTTTCTTCATGAATATTATTCCACATACTTTGAATTTATTTCTCCCCCGCCCCCTCCGGTTGAAGTTATACTAGTGAATATTGTTTGTTTTGCACAGGGAACACAAGTCTCCTTTGACCTTCTAGAGCACTGGCAAAGGTCTGAGCTGCAGCACTATATTAAATTAACTCTCTGTAATCAATAGCCCTTCTTCATTGTTTGTCGGAGCAAATGATTGGCAATATAAAAGAGCAAACCCAGTAAGGAAGAAACATGCTCCATTCTCAAGATGCTTTTCAGGAAATGACACTAAATCTGTATAACTGGGGACTTGAAAGCTGTTGCAGTCTGTTTGCAGACATTCAGAGGAAGAACTGACATTAATGAAATTATTTCCTCATTTCTAGTAACATCACAAAGCTGACTGTATCTGGCTGTGATATCATTTAGCTTGGCAGATCCAAACAGGGCTGCTGGAGACAGGCTCGGATTTGTACCTCACTCCAGAAATGACGCAAACACGCTGCACAGAAGAAAGTTGGTATTTCCTGTAATTACTCACTGTCAGATGCCCTGCTTGGTATTTTTCATTATTACTACTGCAAGAGAGAAACTCTTCAAATCCTTGAAGTAACACATGCCAAAACACCCTTCAGAGCTGACACAAACTTGATTCGGTACCAAACAGCTCCACCATGGGCTATTGTAAGGGATATTCGCTTTCTAGCTTTTCTCTCCCCCCTCTCCTGATTGTAACTTGTGCGAATAGCTTAAAAACACCCTCAGTTTTGAATTGTGTTTATAAACCTGCCAAGGGAGCACCAAATTGCCACCCTAGTGCTGATGTTAATGCTTAACGTGACAAAGCGGTTTAGGAGCCTCAGGCGGGCAGGAGAGGAAGGGCTTCAAAAATAATTAGGCAGCAAGACCCAAGGTCTCAAAGGCACTGAAGGAGATATTTGGGGAAGTGAGTGGGATTTATGGGCTTAGGACTGTATCCATTAGGGGTATTTTTGAGACATGTAGATGGCAAAGCATCTTTTCCAGTGCCGCTGCACCTATCCTCCCTCCTTCAGTCAGCGTGCACGCCCAGGCCTGCAGAGACCCTTATTCATACTGCAGTCCTAGCAAGATCTCAGACTTGGATTTCTTACCTAAGTTTGGGTGAGGTAATCGCCTCAAGCCAGTTGGGCAAAAGACAGTTAGATAGGTAATTTTGGGGGACTGAGGCTTAAGCTGATGGCAGCTTTTAGCTTACTAAATCCTCTGGCTTTCTGTGGGACTCGGACTACTAAATGATGGGTTTTTTTCTGAATCCAGGCATGAGTGTGCAGCCACACTGACCAAGTGGCTAGAGCACTCCAGTGCGATGTGGGAGGCGATAGATACTTTAAATTCCTCCATCTGTCTGAACCAGAGTAAGACCTTGATGTCGGCTCAGTTTGATGCCAGGAGAGCACCCTCCTCTGCTGCACCATCTCTGGGTGCAGCTCCCTTACCTCTTCTGATGCTATTCCATTTTGTTCATTAATCAAGGGAATTGATCTCACCTATTGCTGGGCTAAATGTAACCACACAACCAGGCCATCTTGCCCAAGCCTGCATTAGTGAATAAGTAGCCCAAACTATTGCAGTGATCTGTAACAGAAGACATCTTCTATTTCCCATCTTTTTTGTGCAAGGATGTCACTTCATTCAAAATTACAAGTTTGACTTGCTTTGCTTTAAGAGGTGTTGGGCATAATTGGGGCTTAAAGAGTGTGTAAAACTGGTAATCCAAAACTGCAGCCTTGAAAAACCTTCTAGCAGCTGCCACATTAGCTCTGAGGGCTGTTAAACTCTGAAGGAGCAGTACTTTTTTCTTTATTTTTCTTCTTTTTCTTTTTCTTTTTCTTTTTCTTTTTCTTTTTCTTTTTCTTTTTCTTTTTCTTTTTCTTTTTCTTTTTTTTCTTTTTCTTTTTCTTTTTCTTTTTCTTTTTCTTTTTCTTTTTCTTTTTCTTTTTCTTTTTCTTTTTCTTTTTCTTTTTCTTTTTCTTTTTCTTTCTCTTTCTTTTTCTTTTTCTTTTTCTTTTTTCTTTTTTCTTTTTCTTTCTTTTTCTTTCTTTTTCTTTCTCTTTCTCTTTGTCTTTCTCTTTGTCTTTCTCTTTCTCTTTTTTGTTTTCTCTTCTCCTTCTCCTTCTCCTTCTCCTTCATTTAAGCATTCTTTGTGCTTAACCTAATGAAGGTTCTTCATTCTTTGTGCTTTCTCTGTCAGACTCTGATTAGTAGAAAGGAAAGCGGAATAGAAATGTTTAGGTGTCATCAATAAGCAACAGCTTGATCCTCCACCCAGAAAATGGCAAGGTGGTGGCATCAGCCTCATAGGTACCTTGCCACTTCATACTTCTGCCTCCCAGGGACGCGGACAAGATGACATAGGCCTCTGGAATAAAGCCGGGATTGCTGAGACGGTACTTGGCTGGTTGCTGCTGGTCCTCTGCACTCCATCAGAAGGTACAGGCAGACTGGAAGTAATGAGCAGATATGAGACAACTTCATGTAATGTTACAAATATAGAATCTTGACAAAATGATCCGGCAAAATGATAACATGTATTTTATGGGAAGTAGGGAAAAAAATCTATATAAAATTTAAAAAAAAGAAACATGAACCCTTCAGCAGCTTTAGAGCTCCAGGTGGGGATATCCCCTGTTGAGGATTGCCTTATCATTTTCTTTGAAAAAAGTCTGCTCAGAAACCCTCCTGACTCTAGTCTTTGTTCATATGCCTTTTTCTTGGGTATTTCCCCAGCAGCCTCACCAGGTAAAGAAATCTCAGCCTGTAGTGCCATAGCAGCTTTGTGTGGGTACAACACATGTTTGTCTTGATAAACAAGGTGGTGTTTGTCACCAAGAGACTGCAAGCAAATATCAGCAAAAGCTGCACATAACGATCTTTGTTCTTGGAAGACTGACAGCCTCACTGTAAAAAAACACATCTTAATCAGACCTTCAATCTAGAGAATAACATGACCTCTCTGTGGTGAAGAAGCAGCTGGTTTAGGTGAGAGGGAAAGACAGTTCTCAGAAAAAAAGAATAAAAAGATGATGTAAGAACAGCTCTGCCTTTCTGGGTCATCCTCAGCTGCTCACAAGCTGTTCCTGGCTCCAGCCCAAGAAGTTTAGGAAGCAGCAACACAACCCTGATGATTGTACAGTGAAGAGGTTTTCACTTGACTAGCAATCTTGGTGAGGAATTTCCACAGGGTTGAGAATGAGTCTCCATCCGGGCTTGTATCAATCATGTTCCTTCTGCAAAATGAATCAGTCCTATTTCATTTTGCAGTGAAAATGACATCCTGAGTGGAGGATGGAGCAGGAAAATATACCCACATGCAAGAATTTCAACACCTCTGTAATTTAAAGGAAGGTTTTCTGGAGGTAGTAGGAGTTGGAAAAGAAAGATAGAGGAAGTTACTGCATTATAGTTAAATGAAGAAGCTGATGTTCTACCCAAGTATACAGTCTCTGACTGTCTTTCATCCCTTCTACATCTGCATTTAGACACATGCACACTGAAAAACCCACTTCAGTTTTAGTCACTTTTAAAGTGTGGGGAACTCATGGTCTCAGTGAGATGATATCTGAAGAGTTACTCACTTGTGCCCTTTTAGGTGACATTGAGGATAAGGGTTTTTTAGGGTAAAAGTCCCTCTTCAGGACCTTATAAATTGCAAAAGTTTGGGCTGAACTTTTCAAAGGGGTCTTGCAATATAGGAGGCCCAAATCACATTCCTCATTGCTGATGTTTTACTTCCCCAACCTGGCTTCTCAGAAGACTGTGGAGAGGAACAAAGGGAACAGATTCAAAATGGCAGCTATGGCTATGCTATACAGACAGGAGCTTGCAAACTGCCTCCCCCTGCCCAGTACCCCCATTGCAGCTCCCAAGAGCCAGCCTGGCAGCCTCACACCTTTCAGTCTCTAGATATGGAGAGGAACCTCCAAAGCCCACGCACTGTGTGCAGAATGACCACTGGTCACAGCGTGTTAATGGTTAAGAGGTTTTTTTGGGGGTACAACATGCAATATAACTAATAGCTGCTGTTATTCACCAATTCAGGACTCCCTGTGCTTGGATTGCCACAGGGAAAAATTCAAGCCTCCCGTACCTGCTGCCTGCCCCGCACTGGCAAAACCACTTCAAAGGCATCTCGTTGCAAGATAGCGTCTCTGCCTGAAACCATTGAGGAGACATAGGTAGCGATCAAGTCAAAGGGCCTGATGATTTTACTCGTTCACCTCCTTGTCAGGTACTTTCCTCAGAGTACATCATTCAGCTTCCTGTGTTTTTACTGTAAATTATATGCTGCAAAGAGGAAAGAGAGAAAGAGACAAAGACAGATAGACAGATTAGGAGGGAAAAAACCAACACACGGATGGTTTCAGTACGGATAATCCCTTTCACTGCCACTTCTGTGGCTCACTTTGCCTAAGGCATCCCCCTTCTTTATAGTTGTGTGGAAAGAGTTGAAAACAACAGCTAACCTGAAATTTTGTCCATTGCTTAAACTGAAACTACTTTCAGGACTGAAAGTGCTCATTTCCTCCCCGCCCTTCCCCTGCCTCTTTACTTTTACTTTATTTAGTGCCTTGTCCTTCTATTTCTGTAACTGGCAAAGAGAGAGGAGAAATAATGTGAAAAAGACTGTTTCTTGTCTAAAAGTGGAAGAAAAAAAATCCTGGCTATGTCACTAAAGAGCATAACCATGCAGATTTATTCTCAAAGATAATTTCCACTTTTTCATCAAACCAATTGTAAAAGTCTCAGCTTTAGGAAGAGTTGGGACTTTTTCATTAACAAGAAGATGTTGTAGGTTTCCATGCAAATAGGATGCTGCTTGCAAAGAAGGTACTTAGCCGAAAAAAGGCTATATCTTCCCTAGAGAAAAGTTTTGAAGGGAATTTTTGAAGTAGCCCCCACAGAGCTGTTTCAAGTCCATTATGACAGACCCGAGAAGTGTAACTGGCTGAGATAAACTGAAAAAAAAAAAAAAAAAAAAAAAAAAATCCATCATATTCTGAGTATGCGTATACCCTGAACCATTTGACTTATCCCTAGAAAATAAATAGTAAAAATGAGCTTAGCCCCCCAATATGTCGATTTTTATATGTTTTAAGTACAGGCTGGGTGCATCCTCTACCTTATAGCGGCCAGACTACCTGGAAATTACACATCCCACTGCAGTGCTGGCACAGCAGTCAAATTAATTGCAGATGCTTTTTTAATAAGAAGTTCATCAGACCAATGATACAGGCAGCAGCTCTGTGTTTTGGCAGTCTCCCATCAGCCCAAAGGAGTCTCCTCTGAAGCCCTGTGTGTGAATATATTCCAGCCATGGTTATACTTGGATACATGGATACTGGGGGTGGGCTTAAGGGGGTAGGATACCCTGATTTCACATTTGTGATTGCATCTGACCAGCCTGATCTTTGCTTTCCAAAAGGCTTTCCAAGCACCCGCTGCTCCAGCCACTGCTCTGAACTCTTCTCGCTGAAATGGGTTAAAGTCTCTCAGCTACCAAAATTTCAGTTCCCCTGAGCAAAACCTCAATTCTAAGCCCTGCTTCACCCCAAACCATCTCCCCCATCCCAAACCCTTGTCATCTCACCTGGCTATGGAGCTGAAAAACAGCTCTTTGACAAGGTGCTGCTCCCACACAGTAGCAGGAGACCCTCTCTTCGCTGCAAGGGGAAACAGGATTGCTCTGTGTATAGAGTGCAACATGCACATGTACCAGTGGGATGGAAAAATATGTGTGTGTGAGCGCGCCCTTTAGCTGTGCTGCCTTACGACTGCCATCATGCCATCAGACCAAGGGAAGAATTCAGATGGGAAAATCCCCTGGTAAAATCCCATGTGCTGGAGGGTGTAATAAGTCACTTTAAGTGACACATCCCTGGTCACTTCTGCACTACCCCGCACTGCAGTGCTAGAGGTGCAGTACCTCTAGCTTGTTTTCTTTCCTGTTTGCCTTGCACGGACTGGTGTGGGCTGTTGTGGGTTTGTCGAGGCCCTTGGGCCATGGCTCTGCCAGAGCAAAGGCTCTTCCCAGCAGCTTTTGCGGCTGGGTTAACATCCTGCACCCTGCCAGCCTTCCTTCTTCTAGCAGTTTAAATGATGCCCCAAGTGCAGGGGAAGCACTGCTGTGAGCTGCCAAATAGTTTCATCCTTCAGTGAGTCAGCTGTACTTCAACAGGTGATATACATGTATATAGGTATGCATCTATGTGTATACCTATGCATATGTAGAAACTATCCATGTCTGTACATGCATTTGCCCACAAATATCCATCTGTACTAGGGTGTATTCAGAGAGAGAGAGAGAGTACTCACATGAACAGCATGTGCATGCACACACACATATACATACATATATATATATATAAAAATATAATCATTGCAAGGCTGGGAGGTGTTTAGCTGAGCATCACTGGTATAGAGACCCCAAAGTGCTACCAGCTCAGCATAAATTTTGGTATTCCTTCTTGTAGCTTAGAAAGGGAGCAGAAACCACTGAGGTTTCAGATGGCAGCAGGTATCAGGATCTCAGTGTCGGCCCTGGTAAGCTGACAGCAAACGCCTGTGGCTGCTGAGTCCCGTCAGCCCCACCTGCAAGCAGAAATCACCAATACTCCAAAACATTTTGATGGATAACCCCTTCCACTCCTCTGCTCATGTGTGATAAAAGCATGTTTATCATCTTTCTTGTTATAGTGTGTTTATGAGCAGGAGTTCTCTGATTTCTGTAGCAATCAGTTCATTCACTTATGTATATGCTTCAAAGTACATTACAGAAGAAGAAAAGAAAGGAAGAACCAAAGAGGCGTGTCTGTCCTGGGAGGGATTCAACCCAGATCAGAGCTTGCTTCATGCGCCTAAAGCCTGAGCAGGTGGGGAATGTAATCAAAGTACAGGAACAGTAATCGTGTACTTCTAGCTTTGTTTAATGCTCCTAGCTGGAAAGTTTTGCTTCTCCCAGTGAAGGATTTTAACAAGCTGTGCCTTTAGAGCTTCTCTCCTCACTACAGTTTGGCAATTCTCATCAAAGTTTCCATCTGAATAAAGCATTGATTTGGGAGGCTTTGCAACACACTGGGTTCTGGAGGAGTCTGTTTTCTTTGTCTTAGTTGAACACTGAATAAACACCACCTGATCATGTTACCTATGCGGATACCCAGGAAACTTTACAGTACAGCAAAAATGGAGACACATTGCACCTCTGAGACAAGAGACCAGCTTTTCATTTAAATGGGAGGCAGTAAAAATGAGGATATCCCCTCGGCTTTATCACAAAGGCAACAAAACCAAAGGCAGCTGCAACTGATGGGCTGTCTGGAGTTAGAACATAGCAAGAAAGCAAAACATCAGCATGCTCAGCTCTCTGAACAGTTAGTGCCCAAATTAAAAGTGGATAAGTTGTTTGTACACTTGGTTAGACCATGGATCTGGAGAAGAAATAGCAGAAAGGATACACATGGCTGACAAGCGACTTTTATTCCTGCTGCAAAGCAAACGACACATGATGAGAGTTTAAGGTTTCTGTAGCAAAAAAAAGTGAGGCCAAAGAAATATCAGCTGCTTTATTTTTTTGGTTGCAGGCTGCATGATTAACTGCAAAACCAGAACCTATTTTCAGGACTTTGCTCCCTCCCAGGTGGTCAATTTTCCAAAGTACTGAAGGTACAGCAGATTTTTGGGTGCTGTTCTGCACTTAGCATTTCTGGAACTAAGAGCATCTTGCTAAGCGGCCCTCTAGAGATTTAAAAAACCTGCACTGAGTCTTATTTTATGTCAGTTTAGTCCTGAGATAGGTGTGCATGTGCATACTGGTTAGGAATCAGATTAAGAGTGTATATA
Source organism: Aptenodytes patagonicus (assembly GCF_965638725.1). NCBI lineage: Eukaryota > Metazoa > Chordata > Aves > Sphenisciformes > Spheniscidae > Aptenodytes > Aptenodytes patagonicus. The sequence goes on along the minus strand of NC_134966.1, from coordinate 3,517,538 downwards.
AAGTGAATATATGATAATAAAGTGTACTGTTCCTGCTAGGAAATCACTTCTATTTCAGACAAGTGGGTGTATAATGATAGTTTTTAAATCTTTTATTGGTGATCGGCATATGTGAATATGTGTGGGTATATGTATTTTTTTTTATATATATATATATATATATATATCTCACAGAAAGATGTCATCTATCTATCTCCTGTAAACAGCATGGCAAGAAATGTCCCATCAGCACAAAGGTATTGTGTGTGATCCTTCAGAGTTAATAGCAGCATCTAAAAGCAAGAATATTCGGTGGAGTTTCAGTGCAAACATTTCACAGAAGGCTTCAGTTATTATTATCGTTATCTGCAGTGCAGTACTTCCTAGAAGTTCCAATGGAGAAGATGCAGCTTATTAGGGGGGCCGTGAGTGAGCATCTAACTCCCTGCCTGGAATTTAGCCCAGCTACCCTCTTCTCGGAATAGGACCTTCGGAAAATGAAGGCGGCATAACCTGAGTACGCCATCCCTTAGCACACAAGGGCATCTGTCTTCAGATGTTTTTCCACTGACAAATCAACCAAACACCTAGGCTGGTGCGGCACTGCCACGTTTCTTTGAAAAACAACCTCTCCTTCCTGGGAAGACAACTGATGTCAGGGGTCAAACATGCCAAACAGGCCAACCGGCCGAGGGCGTTTGCAGGGTCTGCAGCGGTGGCAGGGAGTGGAGCTACCTTTGTAGTCTTCACAGCTGACCCCAGGAGAAACCAATAGAGAAGCTGGCAGGCATTGGCATCTGCAATGGACAAAGTGAGAAAATAATAAAGGAAGGCAGGCTGTCAAAGAGGATTTTTAGCAACCAGTACTCATGTTAATCCTCTGACCTAGTTTCTGAAAGGCCTATATAAGGAAGAATATTCTCCACTGAGCAAGCAGCTAATAAGCAGTGCCAGCATTTAAGAGTTTGGAGTGCATCAGTTCTGAGACTCAGCTATCTCTTCCTGGAAAAAAATAAAGCACAGAAAACAAACACTCTTCAAAAAAAAAAAAAAAAATCCACCCCCCCATCTATCTCTAACAAAAGCTTTGCATCTTAGCAACGCTGTGAGTTGGCACCATGGCCCCAAAGACATCGCTGTGTTTGCCCACTTGCGGGTAATCTGCCAGATGGACTTCACCAGAAAGGAAAATTCCTCCCCTCAAATTACCGCAGCTTATTTTAATGGAGTTACTGCAAACATACAGCCCTTTGAACCACATGTATAGACAAGCAGCCATTAGTGCAGTCTTAGCACCATACTCTTAAATTTCCCCTGTGGACTCTTTCTTTTTATGGTTTAAAGCTGTTAACAGCCCTAAGCCTACAACCTGTGTAGTTAGCTCCAAGTCGGGCAGAAAAGCCTCTCACTTCAGCCAGCATGACCACTCTTTGGAAGTCACCTATGACTTTGGGAGCCTTCGTTTCCACTTGGCTGATGTGAGATATTTCAAGGCTTCTTTCTTCAGCCAGGCTTAGCTACAGGACCTTCCCTTTGACTTCCAGTGAGGCTGAAGGTACTCAGCAAATTAGTATGAATTTATCAAGTTGGACTTCAAAAAGCAGGAAACCGAGAGCTATTATCCAAATCTGATCATTTTTGGCCCGTTTTCACATCTTTTTTCACTGCTTACATTGGTTCTATCTGGGTGTACAACAATAAATGGCACTGGTGTTATTTCTAATTTACTAAGTTGAAGGCTACACAGTTAATCCTTGTAAGAGTCAGGAGATTATTTTTCATGTCGTTGTCCTTCCAAGGGGTGCTTCATATGTTCTAGTGTAAGAGACATCATAATGTTTCAATGCTTCTTACCCATCTAGCAAGAAAAAGGTGTACCAGAAATTATACAGAAGTGCCTTCCCTTCTGAGAGCCCCAGTCCCTTTCTATAGAATGAGGTAGAGAAACATCAGCTTGAAACAGTCTGCTCCTCAGCATGAGGATGTTTTCAAGGCCATTGGGAGAAAGTGAAAACCCATTGTGCGGTGCTGTGGTTGGGGGAAGAGAGATGGTTTGGTTCATTAATCATCTAGTATCATTGATTCTATAACTTCCTTGCTTTCTTCTTAGGTGAACGCTTACGGAAGAAGGCTTTCCTTATGTCTTTGCTTGTATAATTGCAAAAAAGCATAGCCAGATATAGGTGTTCTCCAGGGACATGTGGGGATGGGGAAGAGTGCAAAATAAGAGCTCCTTGCTGCCATTCTGTACTTTAAATGTTTTTCTAATCTTTCTTTTTCTTACATTAAATTTTTCTCCTCATAGAGAAATCTGCTTGAAAACACTTTCTATTGGATCCTCTCAAACACACCAAGAGAGAGCAGCCCCACAACAGACCTCCTCACTCCTGGGGATTTCCATTTTATCTGTGTCAAAACCCAAGCACAGAGACACTAAATGCCCACTTCAATACATACAGCAAATCACTGCCAAAGCCGAAAGTATCTTCACCTTCCTCCCTCGACTGCCATCCCCATTGCTTCAACCGTGCAAGCATCTGCTCTTGTCCTCGGCTCTCTCCTCCTTGAGGCACAGGGATTGGGATGAACTTGGCATGCAAATGGAGGCCGCCTGGTTCCTTCCTACGATGCTGCTGTAATAGTTTCCACTGAATGTCCCCTGTGAAAGAAAAAAAAAAAAAGAACTCTAAAGCTTTTTTTTTTTTTTCCAAAAATAAAATAGCGAGCCCCAGGGGAACATATGACACAATCATCTCCCTCCCCTTGTTCTCTCTGCATCAACTTGTGCAACACACACTGCCTTGTGGGAGGACCTCTGAGAGGAATTTGCCACAGGTGCTAGTAAAACTAACCGCATTTTTCTTGCAGCTTCATAACCATCCGCCTCATCAGTATGTCAAAATCCCTCGGCGTGGTGTGCTCGCTGCAGCTATACGTAACCTCAAAGTGGGTTTGCTGCGAGGGGCCAGCAGACGAGTCGACCATGGCAGTGCTACAATTTTTTGCCCCTCGCTAACCTTTCACAACATGTACCTGTTTATTAGATCTTTAAGGCATTTAGGCATACTTGTGGGTTTCTGTAAAATTACAAAACAAGCAATGGCCCCTGATTCTCAGGAAACCATACAAAACCACACCAGAAATCTGTCAGCTAGTCTGAAGTGTGTTCTCACTGTACCTGCCTCGATAGGGACGGGGGCCAGATCAAAAGAAAAACTGACCTGGCATTAGCTGAAATGAAAACAAACCTAAAAACCTGCCTCAGCTTTTTAACAAGTAAATATTGTTTCATTTTAGATTTTCTTCATAATTTTGACCAGCTTGGGATTTCCTGCTCTTGGATAAACCTCTCAAGGAAAAGCAGAGATGCTCAGTGTTTCCCTGCTGGGCGCGGGGGGCAGCCCCTGAGAAGGGCTGCATCCCTCCTGGCTCTTCGTGCAGAGGATGGGACACGTGGGCACGCAGACATGGTCCCCCCATGGGGACAGGCAGGGAGTCCTGCCTGCTGCCCGTGCCACTTCCTCCCAGAAACCCACAGCGACACCTTCCCCTTTCACCGTGCCCATTTTTAATGCCTTTTGCTCCAAGTCAAAACACTGGCACACAACTACTTTCACTCGTTGTCTCATGAGGTTTCATTAGCAGCTGCTGGGGGCTGCTCCTGCGGGTCACAGCCCTTCAGGTCTGGCTGCCCTGCAGGGTTCGTATTAAAGACCACACCTTGCTTTTGATCTTCCTTATTCTTTCTCATGGTCTGAGCCTTCAGGCAGCTGCCCCCCTGTACGGCTGGCCTCTCTGCCCAGACATTCGAGTGTCCCGGAGACGGACCCCTCTTAGAAAAAGCGGACAGCAGCTGAGTCACTGCAGAGAAATGGCTACTTCCAGGGCATGAATCATGCCCTCCTGAAGCAGATACATAAAATAAGTTAGACAAACCCCTTTTGGAAAGTGTCTATTTCTCCCTCTTGATTACAAAGTAAGGAGCACAATAGGCAGGTAAAGTGCATTGCAGATGTCTAAAGCTGGGTGAAAGTAACTCTCTCCTGTCCTCCAAAGCCAGCAGCCGCCAAATAAAAAGGCTCTCGGTGCTCTCCCAGCTCAGTCTGCATGACATAAAAACTGGAGTACAGATCTAGGGGTCCTTTTGATTAAGGGAAAGCTCCTCATCGACACCCATCTCCTGTATGCAGAAGGCTGCAGCTCTGATTTGCTTGGGACACCCTCTTGTACCAAGATCTGATCACAGGGAATGCCTTGCACAACAGGGCTGATGCTCTTAGCTATTTTTTTTTGCCAACAAGTGTTTGGGCAACATTATCATGTACTGGAAAAGGCACTTTTTGGTGCTGTAGCTACTGTCTCACCCCATGGGGAGCTGGAAGGTCTGGAAGGGGACCAGGCAGAGGGGACAGTACAGGGAGGGTTAGAGGATGCAACAGATCCTGGGCTTCGCCATCCCTAAGAGAGGAGGTATGAAAGAGCACTATGAAATATCGAGTGCATGGAGGCAGCAAGCCAGGGATGAATCCAGTTCTTTATCTAACAAACCTAAGGGGCACCCTAGGAAAATAAACCCTTCAAAACATTTAAAATAAATGAAAAGAACATTTGTTTTATACATTGCATGATTAAATTATGGATCTCATTGTCACAGTGTGTAACTGGACTCAAATAAGAATTAGATAACTCAGGTGAATGCCTACTATATTTTGCCTGTTGCTTATACTCTCTCCCAAAGCATCTTGTACTTAATTACTGTGCTTGCAGATGGTGTATGGGTATTTGGTCTGACTCAGTGTCGTGCCCTGATTCACTGCAGTGACCAAAGACCTATAGATGGTGACCTATTTGACGTTTCATTAAGTGGCTCTTGACAATCTGCATCCACTGGCTCCAGAATGGTTTTATTGTACGTATGGGGCACATCTTTCTAGCGCCTATTGCTGCTGCTGCTCCTGGCATAAAAATAAAATTACAGTTCCAACTAATATTGAAAGGGTTGTTGATCTCCTGCAGGGTCCAGGTCATAAGTGGTTGAATTCACAGACTTATCTAATAGGTACTCATCCTGTAAAAGTGAGTGCCAGGGAGGGAATTTTAACTTGCAGTTTTCAGGAAATTATTATCAGGTATATTCCTACACTTTCATTCAGCTTATGGTATTCTGGTTTGCGCATGTTATTTAATAAAAGTAATTTCTTGAGGATGGGAGGACATTGCTCAAATCTGTGGTCTGAATTACTCAGAGAGGGAGATCATATCTACAGTTGTTATGGAGTGCATTGGTACTTTAATCAAGCCAGTTAACAGGTGAGGAACAATGTCTCCATCACCTAGCTCAGGTTTTGGCAAGAACCAAGCCTGGCAGAAGTGTAAAAGCAATTAACCCTGAATCTGTCTAAACCACTGTTTAATCTTATCTAATTCCAGTGTTTCAGCACTTCCAAAAGTTTTCAGCACTTGTGGTTTCACCTCAACCACTCAGCAAAATTCAAAAGTGCCTTTTCCAATGAATTGATGATTCACTGAACCATTTTCTCCCAGCTTTAGAGCCACAGCATTTCATGGAAGCCAGTACTTTGCTCAGAGAGATGGCTATCGCAACCGATTCCACCGTAGGAGTGTTGAAAGCACAGGCTGTGGGCTGTGCAACTGTCTAGGACTATCTTCTGTGGTAACTTGAACACTTGTGGTACCTCTTCCTCTACCTTCCTTCAAATAATCTAAATAATTATTGCCATTCAGCTACTGCATTCAGCAAGCTATTTACCAGGGTTAAACTTATCAGACTTTGCAGTGTCCTTATAATTGGGATGTGCTTTTATTTACAGGTCCATCGTGTGCTCTGTCATTTTGCTTTCCACCCGGCTGGTTTCCCTTCCTTTACGCTGCCCAGTCAGCTGTAGGTCAGGCTAAATATTTAGATTTTAATATCATAAAAGAATGTTAAAAAGTCTCAAAGGTGGCCTATAGAAAATTCCCCTTGGTGTGGAGAACTGCTGTCCCAACCATGGTTTTAATTAGAAAAATGGTTCCCAAACCAAAAATTTCCCCTATGAAATAAAGCGCAGTCACAAGTGTCTGTCTGCTGCTCTACTGGAGTACTCACCGGAGAAGCTGCCCGACCTCTGCCTGTCTCCATCCCCAGTGGCAGTTGCCTGCGAGGATGGGCACCTGCTCCTTGTGCCCAGGTCCCGTGAAGCCTGGCCAAGCTGTGCCCTCGGCCATCTCCCCCCGCTGCTGCTCACTCTTCTCCAAAGTGGAGGGGTGAGCAGCAGCGGTGGGGCTGGGTCTTCCCCGCTCCTCCGAGCCATTCACCACATCCTCTGCCTACATAGTGACTCACCACCGGTTGTATCGTCCAGCACCTGTGCATCACCCTGGCGTCAGCTCAGGGCACGCAGCCTCTGCTGTCTCCGCTGCGCTGCCTTTATGCCCAATCACCTCTTATTCTCTGTTCCTCTTCAGTCCCCCAATCATACGTGTAAATGTCCTGTCCAACTCTGGACCATATCCATACAGTCTCTTCATCCTTGGTTTGTCCCCACACCCCTGCCTTGACGCTCATCCCGGGCACCCCGTGGCTATCCCATCACCCCAGTTCCCTCCTCCAGCCCTCTGCCACTCCCTCAAGTGCTGCATCAAGAAGGGCAGAAGCTGCTCCCTCGCTAGCAAGGCAGCCCAGTCTCTTGTTGCTTTAATAGAGTCACTGATAGTGCAGCAGTTCATCTGTGATGTGTGGCTGTATTGTGAATAGTCATGACCCTTTGGTGGCCCTACACTCCTTTTCCAGGGAAGCCCAGTGCATTTAACAATGTTCCCAAGTGAGATTTAGTGGTGGCAAAACTAGGGAGTCCCAGCCCTAGGCCATGTCACGGCAGACTTGTCTTCCTGAAGAACATCCTTTCCATTCCCGAGGACTCACAAACTTAGTCTTTCAGCCACCCAGTCCCTCACCTATTGCTACAGCTCCTTAGTTCTCCTCCAGCTCTTCCTATATTCTGCCCACCTTGCCTGTCTGCTGGTCCCTGACCCCTTTCCCCATGTATTTGTGCACCATCATCTGATCCTTATTGCACCGAGTTGTCTCTTTGGGAAGCAAAGCAAACCGATCAATTTTCAAAGAAGTGTTATGAAATTCATTAGACTGTCTTCCTAAATTACTGAATAAAAGTGCTGACAGAGTTTGCTATCACTGGAGAACCACTGGTCATGCAACTATTTCATGAGGAACTAGCTTTTGTATTTGGGTTGTAATGCTGCAGTTTAAGAATAACTTCTATTCAGAAAAAAAAAAAAAAAATCCTAGAAATGTGTCACAAAGCAAAAGTCCCTTTCTCCACCACCAATGTGTAGCAAACAGAGATCAAAGGGCTTAATTTTTCCCATGGTTTCAAGCTGAATAAATACATTGAATAAATAAAATAGTGTCGAGTGAAGTGTTCCAAAACAAAATGTAATTTTTATAAAAAAAGAAATCACGCAATTCCCAAAATGCTGAACTTGCATCTTTCAAGCTTATTAAAATGTAAGGGTTTTTTTAATTTTCTGAAAAGTTTTATCAGAATGACCATCTTTCTGAAAAAGTGTTTTGCTTTTAACAAACCAGCATTTTTGAGGGGGGGAGGGATCCACTGCAATGTTTCCAACTGGTTGCACACCAGTTTGGACTCAGACTCAGAAGCCCATAGTCCCAGTGTGAGAGCTGACACAGACCTGCGGTATGACTGTCACAAGCCACTTCCTTCAGGCTAGAGCTACCCTGATAGTTAAGGTTGCCCTGAAGGTCACTCTAAAGCCTGCAGTGGCCAGATATATCCACAGTAAACCCCAAATATGCCATGTCACCCGTAGGATTAAGGTTTCCTTGGGTTTGGTGAACCTACCAGCACATATCTACCAACTATCACTTGCTGAGACTTTTCCCCATGCCTGGAGCCCACCTGGACATGCAGAAATGCCTGTGGGTGCCCCAGGACCCCTGTCTCCAAAGTCCCTGCTCCTGCTGATCCTCCCTTTCCCTATCCCTAAAACCAGACTGGCTCCCCTGAAGGACCATCTTTCATGCACCAGCACTGAAGGGCTTTGCTGCCCACCTCCAGGGATGCTCCAGGCAAGCAAGGGCAGTTCATGCACCTCAGGCTGGAAGATGGAGCCTTAAAGACCAGAAAACCAGTGCTCTGTGCTTTTGCTTCCTACCAGACTTTGTATCGCCTGTTAAGACTTCAAACTCACAAGACTGCCTTGTAATATGTTTGTACAGCCACCAATACCGCATATTTCCATTGCTAGCTGTCACCACCACACAAGCAAGGCTTTGTAGAGGCTAAAAAGCTTCCTTAAACTAGTGCACTGATAACCCTGTCTAGCTGCTTGTCGATGCCTTTATGTCTTATTGCTAGTTTTAAGACTTTGAGGTCTTTGTGTCTCTGCCTAAGTTGTCTTTTGGCAAGAAAAATGCTTATAGGAATATAGATAGTATCGCAAAGCAACAATAATCGCAGGCGCAGATTAGCGGTTCGGCTGTGCTGTCCCTCCTTCACCGTAGATGAGTGAATGACCTATATTTGGCTTGTGGCTAACCCGTACCTGGTACATCACAGCCTCAGCCCCTGCCCTCCTGTTCTTCATATTGACTAATAATAACAACAACTTCTCTGTGAGCTGTTTACCACCCACATATATCTACCCCCAAAAAACCCCAGAGGAAATAACATCAGGTAACATGCTTTTTCTATTTATAAACAGCAAAAGATGATTCCCAGTAATAAAACAGATAGATGTTTATCTGCTACGGCAGAAATGTTGAGTCGATTTTTTGAAATTCCAAATGTGAAGTTTCCTTTGCTTGTGTCAAAGCTGTTTCATCTTCTCTCACAACCTACACCACCACCTCCTCTTTCTCATTATCTTCACCAAACTCCTTCCCTCATTCCTTGCCTTGCCCGGCTGCATGTGAAGAGACTGCCCTGGCCCAGCCGGGACGGCAGGGATAACCCACTGTAGCAAGTGCCCGCGGAGCTTTTCCTCGGCCCGTGATGCTGTTTCTGCAAACTGGGTTCAGGGTAGAAACTCACTGCAGCTCCATGGATCTCGCTTGTCCAAGGCATCTGGCAAAGGCTTTGGAAAGACGTGGGGCATCTCTGCTCCGTTAGGTACTTCTCCATTCTCTGCCTGTTTTTCTCTCTGTAAAACTGTAGAGATCAGGTAGATCTTTCTTGTAAAAGGATTTGAGCTCTGGGGTGGAAAAGGTTGGAGTTAGGTGTATTGCAATAGACCCAAAGGCATTAGCAGGTCCTTCTGCTCAGTGCTGGATTCAAATGTGTCTCTTCCCAAAGCATTCACAGAAGAAACAGCCAAGTTCAGCACGTGCGCTGCTGGCTTTCCCTGCAGAGCGATCATTCGGTCCCCTCCCATGCTCTTCCCTTGGGCTTTTGGCCTAAGAAACTCAAGGCAAAGTCATTACCATCTCGTCTAAAATTATCCTCCTCTTTCAAGGGATGCTGACAGATGACGAGGCCATATGTTTGCACAGATCCCACCCGGGTGAGCGTGCCGCTTTCCTCCTGGTGCCGCTGGGGAAAGTGGGACACAGCCAGTGACATGGCACCGGTGAGGCAGGATGGCTGTGGCAGAGCCCAGACGTGAAACCAAATTTCCTTTCAGTCTGAGTTTCACTCACTGGCCAAACCCCTCTAGAAAATAGCTACACCAAGCCAAAACAAAACAGCTTGTCAAGACACATCCTGAAACTGCCTAATTACATTTAATAGTGGCCACAGAGAAAATGGGATATTTTTGCATTTGAGTGGGTGCCTCTAACTTTCAATTGTTTGCTGTGTTTTTTTTTCATTTGAAACACTGTTTGAAGCTGCAGTTTGCAGTTTCCCATCCTGCATGTTCTGAGAAACATACACCGTTACACATTTTCCCTGCTAAACAGTTGCAGTGTCAGGAGTGAACAAATGATTCGGGGTCTAGAAAATGCCTTTAACGAGAGAAATCTGAGCAATTTGGTTTATTTATTTAATCAAACTGAGGAATGAAGAAAATCTGAACCTGCGTCCATGTGAATTTAAGTTAAGAAAAGGAAAGTTTTGACCAGTGGAAATGAGAGTTAATGACAGGTGAGGTGAAAGAAAGCCCCAAAGCTTTCCTCTTTTCTGTCTTTCTGTCTGACTCTCTGTCAATCCAATAGGAAAGAGAAGCAAATCCATGAGACTGAACTTAGTTAAACATTGGCATGACTCCTTGAAAGAAATGGCAGGTCCATCGTGACTTGAAGTCTTTGAAATGAAAGCTAGCTGTCTTTTAAAATGAAATCTTCCGGTCTAGTTGAGTTTCCTAGTTCAGTTGTGCTCAATAAGGTAATTTCTAAGGAATTCAGCAAGAGAATTAGTACTGATGTATCCTGGATGACAGAATTGGCTCAGTAGGTGAGACACAGCCTTCAGAAATGTATCCAGCAAGAATACACATATTTGCTCATATATCACTGAAATTGCGTTATATTTCAAGACAAATTTTCTACAGTATAATATATCTCTAGTACTGCCCATCCTTCATCTCACTCCTATTTTCATTTATCTACTATGTGACTGTTATGAATTCAAGGCTGAAGCTATCTTTTATGTGCACAGCCCTTGCTGCACCACACTCACATGCGTGTGAGTAGCCTGAGCTAGCAAGTGCTTGATGAGTTCCCTGGCCTTACTTAGAAATGATCCAAGTTTTATTCTCTACTGGAAGAAGCCGCTGTAAATCAGTAAGAGAGAACAACACTAAAGTCTTGGTATTTTCCCAGTCTCTTTAAACCCTGAGATATAAAAGATGTAGACTTGTCTATGCCAAGCCTGCACCATCCATAGATTTCCCACCACGACAAAGAGAATCCTTGATTTTTGTCTTCCAGGTATGTATTCAAGGCTGAAACAATACTAACAAGACCAACACAAGGGCCAAAACCAAATTCAAAGCTCAGGAGCCAAGGAGGGCCAATAAACCGATCTACTTCCACTTAAAAGGAACCAGGAGTTCACTCGGTGCAGAGAACTGTCTCTTTGCAACCAGGCATCTGATAGCAAAGACTTGCATTGTCAACCATTATATTCCCAGTAGACAAAAGTGTACAGATGGCAATTCAAAGTGCTTAAACATCATGCTTATTTTTTTTCAGACTCCACGAAACTTTCATAATGAAACCCCAAAAAACTAGGTGAAATGTATGGTTTGGTCTGGAAACCATGAGAAATTCTGTGGTTTTGCTTAGGTTTGTACTGAAACTAGTCCAAACTATGTAGTTTCTTCTAGCTGAATTTTACCTAAAGATTTTGAATTCATTCATACCTGAAACTGAGAGTGAAATTTAGGGGGCATGAACCCATATAGTCTAAAAGAAGGAAAAAGGGTTTGCATGAAACCACAGGTCAGGTTTGCTGAGTTTAGCACCACTTCGACTTGCTCTGCGTGGTGTTTGCTGCTGACTCACTGAACCATGGCTGCTGTTTGGTGGACCCCAAGACTCTTTGGCCACTTGTGAATTGTCAAGTTGCTGTGGGAACACACAGGTACCCAAGTGCAGCTGTTTTCAAGATAGCACCTTTGAACGCATGGCTGAGCCTCTAACCAGCTAGAAATCCACATGTAGGCTGGCAGGCCTCCAGTGTGGAAAAGTCTGGGGAAAAAGTATGGAGAAGTAGTATTGCCAGAAAAATACTTGCTATTTGGTACAGTGGTTCTTGTTGACGGGTTCTCTTGATTGTCCTTCGGGCGTCTCAGTGTCCAACTCTTCTGGGCAGGGTGAAAAACCTACTTTTCCATCAGCAAAACCTGTTGTGTGTTGTATGCCCAAGGAAGTACTAAAGTACTAAGACATTTGCATAAAGGCATCAAAGAAAGAAATAAAGGCCTTCGGGGGCGGGGTGGGGTGGGGTGGGGCGTGTGGAATTCAAGAACAGACAAGATTAAATTTTTCAGCATAAGCCTGCATAAATTGAGACTGACATTGCTAAGGTTCCTGGGTTCCATTAATTCAAGAGAAGCTGAAGTAGCAATGATATGAATATCAATGGCAATGCACAGAGCTTTTGTAAGCTGTGGTTGGAATCAAAGACAGAAACACCAAATTTAATTCCACGGAGTACAAACAAAACAGGATCCATGGTGGTATGTCCTTCTTGTGGATAAGAAATACAGCTTTGATAAAAACTTTGGCTATTTTTAGGGTAACTCTTCTAGTGAAAATACTGGCAGATGTAGTATTTTGCCTGACATTTACCTTTGTAGCGACAAAGACAGACTGTCACTCAAGGCTGAATATTTTGATTTTGCTTTTTCATTGCCCTGTGACTTATACATTTTCTCTGACTTGCGTAAATGAACAGCCAGTTTTTCCAGAGGTGATCATCCCCTGGCAGTCATGGCTGTTGTGTGACACAGTGATCCCTCGATTTCCTTATCCCGCTGTTACCGCTCCTCCCTGGATGCACCCGACTGAGATAGCTGTCAATCCCTGGGTCATCCCTGCTTGATGTCATTTTGTCATTTTGTTCCCGAACATGGTGCATTATGCTTATTTGGTGGCTGCCACCCTCAGAAAGGTGATGTCAAAAGGTGGGTGTGATTTTTCACAAGAACCGCAATGATTAACCTCCCACCCCTCTGCCTGCTAATGAGGCTCATGCTCCTAAATGACAAGCGCCCCCAGTCATTTTCCCTGCCTTTAGCTATCTGAAAGATATCTAGACCAAACAACTTGTCTAGGCTGTTTCTATAATCCCTCTGTGATACGGGCTGGGGACACAAACATTACCAAACTGATTTACCCCACCTAACTCAACTATTTTAAGCCAGGATGAATCACTTACCAAGAAAGCACGGTCTAGCTTACGCTGATGCCTGCCTTCAGAATTGGCCTGGGGAGCCATAAAACACATTTATGAAAATCTTGCCCCTTGTCAATGAGTAGAGCTTGTGAGAAGCCAAGAAACTCTGAAAATTCGCGGCAGAAAAATGCTCATCCAAGAGTTGTAAATTAGCACAACTGTAAATTAGCATAATTGTAAATGGCATAGGGGTGGGATCTGAACAGCTCTGTTTAGAGATGTTGATTGCAGTCAAGTGCTACACTGCTCCAAGGCAGGAACTTGCAGCTTTTCTTATGGTGATTTTTGTCTTTAACTATAGTTATGAAAGACTAGAAAACAGTTACTGCTTGCAGGTGTCCCAGGCCCAAGCTCCTAACCAAAAGCTACCAGTAGCTTCAAGCTGACCTTGTGCTAATTGCCATGAATAAAGAGCTCCAGATGATGTCTGTCATTTAAGGCTTTTTGAAACATCGATCTTGCCTCATTCTTAGGATTTCTACCAATTCCACACCTGGAGAGAAAGCTCCTATCTCCCTGAGGAGCTAGGGTTTATTTCCTTCTTTTACCATTGATTTTTTGTGTGGATTTTGACAGATCACTTAAGCTAAAATGCCCTTGGCTGCAGCTTTTCTGCGTGTGCTCAGGCTCCTGAGCCATGTCACATCAGCTCTGTAGAGGCCTGGGGACCTCTTCAGGGAGCCTTTGTGGGCACCAACACCTGAAGAGGGTCCCCAGACTTGAGTGCACAGCCATATTTAACCACCGAGCCCGTATAGAGGCGCTTTCAGCTTCTGATGTTTCTTTACTTGTCTTTAACAGGGAGATAGAGGAGAAACACCAACATTGACCCACCTTACATAGGTGCTGTGAGGATAAACCCATCCAGACTGTGAGGTGACCTAAGGTAGCTCTGGTACCTAAGGCAGCTAATTCTATCACATACGCTACAGTGGAAATTTTGCAAGCTCTTTCCTTCCTTGCACTATAGGGATGGAAAAAATAAACAACTTCACAGTTTCTTCCCTGAGAAGAGTAGTGATGGAGTTATATTATTTTGAGAAAGGTGAACTACTGAAGCCTTTCAACTTGCCAGAATTAGAAATATACTTTCACCCTACATTCCTGCTCTTCCAGTGATGTATATACTGCATTTCAATCTAGTTGCAACTTTGGCTTTTCGCTGGTTCTCATATTATTTCCCGACAGCGTTTAGTGTACAAATGCCATGCTGAGCAGACTGTGTATTGCCCTCTTTGTAAGACACAGGGAGATTTAGTAGCTGTCAAATGTAGAATGCCATCCTTTCGTGTGGTCTTTCTTTCTAATCTGGATACATTATACTGCCAGCTAAATTCAGTCATGATTAATTCTGCTCTTCTAGTGAAGTTTAACCAGAGCTGGTGTGGTCCCTATGAAGGTTTCATTATTTTCTATCTGACCTCCAGATCACTCATCTCTCTTCAATCAAAAGCTTTCAACACACTTCTAACGCACAGGGAACACAAATAGTAGCTTTTGACATAAATCAGACCAACTAGTCTTTAGTTCAGGATTCCACTTCTTACCATGGCCAGTTACTGAAAGTTTCATGTTCACACACAGGAAAATTCTTATTACAGCCTAATATTTCCAGAGCAATGCCTTTCCTAACCTAGACCCTTATACCTATGTCTCCAAAGACACCTGAGTTCCCCTTTCCATCTGTCATCATTTCCGAAACCATTGTTCATCTGCATCCCCAGGTGTCTACATGCATCACACTCTTCCTTAGGTGGGGTGGAAGGGCCACATACGGATGGAAAACGCTGCTCGAGTCTGATCCTGTCCCACAACTCAGACCCCACCTGATGTTTCTTTGCCTAGCTCATCAGCATTATTATTTTCCAGGTTTTCCGGGTAAAACTGTATGCCCTTTTCCTGAATAGCATGTTAGATTATGTGATCTAAAGGCCCTTTTCTGACTTAAAATCTGTGAACCTCTTAGGCACGTTGAGTGTAAGATCCTTTTCTATGATGTCTTGATCGCAGTGCTGCATTTCTCTGCCAACCCTGGGTATATCTGCATACAGCTGGTTTCAGTGCCACTTCCCCTCATACAACACGTGGTCCGAGTGTGTTGTCTGCAGACCTCACCCAAAGTCCAACACAATGAAATGGAGCCATTCCCTTCATTTCTGTGGGTTTCAGTGCTTAAGGTTATTTCTTCCTGCCACCCAAATCCATTTATTAGAACTTCCTCCTGCTGACCCAAAACCAATGTTTGGATTTGCTCAGGCCAAGATTTTCAGGTCTTTCCAGAGACTTTAAGAACCATACTCAGACCAGCAAGTGTATATGTCCTTTTTTTCTCTCTTAATGAACTTCAAAGTCATACAATCCTCTTCCTTTTGAATTTAAACCTCAGAGTAGACACCAGAGTCTAAATATACTTCTGGGCGGCTCAGGTTTTTATTATGCTGCTTGAATCACACAGAAATGCCCTGGTTTTCAGGAAATGATGAGAACCATGCTGGAAATGAATATCCTTCCAGTGTTTTGTAACAGAATAACTGGAGTTTTGGGTATTTGAAATCTCTAGACATGCCTGAAAAATCACATTCTAAATAACTCTGCATTTTTTTTAATTTAAGCTATGTTATTGATTATCCCATTTCTTCCAGCTTTGTAATTCATGCATTATCTTTTTCATCTTACTCCCAAGTAATTAATCAGAATACAGAGGGGTTTAGTACCGAGAAAAGAGCTTTTCCACTTGGATTGACCCTTACCAGCAAACGTTGCTGAAAGATACTGAAGATTTTCCAGCAAAGCAGGCAGCTCCCTTCTTTGGGGAGGATGCTACATGGGAGGAACTGTTACTGTTTGGGCAGACAATAACTCCTACTGAGCAAATGCACTCTCTGACAAATCTGTGGAAGTTATTGCACTGTTATAACTGTTCCATTTGTACTGCTTTATTATTGCATTTTATTATCTATCCTAATGCCTCTGGTTTCTACCTGCACTTCAAAAGAGATTGATGGTGCATATCACCTACAGTATAAAAAGGTGTTTTTCCCCCTATAGCCAATTTTCAGCTAATTTAATATACCTGTTTTTCTATTGCCTTACAAGGCTGAGTGATATAATTCTTTTGAACAAGGAAGACAGTTACACAGCACGAATAAACACTATGTAGCTTCCCAAGGAGATAATACTGCACAATAGCAGCTCTAATCTTTCTTTTTTTCTCTTATTTTCCTCCCGTCTGATGTCTATTTTTATTCAATAATTTTATTTGAGAAACAAAATGAGAAAAGAACATTGCTATTCCTGGAAACCTTCCAATAAGTTTCAGGAGCAGAAGGCTTGGATGAGAGATATGCAGCATCTCCCTCAAAAGACTGTTTTATGGCGATAGCCAACAATATAATCGCAACAGTGTTAGGAGCGTGATGTTGGAGTGTCATTTACTTCATTCTGTGACCAACCTTCGGATCAGGATCACATGAATAGAATCATAGAATCATTAAGGTTGGAAAAGACCTCTAAGATCATTGAGTCCAACCGTCAACCCACCACCACCATGCCCACTAAACCATGTCCCTAAGCGCCGCATCTACACGTCTTTTAAATACTTCCAGGGATGGGGACTCAACCACTTCCCATAGACACAGATTCTAATAAATATAATTAAAAAAACCCCAAACAACAACTTTGTCAACCCTGGACCAGGCACCCATCTCTCTTGGTTCGGGCTGAGATATGGACTACAAACATAATGCTGATGTGCAATACAAGAGAGTGATTCATCGGAGGAAACTTAAAAACTGCCGACAACAAGGTGATTCATACCTTGAGTGCTAATGGCGTTTTGCAGTAACCTCAATTTACTGATCTTGCATTTCAATATCAAGTGATTCACAAGTGCCCGCATGTGCTCACATGTTTATATGTGTGCACTCAGGTGCAACTCAGCTGAAGTTAATTAACTCTGTCTTTAAAGGGGTCTCTCTTTGAAGATAAGAAGCCCAATAGCATCTTTGCTATCGAAGATCGTTAATTAGGAGGGTACTAGGAATCACTAGGGATAATAAAACATACATTATGCTGCATCTTCTCTGAGCTCTCTTAGATCTTGAAAAGCTAAGGACGAGGTTCTGGTAGCAAACTACTTGGGTGTAAACATGAATGACGGTTTTGATGAGAAATGCACACAGTTTTCATTGAGGATAAAACCAGAAACTTCTAAAGGCACCTATACACTTCACACCCCTGGATTTCAGTGGCATCTTTGAAGAATTGGCCATTAATGTCTTTCAGAAAGGTTTTCAGTTCTCACAGACTTCAGTCAAGGGTGAATTTCCATTGACCACGTGGACAGGTTTTCAGTTCTCAGCAAGTTTATTTCCTTTCAGCAGAGGAGTAGATAAATAAATATTAACAAGGGGCTGGGATCTTTTGTATTTTTCTGCTAAAGAGAGCCACTTGCAAACTCTACCAAGAAATAATTACAACTGCTAGCTTTGTGGTTCATTTGTTTTCTCTCTCTTTGTCCTTTTATGCAAAGCTCTTTGCTGCAGAGGACGCAGCACGTGCCAATGCAAATACAGGGCAAGCACCTGCTATTTAGCCTCCTGAACCGGAGCTTGTGAGAATTGATGCAACATTGGTCGGAAGGCATGAAAGCAGTGAACTGTGCTCTGGAAATCAGGCATAATCAGACAAATAGTGTGATAGGGTTTGTAGAGTGATTTTGTTAGGAACTAGAGGGTAACAGAGCATTACGCTAAAGTTATGTTTGAAAGTGCACCACCACCTACAAGCCAGGATATACAGCCACAGTACCCCAAGAACACCTATTTAACAAGGAGGTGCGGTGGTTTATTTACTGCCAAAGACAAAGCTACTGAAGTATCCACTCATCCTGCAGTGTTAGCCTGTTTAAAAATTACTGGCTGCCTTAACAGTATAGCTGTCTTAGCTGAGCAGTATTTTACTTCTACATTTCAAGATATTTCACCCATCACGAAAGGGGAATCATTCATAGATCCTGCTGTTACCTGGAGCAATCTTAGGTGTTTGCCTTTGCTGTCCTGGAACACTGTATAGCATGATATCACTACATGAGTGGATGTTCTGTGCTCCTATATATTATTGTGTCCTTCCCAGCAGGTTTCAGCATTTCCAACTCACTAAACTCTGTGGGTTTCCAATGCTGTACTAGTGGGCTAACCAAATTTAGTTTAGAAAGTAACAGGCCAAATTTAATCTGGATTGCACTTGTTTACACAGAGGATGAATTTGTCCTGTTTTCCCTCACTGGCCTTCACTGATACCTTTTTCTTTTGTAGTCATCACCACTACACTATCTGGTTGTCTACTTATAAGTTTTGCACAAGCGTTTCACAGCTTGAAGAGCTGACTGTGCACATCCATGTGCAACCACAAAAGCCTACGAGCTCACAGAGGAGTGTGCCCTCCTCGTGACACCAAGCATGATGCGACATCCTTAAAACTACACCACCATTATTCTCTCGAAAACCTTCTTCCTTGCTGACGTATGTATCTGCTCAGCCATGAGCAAGAGGTGTTGAAGCGTCTTTTCAAGAATAGTAGATGCTGCCAGTCACTGCAAGATCTTTTGGATTTTGCTGCATTTCAGAATTGTCACATTGTCTAGGAGGGTTGGGGAGCAATGGCGGTGTTAGGGGACCTCCATGTTCAGCTTCCCAAAAGGTGGGTTTGCTGCTCTGCAGGACCGACTGTTTTAAGGGGTCAAATGAACTTTCACAGGCAAGACTTTGTAAATCTTTCCCTTGCAAATCAAGATTAATTTCCAGTTCAAACCAGGGTGAGTGAGAACCACTGCTGCTAGCGGCTGTCCAAGGTTTTGCATTGACCAGGTGGGACCCAGCAGGTGAGGATCCATCTCATCCATCCTGTCAGGCTTGAGCGACAGATTTCCTGAGGAAGCCCTGGCCAAGCGTGTTACGCTATTGTCTCATCCTTAAGGAGAGGAGGCTGCTTCCCTTTGTCTCTGATTAAAATAGATTGTGCCTGTTTCCACGGCAATAAGAGATGCTCTGAAAAACACTATTTTGGAAATCTATAGAAGTTTTTGTAGTGCTGTGCTCTAGTGATTTTATTAAAAGATAGTAGTAATAATAGTAAGATGCTAAGATCCGTTAATGTCAGGGGTGTAAAGAAGAATTGGATTAAAAGAGAAAGGTATTACCTCTGGTTTGGGAGTCCCACAAGCCCAAATCAGAGGAAACTGGAGAATTAAACTCAATAAATAACTCTACCTGCTTTTTGTGTTCTGATATTCTTCCCAAGACATATCTTGTTGCTCTCTACTGAAGGAAAGATACTGAGCTAGAGGGACCATTGATAAGATTCTCTTTGGCCTTTCTGATGTCCTTGTATCACCAAACTGGGAACAGCTGAGACAAATAACACTCCTAGTCATTTTGATCACGTTACACGAGTTAACTGCCTTGCATTGATATGAATCAAAAGAGGAGACGCATCTAACTGTGAGAATTTTCAGAAACACCCAAGTGTCTTCAGAGCTGGACTGGCCAGAAAGCAAGGAGTCATCTCACATAAAAATTGCAGGGTTAGGAATGGCTGGTCCTTTCACACTGGAATGAAGTAGAAATATTTCCAGTTGACGAAATCTCATTTAGGTTCCATGAGAAACCCCATGGCTGGGTGATAGTCCCAGACTAGGGCAGAGGAGAGGCTTGTGGACAGGATGGAAATGAGCATTAATTCACTAGCTGCAAATAAGCCAGGGCAGGAAGGTGAATACAGACACCCTCTGTGGGCACATCCTAACATCGTGCTTTCAGCAACTTTGGTGTGACTGTTTTCTTTCTATGCGTCTGCCTAGAACTTGTATCCTTCGTCAAAGATGTCTTCCTGGCACATTTCTATGAAATACTTCAATGAAAATCTCACCCAACATCTCCGGACCTTCACAGGCAGGAGCTACAGCCACCAAACTCAAAGCCTAGTTCACCTCTGAATGCAGAGCTCTGGAGATCGCAGTCTGGGACGCTACTGGGAATAAGAAGAGGTTACTCTGTGCAACAGAAAGGCAGAGCTCCGGGGTGATTTACTCTACCGAACTGTAGCTGCACTGAGTACAAAATGAAACAGAATTTGCATAGCTCTCCGTTTCACAGAAAGCCAGTGATGGGGGTGGGGGGGGTGGGGGGGGAGGACAACGACTGATCTTGGTAACTATTCACCTTCTGACATCAGAAACCTCCAATGCAGCATACAAGACTGCTGTCGCGAAATCCCTGATCAAGAACATGAAGCTCCTTCCCCTCTTCACAGCTGCGTCCTGCTTCACGCCCCCAGGTCCCTCTTTCTTTGTACTACAAGTGATGAAGTTTTTTTTCCAGATCACATGAGCCAGGATGAAGGGGGAAAATCCTGCCAGGAACGGAGATCGGCTGCAACTTGAACCTGATCAAGGGGAGATACAGAGCAGTACCCTGAGAGCTATATAAGAAAGTGCTCGGCACAAGAGCAAACACTTTTTCAGGTGAAGGACTCTCATGAATCAGCCATGCATGTGAATGAAGACACCGTTTCAAGGAGGCTTGGAGCCACTAACAAAACATATTTCTATTTCATCATTGCTACCCTTGTTGCGTTACTCATCTTTGCGTTAGCCACCATCATGGTCTTAGTCGTTCAGAGGACGGTAAGCAATTTCTTACTTTATTCATTGGCTTTTTCTTTCTTTTTTTTTTTTTTTTTAAACGTACTGCTTCCCCAAAATTATCCTGTGGCCACAAAATCAGTCGCTGCCTCCTGTTATAAATGCACACATGTGAATTAGGGGAGAGAAAGATGAAACACAGAGGGAGAGAAAAGAACTTTCAAAAAAATAAACCCTTCTCTATGGGCAGCCTTAACTTCTGGCACTCAATT
Organism: Aptenodytes patagonicus; assembly: GCF_965638725.1. NCBI lineage: Eukaryota > Metazoa > Chordata > Aves > Sphenisciformes > Spheniscidae > Aptenodytes > Aptenodytes patagonicus. The sequence continues at coordinate 3,496,761 of NC_134966.1, read as the reverse complement.
GCTACTCTGTAAATGGCAATGAAAAGCTCATAATCCCAGATGCTAACCACCCTCTGTCCTGCCTAGTTAGCAGGAGAGGTGGAGGGAAGATAGATCAGTGCCTCAGTGTCTGTTACCTGGTTTTCTATGTGTCTCCTGTCGCTTCTACAAAGTGACCACTGTCCAAGATGGTCTGGTCTGGCAGTGTCTACGTGTGTTCCTCTGAAATATTGATAAATTTTAGTAATGGACATAACACGAGACATCTCTATGTGTGACGCTGTGTGGTGCTGTCTGCTGGGATGCACCGTGATGTGGTGAAGCAGAGCTCTCGAACTACCCAGAGCACTGGATGGGGGCAAAGTAGCTCACTGTCCCTCTCTTTTTTTGTTAGTCCTGTTCTTGGGTGTGATTTTTAATGCAAAAGTAGAGTTATAGCAAGGATGACTGAAGGATATAAGTGAGGCAAGGTCTGACAAAAACAACTGTTCTCTCTGCCTACAGACATTTTCTCCTTCTCAAAATAAAGAGGCTTGCTCTCAAGTGGCTCTGGGGTTGAATGGGGAATCGATGAGACAGTTACAGCCAGGGCAGAGGTACAGGTGGTGATAATTACAAAAAGTGCATTTCTAATCTTATCAGGAATGTTGCCATGAACTTTACTGAGGTAAAATGACAGGTTAGAAGTTTCATAGGCTTTGAAATCTTATTGCAAAAAGCTAAGTGCTGAAGTACCTCCACTACTATTCATAGAATGAAAGCACCAGCGCAGGGCTGTTGGAGGAATTTGGCCATGGAAAACAAAATATGATCTTTCAGCTCAATATTTTCTCTTACTAAATTTACCCTGTGCAGTCTGTGTGCCTGTGTATGCACATTACCCAGAAATTAAACCATGAAGGCTTGACTGATATGTCTTTAAGTTGTATCAGGGAGGAGTCATTTACCTGAAATCAGTGTTCTTCCAAAAGAGAAGGAGTTTGGGCACAGTTAGAATGAGACATGGGGGTTTTCAAGTGATAAATAGTGGGACATTAAGGGAGATCTTTAAAATAACAGCCTGGGTAATTACAGAATTGCCACAGCTTTCCTATATAATGAGGCTTTCATTTGTACTTATTATGAAAGTAAGCATTAAATTACCTCTCCATCAGGATAAACGCAGTTACACTACTTGCCAGAGGAATGATATTACTGAAGGAGTCAAGGTTTTCATCTAAAAGAGTAATGACGTTATTGCAGCTGCTTTGGAAATGAGCTTGGCTGAAGGAGAAAGTAGGAAGCTGAGGTGTGTGAGAAACACAAATAAATGCTGTGAGAGCAATTTGGCAGTAAAAGCGTAACTTTTGTTCTTGTTCTCAGGGAGCTGAAAGACCCCCAGTTCAGAAGCAGCATAGTCATTCTTCATCCATGACTGGTCTTGAATTTCCAGACCAGGGAACAAGTGTTCATCCTGTGAGACAAGTCCCTCAAGAAACTCCAGGTCTTGCTCCAAAAACACTTTAGCTCATGGTCACACTGTCAGCGTAAGGCTAGGTACAAAGTCCTTTGGTAAATACAGTTGTGGCTGGGCTGAGCATCTTGTAGTACTGACTTCAGCAGCTCTGGGACAGGAGGTCTGGGGAGTTCTTGTACTTGGACCCCTGTGGCTATTGAGTCCTATTATCCTGTTGCTGTAGGGAGTAGAGCATCATCAGTTGGCTTAATTATTTTCTTTGTAACTTCTCAAGAGAGGACCAACATTTTGTGTGATCAGCCTCTTGAGATGATCTGGTTTTCTCTCCAGATGTTGTCAGCTGGATTATGTGAGTGATCCTCGACCACAGGGGCAATGGTGGCAACTTCATGCCCTCCCTATGCTTAGCTGAGGTAGAAATTTTTATTTTCCTCTGTCCAAATGAGTGTTAGAGGGTCTTAGGGACAATGCAGGCATTGTGACCCATGTCTCGGGTACCACTGCATTAAGAGGAGGCTTCTGGTGGCAAGCAGATCATACAGTCCCCTAGTCCCATTGCAGGTACATGGAAATTGACTGCTTGTCTTCCTTTTGATGAATTTACACTTGGCTAGCTTAAGATGACGGAAGATGCATTGGAAAGGGAAAATCAAACTTTGTAGAAACAAGGCATTTGCATCACCCAAAATCTAGGTGTTCTGAATAAGGGAAATCTAGCATGAAAGACCAAAACAAAAAAGCAACTATGATTCCAAAGCTGCTTCTCTGAATCTAACAGCACTACTAATACACATTATGCCCGCCCCCACCCCCGCATTGCCCAATACCCCAAGAAATTTCCTTTACACCTTGTTTTCAAGAAGGGTGGCACAGCACATTAGTGTCAGACCTGGGAAGTGTCATTTTTTGGAACTAAACTGCGTTTTTTGGAACTAACTATGTGCAGTGCTGAAGTCCGTTCATTTCTTCAGCTTTCATCTGCAGAAACCCTTGGCTTCAGGCCATTCACTTGTCTTGATCTTTCACAGCTGTCTTTATTTTTCTCTGGAAAAAGGACAGTCTGTAGCCTTCACTTTTCTTCCTAACACTGTTATGAGTGCTAAAACCTCTGCTGCACTTCACTGCTGCTGGTCATATGTATATATACAAATCTATGTAGATATTTATGTACGTAGAGATATATGTAAAACCAGTGAAAGACTATGAGACAGAAAGGACTAGACAAACGTAATTTTAAGACACACAGACCCTAGCAAATCTTATGCTGTACTGCAAGGTATGCTGTATCAGGCACCTAGGCCACCTACCTCTATGAAAAAATTCTGTGTGAATGTCCAAAGTCCATAATCTGGGATGGTCCATCACTGCTCTGGATTTTGTAGACTTCACATTTTTAACCTCCAAACTGTGTGGGTAAATCTTTTCAGCAGAGTTAATGCACCAGTGTGGCAAATGATAAGAGTCAGTGCAGATATTTATATTTGCTGATCTAGTCTTCAAGGCTGCTGGAGTCAAAAATGTAAAACTCATTTAGCAGTGGGACTGCCATAACCAGAAATTGCTCCTTCAGCACCTAGCAAGTCCCTGCTCTATCTATTTGGTGATTTATGTCTACTTAAAAATAACCTTGCCACGGGCTGCCCGGATCGGTGCCTATTGGCCCCCTCTGGTGGACAACCCTGACAAAAATTAAAATGAAAAAAAAAACCCACACCACTGAAAACTGCCCCTGAAAGCAGATTTCCCACTTGTTGAACACCACAGGAAAACCACTGAGGCATTCTAGAAGAAAACTGCGCTGTTCCAACCCTTGCCATTGGTATTCTGTACAGTGACAGTCACCTGCTGTCTAGAGGTGTCACTTTAATAAGTATTGGCAGTACTGGAAAAACTTAGTTTCACATGGGGCTCTGTTTCCTGTGATGCTCATTATCAGATCAGCTGTGAGGACGGCACTCCGCTTTCTGAGTTTTCACATCTCGTTTCTACCTTTGCCTCTTGGCAACTCAGGGCCACCTACTAAAGTGCCACTGCCTTCCTTCCCCCTCAGCCAGAGACAGGTAAGGATGGTTTGAGGCTGAGCAGAAACATGGGAGAGCCTTGAGGCTTTTTTTCAAATTGCAAATCTTCCTCCCGGGACAACAGTCCAAAGAGCTTGTCCCCACAGAGCTGCTGTGCGGACATCCTCTTGGAAGAGCCCTGGACCTAGTTAAGCTCACCCCAGGCCAGTTTCTGGGGGACTGTGGTTTCAGGGTGTGTTTTCTTGGACTTTCTAGAGGCGGATACACACTTCAGAGACCTCTGGTTAAATGAAAATTCACAGTTCTGACACAGGACATTAGAATGACCCTCTTGCAGCACCAGCCTGTCTCAGCTTGGGAAACTTTCTTGTAAAATGATTAAGGGAAAGAAGAAAGAAATGACTTTCACTGGCACCTGATTATCATTTTCTCCAATGAAGCAAACTCAAATTATTCTGCTTGCTGAGTAAAGACTGAGATCCTTCATCAGCAGCACCCAGACCACTCCAGACAGGGTAAAATTCATTGTCATGAACTCTTCCTGAGCTGGCACTGTAGGATTTAATCTCTTTGGGCTCCTACTGCGTGCCTCTTTGCATTCTAAATTACAGCATTACATGCAATATTTTTGCTGTTAGGAAAGAAAGAAGTAATGCCACTAATATTTCAAAGCAAGCTCTAAAGTTTTATTTGAATATCTACTCAATTGTCACTAAAATAAATTGCATTAGTATCTGCTGTTTTCACCCACTGGGAGGCTTCCCAGGTGAGAACACAATACATTAGTACATTTTAATCTTGTTTCTGTTGCCCTGACTACAAAGCAAGCTGTGAGCCATCAGCCTTGTCCTGCACACCATCTCCGAGGGAGGGCTGCAAGGTGAACACCTCACTGATCATAATGTCTCGATCACTTTACCAAACACTTCTCTACAGGCAGCAGTGGATCTGCTGTCTGATTTCATTTAGCATAATCTAGCTAGGGGCAGAGCATCCCTTTTCTCTCATGCAAAAATGCCTTTAATTCTCTGCAGAGGGCAGAAATGCTCATAACTGGCATTGAAAAGTAATGCTTCCCTGCACCCTGAGTGCATGTGAGAGGGACAGCCCAGCGCAAGGGTCCAAGACAGGAGCTGAGAGGCTCTGGCAGATGGTCCTTGGGAGTGTTTTCAGCCGAGACTGTTCTCAGTCCCACATTTGGTGATATGTGTGCATAGGATCCATGAGAGTTTGCAAGGGAGGCTGTCGTGTAGGATACCAAAAAGCTTGGAAATGCCTGTTTTTTCAAGCTACAGCTCTAGGTTCCCATTCTTCTCCTAACCCAGCAGCCTTCCTGTACAGCTAGGAGAAATACTGTCTCAACAGATAACTTCTCCCCTGTGTTACATAGGTGTGGGGAGAGAAAATGAACAAATCATATATTACAGATACCAAAATTATGAAGCACCTATGCCATCTCTGTCTGCGGGACACAGCATTTTAGCATTAGACCAAAGGATAACATTGCTTTGCCAGGAGCAGATGCAGCTCTCCACTTTAGCCATGGTTGAAAACTTGGTCACGTTAGGCCGAAGTCTAATTAAAAGTATTCTTAAACATTTAAGACTAGAACATTAAGTACCACAAACAGACACAACGTGATTTTTCTCACTGTCCAACCATCTTCCTTCTCCCCACACCACACATTATCCTATTTACACACAAAAATAAAGTGCTTATGTTTTAAGACCACTATGGATGAAGCTGTCTCCCACCACATGCATGGTGTGCCTCATTTCTCCCAGGAGATATTAGATGTTCTGCTAAAGCTGGTACCAGCTTCCCAACTTTCTTCTTCTTGGACATCCTGGTCGGTCACTGGAACAAGCTCCCCAGGGAAATGGTCACGGCACCAAGCCTGTCAGAGTTCAAGGAGCATCTGGACGATGCTCTCAGTCATAGAGTTTAGTTTTAGGTAGTCCTGCGAGGAGCAGGGAATTGGACTCAATGATCCTTATGGGTCTCTTCCAACTCTAGATATTCTATGATTCTATGCTAAATTGGGCCTGGCCTGGTTAGCGTGCACAATTAGCCCAGATGAGAGGAGGTGGTTTAGGCTAGCCTGAGCAAAACCCGCTCCCTGATACTGAAATCACTGTGGGACTGCCCAGTGCATGTGAATGAAGGGACGTGACACATAGTTTCAAGCACTGAGGCACTCTCAGTATCTTTCCTCAGCTGTTGGGAGAATTTGTTTGCTCCTCGAGGGCACTGACGGACGTTTATGAGCTGTCAGTGACTTGTGTGGAAGTAATATGCAAGCAAGCACAGGCTTCAAGGTTGTATGTTTGGATGGCAGAGAGGTGTGATAAAACAGAAGCAAGACCACAGATGAAGCCTATCATATTTCACACTTAGAGCATGTTTCCTGAGAAGTTCTCAGGCCATGCTGATTGAGGACAATTTCCCATGCCATTTTGACGCTTGGGTTTACACCCCAGGAAGAAGAAGGAGGAGAGGTGAGGCAGGTCAACTCTGTCACTCTCAGACCTGTGCTGAGGCTCTACAGCTTTTATTTTCATCCAGCTACTGGCTTCCCAGGGACGGACACTGGCTCTCAAGGGTGTCCAGTCCCACTCTGTCCTACTCTCTCCAAGCTTTGCAAGCCACAGAGTGAGGTTTTCAGGGCTTGTTCTTCCAAAACAGTCCCAACAGAAACCATACACATTTCTTACCGCACTGAGAGAATTGCTGGCTGTCTCAGAAATGTAGGTTTTCTGCATTAGGAAAAAAGGCAGTGATGAGGGATGACTGAGGATGATATCTGGATGAGTGCAGAGAGCTTGCCGGAGCTGTTTGCTCCACAGCAATCCTTCACTGACCTGTGAGGCTCTACAGGAGCCATACGCTCTGTAACGCCTGGCGCTGGCTCCCTGTGCATCGGGATGTGTATTGCCTTCATGGCATGCAGTGGAAACTTTTAAGATCCATTTTTAAAGCAGGGTTGTACTTGAACATGGGTATGCTCCCAGAATAACCATCTCTTCTCTTGCTTCTCTTTCAGGCAGCTGATCCTGCCACAGAGGGCATCGCAAAACCTATCAGGACAGGTAAGACGCCTAAACTAACTATACATGCCACTTGTCTCATCTGTAAAGCAAATATTGCCCAGGGTCACAAATAAGCCAATTGTGCACATCTTAACATTTCACACAAAGTCTCTTCTTGGTGAAAAGCCAAAGTGGGGGGGGGGGGGGGGAGAAGAAGAAGAAGAAAGCTTTCAAATTAATCAGTACCTCCGGAAACCAGTGCATGGCTGAGGAAATAACAAGTATGTCTGAATCTGCCCTGAGGTGTCTTTGCAAAAGAGCCTTTTTGCCAGAGGATGTAAACATCAGTCTGACTATTAGGTCTTATTTTAAGGGCTGGCTCTTGCACATGTGGGCGTAGCGTCCCCATCTTCGCAAAGCATGGGTGCAAATGTGTTGGCATATATTTCAAAACAATTGAAACTCCTCCTGTACTCCTCTGGCCTGGAGCAGGCATGTGTTTCCTACTGGTTTGTGGGGAAAAGGGAGGAGGGAAGGGGTAGGTCTAGAAGGGACAAATGGAGAACAGCAGCAAGAGGCACAGAGCAAGAAATTAAAACAGGCAAAGTATGAGCACAGGGGGGCCAAAATAGGAAAAAACTGTCTAAGCAGACTAGCAGAGACAGTGTACCAAGATTCTGCTTTTCCTTAGCGTAAATCAGGAGGAGCACTATTTACTTCATTGACATTGCCTCCCTGGTTAGAGGGCCCTTAGCACAAAGCATTTTGACTTCTTGCAAATACAAGTTCATACTCAGTCCCGGAGGATAGGAGATACCATTGCCTCCCACTATACAGATGGGAAAAATGAAGCACAGTGTTCATCTAGAAGGGATAGCAGAATAGGAAATTGAAATTCAAGGTCCAGAGAGTCCTAATCACATAACCATCTTTTCTGCAGCTGCGTTTTTGCACACAGGTGACAATGCATCATTTGGGCAACATATACTCTATCTTGGATAATTTTTGAATCTGGGACTCTTCTGTATTGAGCTTGTTTCATAGCCCATAGTTCTCAAAGTAGTCCCTGCATGTCACTGTGTCCTTTCTGAGAACTTCACATCTTGCCTAACCATAATTTTTTATGTTTTAAAATTCCTGTAACCTGGAGGGATTTTCTTTTCACCTTAGGAGGTCCCTAGGACATCCTAAGCACATATTGCTTTCTCTCTATCAACCTAAGTAGCTTCTTAAGTCTTTATAAGTCTTTCTTAAGTCTTCTAGTGCTTTATTTTGTACCTGAAGTTCCTCAGAAATAAAGCAGGGTCTGAACATACAAGGCAGATTTGGGTAAGGACATTTGGACAGTCACGTCACAGCCCCACTCCAGTGCATTCCAAAAGGTGACCATTAGGTGTCCATTTGGAAACCTGATGGGCTGCAAAGCAACAGCCTCGCTGCCCACAGTCCCCCGTTGATGATGGAGAGTCCCCAGCAGCTGCAAGGCGGTACAGCCCCAGAGCAGAACCTCCGCTCCTGTAAATCAGCGTAACCTCAGAGAAGTCACCAGAACTGTGCTGGTTTCCATGGCTGAGTTTTACCACCAGGTAGGAAGAGGTAGTGAAAGCTGTTGGTGTGGAGTCTAGTGATTGACAGAAGAGGAGCCACAGAGACTGTATCTGTAGATCAGTATTATTTCAAAGCAAAGCACGAGCAATACTGGCATCCCCAGGGCACGGAGGAGAGGTCTCACTAATCCAAAAGTGCATTGCAAAATATATATATATATATTTTTTAAATTTCATATCAGGCAACCGGTGCTAATTGCTTTTTCTCCTCATCAGTAACTGGCAGGTGCCAGGCAGGAGGAACACGCTCTCTCCAGGAATGTACAAGATGCTGTTTCATTAGCCAGAAACCTTTCTGTCTTTGGGTCAATATCAATTACAGGCACCCTCTTGCTCTGAATTCTGCTGCTAAATCTGAGATGATGCCATTAGTGAAAGACAAAGGAGGGAATGATAGAGAAACCCCACAAGGCAGGAAGAGTTGCTGAAAGCTGTTTGCAATGGGTCTAAGTGCTCTATCAGCCTACCCCTCATTGCCCATCAGTCTCTATTGTATGTCTGGCAGGGTAGTAGAGCACTAAAGTGTGAGGCAATTACAATGGCCTCTTATTTTTCTCTTAAAATGCATAAAGCAGGGCTGATTGATTAATATATCCCAGGGGGTAATTTACTGAGACCCCCTCGGCAGGGAGCTCTGTCATACGCTGCCAGGCATCTCTTGCTGACTTCTAAGTAGGGAGTTGCAGCGAGAGCTGCAAGGTCCCATCCAGCAGCTGCAGAGCAGCAAGAAACAGAAACGTAAGAAACATTTCAGAACGGGGACTGTGGTGAGGCTGAAGTTGCTGTGGATTTAGATTTGATTCCGCGTCTGCCTCTCAGGCAGCCCAGATGTTGGTAGTGTAATTTGGATGTATTTTGTACCCACCTTGTTCACAACAGGGCTTCGGAGCCCTGCGTTGTAAAAATGGGCAAGCAAGCAAAAAATGAGCATTGCCAAGTTGCCGGCTGGGTGCTCAGCCTTGCTCCAGCCCTGTGTCGGTACCTACTTGTGCAAAACATCTCAGAGATGCTAGTGGGGGATGCAGGACTGTGCTAGTGGGAGCAGCTGGGGTTCACTCAGGCCAAGACTGTATTGTAATGCAAATGGACAGTGGTCCAGACACAGCTACATCTCTGAATTAATTTTGCGATATTAAAGCAGGAAAAACATGACGATTTCATTTAGATTTCCAATGAGATTATGTTCTATTATTAGCTAAAGACCGGTGGGCACTAAAGCAGATTTGTAGAAGGTTTATGTTCCTGACTCAGCTGTCAGTCCTCAATGGATGGGTTTGCAGGAATCCACAAGCAGTAGCTGAGAGTGACGCAATGTCACCTAATTAAATGTTTGTGTGAAAAATGATATCAATCTCCTCAAAAAGTCTGTGCTATTGTCAGTGGAGTACCTGAGCAACAGGGGGAAAGAATTAAATTCATCATGAACTAAATGTTTGTGAAATGTTCTTTCTGTGGAACTATTTCTCTGCAGAAACTCATCCACATTTCATAAATATCAAATCATATATTAATATGGGCCACAGAGGTATTTTTGTTAGGTTCATTTTTTAGAGGGAAACTAAGTCACAGAGAAATGTATGACCTGCCAACATCTGGAGAGGTTCAGCCCTCATCATCTCCTCGCTGTCCTCTCCGAGCCTCGTTTCCCCATAAAGGTTGTAATCCTGGACTGGTGGCTTTTCTTGTTATTTTGAACTACAAAGACATGATACCAAATCTGTTCTCATTTACAGAAGGAAAAACCTGCAGATACATATGCACACACACACACACACACACTATTTATATGTATTTTTGTCTGGCAGTAAGATCTATTAGCAGTTGATGGACAGACCAGAAAAGGAAATCCAGCACCCCATTCACAGTTTCAATGGGAAATAGATTCCCAAATAAAAATCTGGCTCCGAGAACTTGAGATAATACAGGTGACATTCACATTCTTGCTACCCTAGAGTAAATCAGGCTGAAGCCAGAGAAGCAAACAAGCCTTTCCAGGTTTGCAGCAATCTCTCCGAGTGCAGTTTGGCCTTCTACAGCTAAATCTGGTCTCTTCCAGCCTGGAATTGTCCCAGTGCAACACTACTGAAGTTGCTGGGGTGTTAGTCACAAATCCCACAATGGTGGGTTCTTCAGAAATGGATATCTCGCGTTTAGACCATATAGATTTTTGTTTTTTTCAGTTTCCGTACGTGCCTGTGTTTGTGTGCATATATGTAAAACTGTGTAAGGTTCTGTCTGCTCTTGGGAGGTCAGGGCAGATGAGCTGTGTTTCTCAGTTAAAAAAATTTTGGCAAGCCTGGGCTTGCAAACGCTAGAAAGAACACACAGGCATCCTCCTAGGCAAGCATCCGGAGGAAACTGCAGCTAGACAGATTCCAGTTAGTCATAACGGGGACTGGTTGCTTATTTAATTAATAGTGAGATGATCAGTATTGCTACAAAATGCTGAGTGTTAGATCTTCTGTCTCTCCAATACTTAAAATGCAAGATATAGATTAATATATGTGTGTGTATATATATATGAATAGCTCATGAAATTATGTGACCTATGCTATACTGATGAGCAGGCTAGAGACTTGAATAGTTTTGGCCTTGAACTCTACAAGTGTTGCAGTAGTCATCTGTGCAGTGATGAGGAGTCCATAAGAGGCTCCTTCTAAATTTGGAGGAAAGAAAGGGATACTTCTAAAGTTTGTATTTTTGGAAGGAGGTTATATTGCCAGATGAGTTCAGTTCCTTTTCAATGCACAGAACCAGAGTGACAATCCTTGGGCTCTTGAGGACCAAAGGCACATGTGACCAGCTGGAACAGAGCCCAGCTCTGCCACTGAGCCCAGGAGAGGACATCACCCAGCTGGCACTTGTCGCAGCATCACTCAGCTGGGACAGTCCATCAGCGCCAGCCGGCAGCTGTTTGCAGGACACTTAACTGGAAGGAGGGAGTTAAAGATAGCTACGGGGACTTCAGATAGTGGCTGCTGAGAAATAAAATTAGGCAAGTTCTGCTAACTCTAGCACACTGACAGAGACGTATGAAATCACCCTGCCTGACTTTATAAGCACTTAAATTGGTGGGGTGTACAGAGGAATTGAAAGCTGTTTGTTGCTTGCCTGTACTACTTCACCTCATAAGAGAAGTTCAGGTTTTTGACCTCCTCTTGTGCCTGTCCACACTCAGCCTCCAGCTAGTTGCAATGCCATATGCACTGCAGAGGAATATCACTGTGAGAGGTGACTGGTGCTAGGACAAGCCCCCAAAACCCCATTTAAGGGGCTTTCCATGTCTGGGCAGCAACACTTTGCACTCTGGCATGCCACTTTCAGCTCTTGGTTTCACTGCCCTTTGCCGGTGCTCCCATTACATCCATCTCAGAAGTGGAGAAACTGAGGCAGGCAGCAGTGAAGAGAGTTTCCCAGGCAGAGTCACATCTCCGCAGACCTGGCTGGCAGCAGTCCATATATCCACATGTCTCACAGCCCTTGGGTTCCTCCTGGCTGGCAGACACAGCCTCTTTAGGTCCTGCTGTGTTTTGATGAGACTCTTTCCATTTTGCACCGCAGGTGGAAATCACGGGAATGTCAGTGAGGCCACAGCTCCACTGAGTCCCATTTCACAGTCCTGCAGCATGTACCCTTTGGCTCGGTGGGCAAAAGCTGCATTAAGCTCATGGAAATAGTCTGACCCTTTTCCTCAGGGCTGTGCCCTCTGGATGCTCATCCTATGGTAAAAGGGGTCAGGAAGACAAAAGTTAATTATCTCCTGATGGCTTCTTTAGGACAAAATAACCTAAATGGCTTCTTACTAAGACTCCTTCCTTATCAGCAGGCTTCCTTCAAGCAGCCTGATCTACAGCGTCCGTGCATCACAGCGGACAATGAAACCAGTGTGGTCTCTTTGGTACTTAGTCCCAAATGTGGCTTTGCTTTTCCTCCTTCTCACAGTATTTTTAAGCTCATATAATCCTATTGACTTCAGTGGGATTACTTCTGATTTACACTGTTACTAGTGCAAAGCCAATTAGGTGATGTGATTGAACATATCCATCGATCAATCCTGAAACTCTAGTAATTTCAGTCTCTCCTGGCTTGCACTGAAATGTTTCAGATAAAAGAATTAACTTGAGAAATAAAACTAGAAAACAGATATAAGCTGCCGCAGCACAGCAAGAACCGGAAATGTCTCTATTAAACAATTTTTTTCATAACTTGCCTTCTCAGAAACACAGCTGATGTCACCAAATAAATGGTTTAAACACACACACAAAACTTGCTGACATCAATAAATGTAAGTACAGCTTTGGAAATGCAAAGTGCAGCTACATCAGTGAGGGTAGATCTTGAGAGATGCCATGAATATCCTGAGATATAACTGATTGGGCTCCTGGCAGCACCAGGCTGTTTGTGTGCAGGCACAGCACCTTGCTTGCTTAGCAGACGTTGCAAGGCTGCAGCTTCCAAAGTCTGCTTGAGCAGCAGGGGATTTTCCGCTTTATAGGTAAACCCCCTAAATGCCACCAACTTTCTGTAAAAACACTCTTCCCTTCTTGCAGGACACTTGTAATGCGAGTGGGCCCAGGGCGCTGACTGTGCATTGCCAGAGGCTGTTGCTACCATTGTAACAGCATTAGTTTGAAATAAAGGGGTTTCTTCTATCCTATTCCATATCTCCACATCTCTGTAGTGTCTGTGCACTCACTAAAACACTATATTGACATGACTAATGTCAGAAAATTAGGCTTTGGTTTTTCTTTGGGGATTTCCAGTGCAGTCAAGGGACTTTGATACACGTCTTACTCATTCTTGGAGCGCAGTGAGCACCTGCTTCCCTCAAAAGTGTTTCAACTGCTGAAATCAGAGAAAGACTGCAATTCTTTCAAGATACCCACAGCCTCCCTCTCCAATAGCGAGTGCAAAGGGTGCAATGTTACAAATCACCAACCAGAGGTACTTGTGTGTGGGACCAGCTTCTTCCTGATTTATCTATCCTCCTGACCAAGTACCTCTTAGAAATCAGGCCATGCAGATACTGCAAGGGTCTGGAGATTTGAATCTCTTTTTTGTACCCTTAGTTTCAGGAATCCTATGAAACTGAAGATCCTTGTCTCACTCTGCATTTAGTAGACTCCTTGTTCATGTAAGGAAGAGGAAAAATGTCATCTGATGTCATGGAGTAGCATCAAGATTTAGTAGAACTTAGGTTTGTGTACTAACCGGTCCTTCAGAGACCCTTGTAGGGTTGGTGACTTCTTGTACCAATTTTAGAAACTGAGTCACAGGAAAACTTCAGTGATTTGTGTACCCTGGGAGAGGGGAGTATAATTTAGTAAGGCTTTACTGAAACTCCTTCATACTTTATTCCTGGTATTCAGCTGTAGAATAAAACACAGGAAATTCCCAATCTCCCATCTGAGCTCCTATGCACATCCCTTCCACAGCTGCAGTGGGGCCAGGAGATGTAAAGAAGGAGAGCCAATGCAATGAGAAAGAACCATCCACTTGTCTGGTTGCAGCCACTGGGATATACACTACTTTCCCAAATCTGTATCTTGTCTGTGTATCTATGTGCCTGTGGGCTGCACAGGGCAGTGCAAACTCTGTTCTATACGATCACAAAATAAAAGAGGAATAAACACTGCCATTCACTGAGTGCCCGGTAAGGTGAGAGGAGGAAAAGCTTGCACAGGGGAAGGTGAAACGTGGCTGGAAAGGAGGTGAAACGCAAAGGGAAGCAGTGGGGTGCAGGGTCCGGGATGCAGGAGCTGGGATACTGGGATGCGGCGCCGGGATGCAGGGTCCGGGATGCCGTCCCGGGAGGCGGCGCCGGGATGCGGCGCTGGGATGCGGTGCCTGGGATGCCGTCCCGGGACGCGGGGCCGTGGCGGCCCGCCGTGCCGGCCGAGCCGCCCGCAGTCCCGGGCGCGGCCGTGGGAGGGAGCCGTCCCCGGGCGCTCTGCGGCGGGGCAGCCCCGGCGCCTCCCCGCCCCGGCGCTTTGGATTTTGGGGGCATTCCCGTGACACACGGCGGCCTTTTGCGTTGAACCGAGGTGCTGGCGGTGTGCGTGCCCCTGCCCCGCCGTTACGGCTATGTAGGAAGGAGCGCACGCAGGAACAACGCTGTCCCGGCTCCTCTAGCTGGCAGCTTTCGGGTCTGAACAACCAACAACCTCTCCCGAAGTCCTGGCGACAGCCACATTTTAACCATGAGAGAACAGAGCAACGTTTCAAAAGCACCCAAAGAACCATTTTCAGAAGTATGTTCCAGTTAAACGTTTAAAAGCTGCTTTCTGCCATTGCACCTTACAAATAATTTGGTTAAATTAAGCTTACCTGCACTTAATTTCTGTTTGTGAGAAGGAGAATAAGAAATACAATTTTTTGGACTGATGGCTACAATCTACCAGAGCTTTAGACCGTTATAAATTTACTAATCGAGTTACAATGCTATGAGTTCCCTGTGCAGATCAGATATTATCAGCCAAGGAGTAAGATTAATCTCTCCTACATGCTGCTTGTCGCTTTGGAGCTGCTGCTGTGGAGTTTGTCCGTAGTGCAGTTATAGCAAATAAATGAGGTGCCAAATGCTGACAGCATTTTACAGTACAAAAAAAAAAAAAAAAATCAGGAGTGGTCACTTAATCTGTTGTTTCCCTCAGGGAACACCTCCGAAGACTATTTAAGAATCCTACAGAATGTCCCGACCAAGAGAGCCGCTGCATACATGAGAGGTCAGTGGGGAGCCCAGTCGAGGGCAAGAGTTGGCAAAGAGAGATTGCAGAGCTGGCTGAAGAGCAGGCTGTTCGTGTCAACCAAACTGGTTTTAGTGGGCACTTCATAGGAAAGAGATCCTTAGCTTTACCTGAAATGTGGGTGTGTTTGCTAAACCCCCTATCTGATCACACAAACTTTTTTTTTTAACTTGATAAGAAAAAAATAAATAGAGAGAGACCTTCTGCACACAAACACATGAATCATCTCCATTATTTCCCTTTAAATATTGCAGAAGGCCATTTTCACTGCATCTCCCTGTCTTGGGTTTCCCAAAGGCTGTGTAAGTCCTTGGAACTTTTTAACACCCCACTTCCATGGGTGAACTCCCAGCCATCTGGCCAGGGCCTTTTCTTGGAGCTTCCTGCAGGAAAACCACTGCACAGGTATCTCCATTTACCAGGAGATACACTGCTGCAAGTCACATAAGGCTGAATTCAGGTCAGTAGAGCTCAGTAGCTCATTTTAAAATTTGTTTGCTTTCCTTTCTAGTGTCCAATCCAGTAAACAGTTCAAAACTGAGCTTGGTCGAGAAGGGTATTTGTGAAGACGTCCAGTGCAAGAGCGAAGAGCTGGTGATACAGAAACAAGGCCTCTACTTGATCTATTGCCACTTGAACTTTCACTTTCCCAACTGTTCAAACAGCCCCACCGACCTCAAGATAGAGTTTCTTGTGAATGACAAAGTCAACAGGCAAACATTATCCACATGGTGCGCGTCAGAAACATGCCAAGAAAAGACTTTTAAGACCTTGTTCCTGCTCCATTTGACATACCTGGATGTGAAGGACCGAATATCAGTAACACTTAATCATCCTAAATTCTTGAATGAAATTTCTCTTCCCAATGAAAATGTTCTTGGGGTCTTGAGGTACAGCGATGAAATGTGAGCAGCTCTCTGACTTCCCACTGCTGCCCAGACTTACTTTTCTCTGAACAACAGTAGCCTGCTTTTACTAGGCAACACCTTGTTTTAAATTTCCTATCTTACCTCATCGCTAGGGTCAACAAGGAAGTTTGTGAGTGTCCCAGAACAAAACCTAAAACACTGCAAGACCCACACCTGACAGATTGCTCTGGTTTGGCTCAGGGTAGGATTGTCGTTGGACTACCCAGCATACAACCCACAGATTTGCCAACAGTTCATCAAAACAATACTATGTAAACACAGATTAAAATGTAACTAGATTGTGGGAAGAATAAGCAATATCGAGACTTTTTAGCTAACGGACTGCTGGCAAGGTGCCTACGTTCAGGAAATGGGGAAATCTTTTTCACTGAATTTTATGGAGTAATATTTTGACGTGATCTTTCCAAAAAACTAACAGTCAAAGCTTTTAATTACGACTTCCTTTACAACTGGAGCGTGCAAGCACAGCTCTGGAGTAGGTTTATGGATAGATCACAGGAAATAAAAAATGATGAAATTATTGACTCTCAGGCTGGTAGCTAAAATTCTGGGACAGGACATAGGAGATTTGGGACTTACAGAATATTTCTGTGCTGCATTCTGCTATGGACTTTATGCAATTTACTTCCAAGTGTCTTCCTTTTCACTATTTATCCATCTTTTCTATTTAAATATTAAGCTCTCTGGGGCAGAGACTTTGTATATGCACAGTGCTCAGCCTCTGTTCTCACTTGGGGTTTCTAGAACTTTTCATAACAAATATTAAAACAGTAATCTAGTTGCAAATCTAGCCACATAACAAAGTTCATTACAATACGTTTTCTTCGAATCCTGTCCTGCCTGACAGTACCCTGCGTGACACCAGACCACACTGGTGTGTAAATACACGTCTAACGCCTGCACGTTCTGAAAGTCCAAGATTTAGATCTGAGGTCCAGACTTTCCCAAAGACAATTTCAGACCTGGCCCTCAGCTGAGAGCTGTGGTTTTTGGCCAGTCCGGAGGATAGATGTTGTCTGAGCTTCTTTGGCTTACCAGATAGCTTAGACAATGAAGGATAAAAGAGTAATCTCAGGCCCTCTTATTCTATGAATTACAGTAACACAGGCATTTACTTGAAATTTAATTCTTACATTTTCCCTTCACCCCTGAGATCCTACTAAGGTCTATTTTCATTGGTATTCAACTTTTTCCCCTTGCGTACTTGTACCTTCTTTCCCTTACATGACTAGAGCTTGGTGAACTGTTCACATCAAAATATTTAGTCAGAGATTTAGTTTCTGGCTTCAGAAACTCAGTAAATATTTTATTTTTCAGGCTTAGTTGATGTTGTCAACTGACATAGCGTAGTTTGTGTGAGCACACTCAAAATACTCCTAACAGTAGTAATTTGCTATTTGTGTTGTGTCACCAGAAACTCATTGTACATACTGGTGAGGTTTCATCCTATTGACCAGATGACTCCAAAATACACAAGAAACTTTCAAAGGGTCATGAGCAATTGATGTGATTCATTGCTAGAGATACCCACTTTCTATTTTGATAAACATTGATGAAAACAAAAAATGCTTTTGCTATTAATGGTTGGGGAAAAAAAAAAGAAAAAAGAAAACTAAATGCAGGTTTTCTTTTTTTCTTTTCCTCTTAAAGAAAATAAATTTATTTTTATAAGAATCAGCTTACCCTGCCTATGACATTGTAACCTCCACCAGGATCTCCCATAAATCTTTCATGTCTCTGAATAGGGTTTTTAACCTCTGTCTGCCTCCACCTTTATACACACGACTAACGCCCAGAGAAGTTTAAGCAAGTCTGGTAGTCAGGAATCATAGCTCCTGAATATAGAAAAGGCAGCTAATGAATGAAAATATGCATTTACTCACACATATTCCCCTCCCCCTGACTTTCCCTGAAGGCTTTGAATTGAAAGAGAAAGACCATTCTTTAAAAAAATAAAGAAGCTCTCTGCATAGAATGATTTTATTCTATTATTTTGCCAGATGGAGAAAATCCTGACAAAGCAGTGCTAAGCTTCTCAGCCCCAGGCTTTTCAATATCACAGGACAAAGCAATCTGGCCTCTACTCTGTTGCCTCTGAGAAATAAGAATAAATTATAGCCATAAAGAGAGCCCATTAATAGTGTGCAATTTTGCCATCAGTTATAAAAATGTTAAATAGCTTTCACTGAAACAAGGCCCTGAGCCAAGCAGCAGCCTCCACGCTTTCCGGCAGACTCCAAGTCACTTCACTCTTCCATCCTTTTTCCTTCTCTTATTGCCTGGTTTCTTGAAACAGGCCATTTTGACAACAATCCTGTACTAAAAACAAAGTCCAGGCTGACCCTTCGCACAATGCCATGTCTTTTCAGCAACATCAACAGCAATGCACTTTGGGGAACAACCCGTTCCCATGGTCTCAGCTTCACCGCCTGCAGCAGACGAGCTCTTCTGCAGGAGGGTCCTCACTCTTCTGAGGAGCACCTCAGACCTACAGACCCTGCTCTGGTTCCCCACCACAGAGCCCAGTCCATGAGAAAGGGGGCACTACTGAAAGCACTGAAGTCACGGAGCAATTTTGAAAATCCCTCCCCTTGTCCTCAGATGTGGCAAACGTGTGGCTTTCTGTGCATATGCTCTGTTGCTAACTTGACCAGAAACAGGAAGCATCAGCAATCTCACAAGCAAGTCTGCTCTGCTGAGGTTTCTTGGCCCTTCTCAGACACAGAAGAAGTTGCGCTCTTAAACTGTCTTCTGCTTGGCTGAGAAGCATCTACGGGAATTAATATATGTATGCCATTATTCATAATCTTGGTTGATAGAAAAAGATGCGTATTAATGGCTTAATTCTCGCTGTTGTTAATTGCTATAGAAAATTTTAATTGGGACTTAAATAGAAGTCAAGTCAATGCAATATACTTCCATCCAAGCTCTCCTGGGGACAGCAAACCAAAATCAGATCAAGTTTAATATCAGAGATTACAGAGTTGGATCTGAACTTCACCGAGGCTGTGAAGACTTTGAATCCAGGATTGCAATTAGACTTCACCTCCTGTGAAATTGGCCTGAACCCAAACTCCGCAAAGCTCAGATCTAAAAATTGGGTCATGGTTTATCTGACACAGATTCATTATTTAGGCTATGCAAGTGCTTACTGAGAGACTTGGGAGTTTTGCATTCACTTCACTTCTGGTTTTGTTTCATTTTATTTTCTTCAGCAATTTCCAGAGGGAGAAAATATCACAGTCACTTAGAGAGAAATCCTTTACTGTGCCATGGGCCAACCGGGGGCTTTGTGCTACCTAAAAAAGCACAGCAGTCCTATGATCCCACTTGGATCAATAGCGCACTGAACTTCTGCACTCCTGCACTCCTCTTATGCACTCAAATTCCTTTGGAGGGCAAAGAGCATTCTGCAGAAGTCTCAGTCACCTGCTTATGCTCTTAAATAAATATCATTATTCTTCATAACGCTATTAGATACAAGAATTACAAGCAGCTCTGTTTTCAAGCACCCTATCCTGCAGTTAAAATAAGAAAGGGACCACTCAACACAAATAACCAACCAAAAGGCAAAATAAATAAGAAGCCTTTGCTTTTTGGGACCTCTTAACTGAGCCTCACTGACAGGACTTTAAAAAATGGAAGTGATACAACTTGTGTTTGGTGAGAATAGCACGGGAAAACCTCAAAGCAAAGGCAGCTCCCGTAGGAGGAATAACTGTAAACATGCAGATTCTGACGAGCAACACTTGTGACAGCAGGAGTTGCACTCAGTGACCTCAAAACCTCTTCCAGCCTCGGCTTTTTATGGTTATAATAGGCTCAACTTCAAGAAAGTATGATGGACTGTGAAGATACAGAGTCTTGGAAAAATGTTTTGGAAGAGTGCATTCTGCAGCAGTGCCCCAACCCCCCAGGGGAGCTCAGCTGAAGTGGTTTAAATTCCTGATTTCTATTTTCAGTACTGATCCCAGGAGCTTGAAGATTTGGGGTGGAGGAGGGTAGAGATCAAAGAAGGACAGCACAGCACGTTCTGAAATTCAGGTGCTTCCAAGGAGAGCGAAGGTGGAGAGCCCCCAGAGCCCAACATTTGCATCAGGGCCAGAGCCTTCAACGCTCAGCATCCCCTCTGGGCTGCAAAGGGCTCGCTGCAGGCAGCAACCACCCTCCTGTGTTGTAAGACAAGAATGTTGTACACCGTGGGTAAAGTCGTCAGTTTTTCCTGAGATGCCATATCCTGTGGTGTTGGCACACCATTTCCCCTCAGCCACGTCCACAGCATCTGCATTTAGGATCCCTATTTCCCTCTATAGCCAGTGTGAAGCAAGAGCCTCCAGGAGGTGAGTCAGAACACCCAAACTAGCTGTCTATATAAGATATCATCAATCGCTTCGTGAGTCTTCACCGGGTCCTCAGTCTCAACAGCTTCATTTAATTGAAGATAAATAAAAGATTATTTACTCTGCAGATTTATAACTTATAGACACTTTCTACTGATAATTTATGGACGCTTTCAACAACTTCCCAAAGAGTGCTGCCTGTGCTTTGGGGCTGTGTGAGGCTTACGGGAAGCCCACGGCTCTCCAGCAGAATATGTTTGTAAGATAAAACACAAATGTCAGCTGAGCAAGTTGTTAGATTCATGGACGCGAAAGAATAAGATTTGCCTGCTTAAGTCATTTTCATTCCCACCAGCACCCATTGTTTGGACTTGTCCAGAAATGATAGAGGGAGAGCAACATTTTGGAATTAGGCACCAATTCAGTACTTAGGTTTTGAAGTGACTGTTTTCTCATCAAATACTGTTTAGTAAATATTTGACCATTTTTTTATTCCTTCAGTTTACACATTTTTAGTTTCATTGTTGTTCTATTATTCTGCTTCTACCTCTCTTTGCTTCTATTTTTCACTCCCTATTTCTGCATAAAAATGGGTGGGAAAAAGCAAATAAAATATAAAATAAAGGTGAAAAAAGGAAGGAAACTAAAGTGTGAAGAATTGGAAAAAACCCCCACCTGTTTGAACAGTTAAATGAGCTCTACAGAAGCTCTAACCCCAAGGATGTGAGTGAATATTGGCATATGCAGCAATGTGAAAACAGGTATTTCTACAGCTTATGCTTTAGAGGAAGAATAAGTTTAATGCTTAAAAATGAGAATTTTATTAATTTTTTTAATACTTTATATGAATGTAATTCCAGGGGCTTCAACTAAGTTCCTCAAGCTTGACAGTGGTAGAAGAGCAGAACTTTTGCCTCTGGCAAGCAGAATTGTGTGCAGTATAGCAGAGCCTTTATATTTAAAGGGTATTTTTTTCATGTATAAACCTGACTGTGTTGTGAGACAGTTCATTGGGGGCTTTAGCAATAGACACATATGAAATGTCAAAATAATTATATCATGTAAAATGAAATCGTTCTATGTTAATTATTGCCGTTTAAATATTGGGGGCATGGGTGTTTTCCTGAATAAACACATCTGATTCATAACACAGTGGTGGGTGTGTCTTCAGACGCATCA
This sequence comes from Aptenodytes patagonicus, assembly GCF_965638725.1. Taxonomy (NCBI): domain Eukaryota; kingdom Metazoa; phylum Chordata; class Aves; order Sphenisciformes; family Spheniscidae; genus Aptenodytes; species Aptenodytes patagonicus. The sequence continues at coordinate 3,475,475 of NC_134966.1, read as the reverse complement.
CAAAGCATGTCTCCAGGTAGATCATAGAATCACAGAATCATTTAGGTTGGAAAAGACCTTTAAGATCATCGGGTCCAACCGGAAACCTAACACTGCCAAGTCCACCACTAAACCATGTCTCTAAGTGCCACATCTCCACGTCTTGTGCGTACAGACCTGATCCTGCAGCCTAGCCAAACCCAAACCTATTCCTTATGGGCGACTTCACCTGATGCTGGACCACAGCAGCCCTTTGGACTACCTGCTCGGGCAGGGGGCTGCAGCGAGCATCCGCCCTTCTTCTCCAGGAGCGTGGACCCTTGTAACAGCTGTAGCAATATGCATGCACAGGTCTAGTTGGCCTTTTACTGACTAAGGCCCTGAGGCTAGGGAAGTGCTTATGAAACGTTGGCTGGTTTAAATGTGTTGTGAGCTGAAATACACCTTAGCATGGATGGGGGGTGGTTGGCTGGTCCCCTGATGCACCGTTCAGACCCGCAGCAGTGGGATGAGGTTGTGCAGCAATTACTGGAGCAAAAGGCTGGGTCTGACTGCGCTCATCTTGAGTCAGTGGCATCAGAGTCAAGGCAGCTGAAAGTATCACAGTGCTCTTGATGTTATAGGGGCGTGATGAGAGGCAGATCTGGCCCTGAAAATGCATTTCACAGATGCAGAGAAGTTTGCAGAAAGTTAGCAGGATCTTTCAGTGCTTGGCAGGTTTTTGTTTTTCTCTGATGACAATAAAATGTCTGTATGACGTTCTAATGATTTAAGCCTTTTAGTTGAATGCTAATTAAAGTTTTGGAATTCAGTCCTGGACAACGCTCAGTGTTTTTGCTCTGACTCAGAGGAACACTTCAGTGTAGACCTCACTTCCAGCAGGTGTTTAATGGCAACCAAGAGGCTCTAAAAATATGTGGCCACTTAAATACCTGAGTGTTTTTAAGCAGGAACAGATATAGTGCATGAGTTTACGTGCCTAAGAAATTCTGAGTCATAGCATTATATGAACAATTTAGTAAAGTACGTTTGTCTAGTGTCAATATTTTTAGAGAGTAACTTGAGCTTTTCCTTAGACATTGATCCTTCATTACCATGCGGACCAGGGACTTTTAAAGCTCAAAATAACTTCAGTTCAACTTAAAGGTTGTCAAACTCAATAAGCAACAAGGAGTTCAGCATACATTTTGTTTAGGTATTACATGAAGTCACTCAAAGGATAACAGGAATTGAAGAGCCAAAGATCAAAAACATTCTTAAGCTGATATTTTTTTATAATTTTAAATAAACTTAATAAAGAAAACTATAGCAACTATGAGTATGCATAGGAAAACACAATAGACATGACTTATTCTACAAGTCCTCTTGTATTAAATTCTGTGCAGATAAGACAAGGTCACTTCCTTATTGTAAAAGATAAAGAAATTGGAAAATAGCTTTATAAATAATCTACACCATGAGGTACATGCCATGTACAATTCAAAAGGTAATTTTTTTTGTTTTACTGAAGTCTGAGATTTACCACCGGTAGGACTGGAATGAAACAAAAATACGATTTATTGCAGCAGATTCATGAGGATGTTATTAATTGTCAAGGATATGCTTCATTAACAGCACTGCCAGCTAGAAGACTGATCCTTTTAAAAGGTGAAGTAAAGCCAGTTTATATATTGCAGAGGAAAGCAAAACTTGCTGGCCTGAGTCAAAACCAAGAGCCACTATCCTGGTGTCCGCAGTGGCCAGCACATCTACGCCAGGTAAAAGGGCAAGACCGTGTCCCCGTGCACCATCCCGTCCCACCAGCGACCGCTGGAGATCACCCAGAGCTTTGACATGGGATTTTTCAGTTATTCTTAACATGCTGTATATATATCAACACTCCATTGCCCTTAAAGATCACATTAAAATCTTGTAACTCACAAACCTCCTGAAGTGCAATAACCACAGAATAATTATTCAGAAATGTGGGGAGGAAAAAATGGGTCCTTTTGCTGGTTTTTAATTTATGCCCTTTATATTAGAGTGACACACCGTTGCTTCACTTTCCTTCTTGTGTTCCCAAAGCAAAAATGACTCACACTTCCCTCACTTGAGGTGTCATAGCTGATTTTGTTTGATTTACAGTCCATTTCACATGTTTTCTCTCCTGTTGCTGTCTGAGCCATTCCCCCCCCCAAAGGAAAGTGGGTGAATACAGGGAGGAAACATCTGTAACTAAATTGTACACAGAGGAAACTAAAGAATGAAAGAGAAAACAGTGCAACTTGGTGTGAAAAAATGCCAAGTCATACACTCCCCTATTAACTTGTGAGATAATTCAGCCGATCTGGTTTTATACATAATAAATGTTTCTTAGAAACTATCTGTTTTTACCATACAACCCAAATCCTGTCAAATGGACAAAATGAATGTGTTGAACAACAGTGACTACAACACATAATCCGGGAAATAATACTCAAATCCACTCCCATTCATTAGCAAAAATTCTAGCTTCTAACAGCAAGGAAGTTTTTTCCTTAATGGTTTTTAGAAGTTCATATGCTACCGTTGATTTATCCTCCAGGATTCTAAAATATTCTGAGCCTGCTCAGACCAAATATGCATCCCTGTTTGATGGAGACCTGTATTACTGAATACGTAAACTCGGATCATTCATAATATTTTTTTTTTTCTGAAAGAACAGGCTCCAAAAGGGACAAAAAAGATCTGTTTCTCAACTCTGCACTAGCAATTGCTCACCAGAGAATCAAAATGAATAGATTATGTTAAAGGCAAAAGGGAATATTGCATAAAAGAAACCGAAATAGATTTTTTTTTTCTTTTTTCCCAAAGCTTGCTGGGCTCAGCCCCACAAGGAAAACCAATGTCCCAGAAAGTGCAAGCGATGAATTTTTCAACAAAGTCACATTGTTTTCTCTCTTTTTCTGGAAAGTACCAGTTTCACTGAAATGCTTATCAGCAGAAGTTGCTAAGACCAGGCTGGAATTTCTCGTCAAAACCACAGAAAGACCAAGACACTAACACAAAATATCCAGGGGATCTGGCTCTTCCCAGGGGCAGGAGGACGTGGCTGCAAAGCCTTACGCCAGGTCCCCTCTGATGGAGGAGTGCCCCAGCAGACAGCCCCAATCCCCAATGCTACGCTCCCCGCCTCCACCGCAGCCCCACTGCTCAAATTTCTGTTAGTTACTATAAGAAATTGATCACGGCTAATAACATCCTGTTGCGGTGTCCCTCTCCTTGGCTGCAGAGTAGATGCTTCCTTGCTAATAACAGGTTGTTTCTGAAAAGCAGAAAAGCGCTAAGCAAGGAGCTAAGTGCTGAAGACCAAATCTGGGAGCTGCTGCTCAAGATGGCCCAGTACAACTCCTCTGCTGGAAGGGTTGGTGGTGTAAACATTACTGATTTCAGCCCAGGGAACTAGAATGACTTATCCCTGTATCAGAGGTCTAGTAAATGGGTTTCAGTTATTTGGTTTGGGGTTTTGGAGGCAATAGGAGAAGCTCTGAGGAGAGTCCTGGAGAGCTGCAAATACTTGCAACACACAGGAGTGATTTTCAACCCAGATTCAGCATTTACAGTCCATAGTTACTGGAATCTTCTGGAAAATCCATCGCTGTGTAACTCCCCAGAGGAGGCAGTACCCATCCCTTCCGGATTTTACGAATCATCCCCTTGGAAGAGCACCTGGAACAGCATCAGTCAGCTAAGCAGCACCGAGTACTCACCCTCACTCTCATTCATACTTATTTTCCAGCTATGCCTCACTTTCTTCTTGACATCAGGTTCTTACTCCTCTCTTAAAAACATAGAAATCCCTGGAAAATATGTTCCAGGCCTTTTCTTTGCTATTTTCTTTCACCACACAGAAAGGTGGAAAGTGCAAGGTATTGACCAGCGCTTCCTCTTTCCATTTCTTCGAGCACGTTTCTCTCCTATGCTGATTTGTGTTGTGCCAGTTACAGTCGCTGCTACCTTCCTTTCCAGCTTCTCAGGGAGCGTCATGCAACTGAAAGGTAGCTTGTCTCGAGAATGGAGACAGAGAAACTCTTTAGCAGAAGGGCATAGGAGCACAACTGCCTGCTTCCTCTTCTTAGGAGAAACTCCTAATTAAAGAAAGAAGAAAATTGTTTTGCAAGTTGAAAAGAATGATCTTTTAACTTGCCAGAGCTCAGGATGGATTTTGGCTGGGGTTTTCCAAGGAGTCCAAAACAGTGAATGTACAGCTTTCTTAGAAATTCACTGACATTTGAATAGCAGCTTTTTAAAAATATCATATTCTTGTTCATTCCCAGCTCTGCCACTGACTCAGTATGGCTGTGCCTACACCGACCTGAGGCAGGGCTTGTCTTGGGCATGGTGCTGGCGTCAATTGCAGTGTTGGATGCTGGTGCTACAACACCTATGGGGGGTGAGGGTGTGACAAATCCCACACCTGGTGTGAGGCTGGGGCCATCCCAGGAAGGATTCTGGGACCAGTGATGCTGCTACAAGGCAGGCGTTGTGGCTAGCCAGGCTCACCTGTAGCAGATGTTTTCCTGGTCCATATTAAGGCTTACTTTTCCTTCCCATGCCCTGCAGAATCTCACACGGTATCCTGCTGCTTGTTTCTGAATTATCTCAGACCATGCTTTGCCAGCTTGGGACAGCAAAAGGACAGCAAAGCTGGACTCAGGATCCAGCCAAAATCCACATTCAGCATCTAAATGCATCCTCTGCAAGCTCTGGCAAGTCAAGGGCAACCATTTTAGGCTCTCTCCATTTTCACAAGCACTGCTTGAGGTGTATCCTTGCCCTCACCGTCCTCCAAAAGCACTTGCACAAAATGAGCTACCAGCTATGAAAACATTTGCCCATGTCTTGTCTGAGGTTTATGTTTCCTGATCCACAATAAAACATACCTAACATTACTTTAGCTCTGCCTCTTCAGATAGATGCTCCAAAATTACAGCAATGACATCAACAGAGCAATTTACAACAGTGACAGATGTATTTGTAGAAGACACAGAAGGGTTTAAAGGGCAAGTTTTCAGAATTGGATATATATGAACCACGCCCATGGGATATAGCCCTTGGGACTAAAGTGATATAGGCAGTTCCCACGGTATCATTGATCAGGATCCAAATACTAAACTGTGAAAGCAGAACTAATTCAGCATGGCAGCTTAGATTTAAGTTAGGTTGGAGGCATTTCAACTGTACATCACATATCAGATTATGCACTTCAACCATGAAGAAATAGATGTCTTACAAGGAAAAGTTTTGTAAAGAAAGAAGTTTAGTTCTGCTAATATCTACTATTCTTCTTAAGCTGAAATTTAAATCGCAATGTATTCCTCTGTTCAAAGTGTTGCTATTTAATTGTGATTTCTGATATTCAGAATATTTCCATTTACTTGAAATGATTTAAACTTGACATGTGGGGTATCAGAAGTTAGGACTCCATATAATGAGAAAGAAGGAATGGTCAAAAAAGTCTATCCTTATGCTGGAAAATAATTATCTGTATCATATAATAGAAGGTCTTTCAAATCCTCTTCTAATTATTTTCTAGAAAATATTAAGAAAAATTAATCACAGGTCTTAAGCAATCATAAGCACTGAAAAGACTCCCATCAACATCCCCTGGAACTGCTGAATGCCCTAAACCTTGCAAACGTTTATGCATTTATTCATGTATTCATATGCTTCACTACAAGCATTACTCTCATCACTTTCCTTGCCCTTTGGTTTTCTTTTTTATAACAAAAAAAGGAAAAGCACCCCTCCCTTCACAGTTACCAGACATCGAGCACAGTTTTCCAGCTCAAGAACCATTTTGATTTTTACACTCTCTCACACAAAGTCCCCAGCCTCCCCGAGCTGGTGCCCCAGCAGCAGAGCTGCCACAGCGCCATGTGAAGCCGTCTCAACCCAGGCTGCGGTTGAACTTAGAAGAGCAACTTTCCTAGCCAATTCTTGGCTGCCACACAAGCTCAGCACATTGTTTGTTTGTGGCAAGTCACTAATGAAGTCATACAGCCTGACCTGCATTACAGTCAGGCCTGGACATACCAGGGCCACGGTGAGGAGGGGAAAACCCCTAGAGCTCTGCCTTTCCCTTCTCCTGATGAGCCAGATGTTACCACCCAGAGAATTTCTTCTGGACCACTGGCATTTCTCCTATCACTGTTGTGGGTCTCCACAGAGGGAAGGAAAGAGTTTTTTGCACCCTGACCCCTGTGCATGCCGACAGATGAAGTGGGTCAAATGGAGCCACAAGATTAAGTGGCAAATCTTTATTACCAATGCAAGGCTCTAAAAGAGACCCTGTGGGTTTCCAAATAAACCAACAAAAAAACCAGGCTCTGATTCATACAGTGAATTATTTGGGTGAGGAATGGGAGGAAATCACTCAAGGCAGACCACTGAGCAGTGATTTTTATAGATATTTTATCAGGCATCTACGTGGTTGGAGCCTATCACAATTTTGTGGCAACTTGCACACCATGCAGGAAAGGATCCTGTGAATACATCCAAAATCTCTGATCATCTCAGTGATGGAAAGAGGCCTATGACCAAGTCAAGTGGAAGATGTGTTTAAACGCAGGCAATGAAGAACCCTGTAGTCTCTGATGTAGTAACATTTGGTATTACCAGGTACTACTGCGCTTAAAGAAAAAAGTGATTAGAGAATGATTGTATCTTATGAGACATGAGCCAGCAATTGCTATGCAGTCTGCTAATAGGTTGGTTAAATGTGCTCTCTCTTTTTCAGGCTTTATTCTGTGACGGAGGCAACGATACCATCTTTGCCGCTTTCTTCCGAAACTGAACAAGGAGCTCCATTATGAAGAAAGAGGGGGTGAGAAGCACCAGAGGGAAGACCAGGAGCCCAGGAGCTAAAACAATTTGCCTTACATTTTCCACACTCCCCTTTTACGCCTGGCTTCTTGCTCAGGATCAAACAAAACAACTTACATAATCTCCTAACAGCACAGTGACGTCCTCACGGTGCAGATCTTGATCATTCCTATTTCACATGTGTTTAGACATGCCTGTGAGGTACAGCATCTAACTTCTGCTGCTTTCCACCACAACAACAGTGCCCTGAAACAGCTTCTCCCCTTCTCAAAGGGCTTGAAATATTAAATAAAAAAGAATCTTCACCCTAATCAAAGATGCAGAGGAATAGCCAACAACCCACTTAACATTGTTTTCTGTTAATATTTTCATTAATATCAGTGCAAGACCTCAAGGTCCTATTACATTTCCCATCATAGTTTCTTTCATTTGCACCTAAATCTGCACTATGCACATTAAGGAGCCCTGCACATCCTTCCTGCTGCTCTTGGCTTTTTTCTGCAACACACAGACATTGGGCTCCTTATTCAGAAAGACAACATTTGACCAGGTTCTAACAGACATTGCAAAATGAATGGGATCTTGCCAGGGATCCGAATGACTCCAGGACTTGGGCCAATCCAGCAAACAATTAGCTTGGTTTTGGCAGGAAGGGAAGACTGGCTTTTGGGAGAAAAACTCTAAGATAAGAAAGGCTGAACACAGTTAAATAAATTACTTCGCACAGCCCTTGGGTCCAGATCCATCCTAAGCAGTGCGATTTAACTCAGTATGCCATCACACTGCACCCACCAAAAAGGAGGTGGGAAAAGCAAAAGGGTATTTCAGCTCTGGAGACATGGTTTTGCTGCCTCACCTGACCGTAGTGCCCCTGATGAGCTACCAGAAATGGCCAGCCTTTCCCATGCTTGCTTTCATGCTGAAGGGACCTTGATTTGCGGGAAATCACAGATTTGGAAGCACTGTGGGAAGGACTGGGCTTCCCCCACCCCAGCGAACTCCCCTCTCCCACAGCTCCACTGTGCTGTTGGTGATAACCCATCCCCACACCTTTCCTGGGATGATGTGGGGGATGATTTTCCCATCCCTCACCCTTATGTGCCTGGGCTGCTGCCAGCCACATCTGGTACGTGGGCTCCTACGACAGGGGAGTCCAATTGCCATCACACAGCTCACATGTTAGGTGAAGCCTCCTGCCTCCCTGGAGCTGGACCATCCTTGAGGAAGGCTGAGTGTGCTCTACATGTAGCTCAGTATCCACACGGTAAATGTCTCCCTTGCCCCAAAGAAGGTCAAAAGGAGGGTGAGGTACCCACTGCTTTCTCAGCAGCTCTGCCCAACACACACTACCAAAGGCAGAGAAACCTCACTTGGTCCCTGAAGGTCCTCTGCATGTACCAATGGGTCTCTGCAGGGCTGCTAGCAAGCTGTGCAGGCAGGGCTCCACTAAACCTGTGTTTCTGGTGACTCATGGCAGCTGCTGTTACTCTTCCTTCTGCTTTCTCCATCTGTGCCCATGGTCATCATTTCAGAATTAGAAAAATGAAACAATGACGTATAAAATGTTGCGTATCGCTGCCTACCCTGCTGACCAGTATTGCTTAATTCTCATACTTGCTCTCTCTTAAAGGCATGTGGCCATCTCTCCTCTTACACTGAGCAGTTGTTATCATTGCAGTTGTATCTCAAAAGACACCAAAACATCTCCCTAGAAAGTCTCAGACAAAGCAAGTTATCTGGTATATAAACTTTTATGTAGCGATAACTGGACCCATCCTGAACCAATAAACAGAACTATGTGTTAAAAAAGTGTTGTTTTGCTGGTCACTTCTCATAGTTAAGCTAAGCAAAGCTGGAGGAAGGTACCTTAGGAAACAGCAGGAATTTGGCTACATAACTAAGGATTTTTTTCACTTTGCACAATATCTGAGAGGTGAGCAACTTGATACTACAATGGCGCTATTTAAATGATTATTAATAACATTCCCCTCCTTAATTAATCTGAGTCCTTGGCTGAAAGAGTTAAAGAATCATATGTATACTGGCTGAACCTGATCTTTGGGCATCTCTAGCCCACCCTCCTGCCCAAAGCAAGACTGTCACAGGCACTAGATCAGGTTGGCCATGGCTTTCTCTAGCCAAGTCTTGACAGCTTCCCAGGGAAGAGATTCAAGCACCTCTCCAATGGCCTATTTCTGTGCTGTATCACCTACTGAGTGAAAAAGGTCCTCCTAACGTCCATCATCAAGTTCCTAAAATGCAGTTGATGATGGCTGTGAATAGTTCCTGGGTATATTATCTGGCATTACCAAGGCTTTTTGGCTCCCCTTTGCCAAACTAAACCAGCCCAGCTCCCTCAACCTCTCCTCACAGGTCATGCTGCCCAGGACCCTGAACATATTTGTAGTCCCCATGGGAAGTGGAGAAGGAGGTGCTGATCTCTTCTCCCTAGTATCCAGTGATAGGATGCATGGGAATGCTTCAAAGCTGCATCAGGGGAGGTTTAGACTGGTGATTAGGAATCATTTCTTTACCAAGAAGATGGTCAAACAGTGGAACAGGCTTCCTAGAAATGTGGTTGATGCCCCAAGCCTGCCAGTGTTTGAGGCATTTGCTTAATAATTTGCTTCAACTTTTGGTCAGCCCTGAAGTGGTCAGGCAGTTGGACTAGATGATCATTGTAGGTCCCTTCCAACTGAAATATTCTGTTCTATTCTGTTCTATTCTATTCAGCCAAAACTGGACACCATATTCCAGATATGGTCTCATCCTCACCAAACAGGGGGGTCTAACAACACCCCTTCGTCTGCTGGCCACTCTCCTCCTGTCTTTTCTCAAGATATAAAGAAACCGTCTTGTTTTGTCATCCACACCCTGTAATCCAATCCCACACCCTAATCTGGTGTAATGAGGCCTGAGTCCAAACTTCATCAAAAGCTATAGAATATCTTCCACTTATTTCACTGGATTAGGATCAGACACTCATATTTTACTGGCATGGCCACAAACTTGACGACGCTGCCAGCTGCCCACAGAGCATGAGTTTGAATTTGTCTTCCCTAGATATTGGGGTTTTCCTTTCCCTGGGCCAAATGAACAGTGTCACCCCGCCAGGATTACAGAGAACACTATGTCTTGCTGCATCCCTTTCAAGTGCAGGTACATGAAAGAAGTTTGTTTTAAATTGCTTTTTCCTTTGGCAGCTATGAAGCTCCCTGCAGCTGCAATGCCCACGTCATTCCTCGGTGCCTCGTTTGTCAAGGAGATGCAAAGCAGTTTCTCTGCGTGTAGGTGGCCTTCTCGGCCACCTCCAGATGCGGTGGAGGGGAGAAAAACACTTTGCAGAGGGTGTGTTGAGGCAAGCAATGGGACTTTCATCCCATGTGGTCACATGCATGGGCTTCCAGATTTTTACTCTCTTCCCCCCGCCCCCCCCAGCTGCACCTTTACGCAAACGATATATAGAGACAGAAGCAGGTATTTTTTCACTGGAAATGTGAATAATAGTGCAAGAACGTAAAGCTTTGCTGTGTTTCTAGAACTTTCCTCTCCTCCTTGGGAATTTTTGCACCATGGCTGAAAATTTATGAGTTTATGAATTAAACAGGGTTGCCCCTCCTTCCTAGGCTCTGCTCCATCAACAAAGTAAGAAAGCGGAATGTAGTCTTTCAACCAAAAGAAAAAATAAAATTGCAATTTCTCTTAAACATTTTCCAACTTAATCAATTCTCTGATATGTGTTAATCAGGGACCATGTCCTCACTAGGGGCCAGACCAAGTCCTAGCACACTATACTCGTCAGCTTTGTACCCAGAGCATTCTCCTCAGGAAATGTGCAATGGGTGGCTGTCATGAAGTGTTCTCCCTGTAAAGTTCACGTTGCTCAAAGTGACCACAGGGACATTTCTGAGGCACTAACACTTCTGATTCAGCTCAGACATAACCCACCCCTCAGATGGTGCTGAATGGTGGGGGAGGAGTGTTGATGTGAACTCGTGGCACCTGTACAGAGGCAGTTGAAGGGTGCTGTGATGCTGACCTGAAACACCATCCCAAAGTCTCAAATGGTCTCAAAGCTTGAGTAACCAGATGTGACTTGCTTCAAGGTAAGACTGCAACCAAGAGGTCTTGGCACTCCTGGGCTCCCTTAGGAGCGGCCAAGCTGCCAGCTGTGAAAGAAGGGGGCCAACACCACGCATGAGCAGAAAAGGACGGTTTTTTTCTCTTAGATCTCTCAGAAAAAGCCCTGTTGAGGACCACTACACAAAGACCAACACCTGTTGGTATCAGCAGATGCCCTGAGACAGCAAGTTGTGTAGATCTCAGAGTGCAGACCTCAGCTCAGGAGGTTGTCCCCAGCTTTGCTTGCTGCGAGCACATACTGGAGGAGCCTTTGTGCTGTTGTAGCTTGCCAAGGAGAGCAGATCTGCTTGAAATGGTATAGGGGGAAGTATCAAAAGGTAAAACAATCCACCTGTGCAAAATCTGACGTGGAGAATGCCTAAGCCTGATCTCAGACCCAAGCTTTCGCATTTCCACATTTAGTCATTTCTAATCTAGACTTTTCTGGAAGAAGTGATGGATGGCCAGATGAGAAGTGGTTAATGAATAGAAGTTAAGGTGTTCACTGGGGTCTAGTCCAGCTCTCTCTGGTAAGCTCAGAGGACATTTGGAATAGCTCAAAATTACAAATATGAACTAAGATCCATAGAAAAGAACATCACAGCAAGGTAAACATGACTGTACCATTGGGTTCATCTCACAAACATCCTGTTGATTGCACCATATTCATACCAAATTTATCATGGAAGAGCTTAGAATTCTGCTTCTATTTTTAGCACATCCCTTTTCTAAATAAATAAGAGAAAGATACTGTACAGGAAAATAATGCAACAGCTCTTTCTCACCAGTGAAATCAAGACATAGTAGACAACTCTGGAAATGTGCTTGTGGATATTATGCACAAAATACTGTTTGTGTTACAAAAAATGCTCTTTTTTGTCATGGGAACTGTTTTATGCTGTGGCAGCCATAGGTTTTGTTTTGTCACTGCTAGACTGAGATGGTACTTGGAATTTCCTTTCTGTGGGCAAAGTTCAGATGTTTCACTTTGTTTTCTTCCAGTACAGAATGAAAAGCTGAAAACTTTTTCCTGAATAGAATTCTTTAATTTGTCTAAGATTTAACTTCAGAAGAGTCAAGGTTCTTCTTTATAATTTTGACCAAGACCGAGAAAAAAACTTGGTTAGATTAGTTTGAAATTAAATCAAATTAAGTCGAAATGGGACAATCAAACATCATTGAAATGAAACTTATGGATGATTATTCTTGACAAAGGCAGTGCCATTCCTCCAAGAGTTTTCAGTTCATTCAAGCAAAATTTCCTTCCAGAGGAAAAATATTTTTATCAGAAATGTTCTGGTCAGATCTGACATTGCTCAAAGTGAAGTGTCAAGGGATGGATGCGCCCTGGGGTTGAAGTTTTGCATCTCACCCTCTTTGCACTAATACAGCTTAGCTCTCCAAACTACGTAACAGCAGGCTGTGCTGTGCCGCAGTCTATGTTGCTCATTTTCTCTGCCGTTTCATGTTTTTTAATTGGGTGCCAGACGAGCTGATCATTCCAGCACATGGCAGAGGTGGCAAATGGCCTGCCTGGAACTAGGCACATTTCTCTATTAACTCCAGTGAAGGGGTTTCCAATCAGACCAATAGAAGAGACCCATGAGCTAATTGATCTTAAGTTGCAAGAAATTTCCCTTAGCATTGCCAGCCTGTTTCCTTTCAGTTACTACCACCACTCTGTCCTGGACAGTCCTCGCTCCTCTCCATCCTGGCCCATTTTGTTATTTTCCTGTTATAAGTGCACCGATCGCAGTATAACCCTTCGGTACTGCATGATTTGTGTGCACAGCATGAAACAATCACTGTTCAAGTGGTCTTGCAATGGACCTGAGAGGTGATACCTGAATTTTTTGAAGTTGAGCATTGAGGCAGAGACCATTGTGTGTCGGCTAGATTTTTAACAGCATTTCAGCACCTATTTCGCTGACAGGGATCAAGCACAGTTTCCAAAAGTAACTAAATATGCTACATAAGAACCATTCCAGATGTCACTGCATCAGCACCAAGGAGCAGCATCGCATTAACACAGCTGGTTTCCCAATAACTTAAAACAACAGTACAAAAAAAAAAAAAAAGAATCCTCTAAAAAGGTTGTGTTGGTTCCCTTCTCCCCAGTCATTATGGTAGACAGCATAATTTTGTGTTACATGACCTGGGAAGACTTAGAAAATATTTCCGCACTACAGCTGCAACCCTAAACAGTACAGAGATTAACCTAAACAACATTGATATTACAGGTGAAAACATTATTAGCATTTAAGAAATGCCTGTTACTGAAGAAATCTACTTTAATAATAATAACAATAACAATAGTAATACTAGTAATAACAATTTCTGATTAAATCCTCAAGTGCTTCACAAATAAGCAGCCCAGTATCATAGCCCATGTTTTCCTATTGCAAATTCAATGCCCAGACAAGTAAAGCAAGTGGCCAGTGCAGAATGCAGGTTTTTAAGCTGCAGGTCAGCGCTCTGTCCTTTTCTTCCTCTCTAGGGCATTTTATATAGTAACTGTAGCCAGCTCTCAAAGAAGCCTGTAATCATCTTTTAGCCACACACTTCATCTGTGTTTCTGCCTTATGCCGCTTGTGTTCTCCACACCTCTAGTAATTCTCACTGAGTTTTCGTGGAACACCTTCAATTGGACATACTGCTACAGAGATGCTAGAGACATACATACATGACAGCAATTTATACTGTTATTTCAGTCTTTTCCATGGGAGCTCAACAAAAATACTTTGAGACCAAGTGCTCAGCAACCTTGAACGACACACAGCTGTCTGGCCATTTCTGAAAGTCTTTTCCAAAGATGATGACCTGCCAAATGACTGTGCCCCAGCATGGAGGTGAATTGTGCACTCCAGGTACACAAGCCAACGTTGGGCCAGCTGGGGAGCCACAGTCATCCCAGCGTGGGAGGGCTACCCTTGGCTTCCAGACTTGCTGCATAGCTGTCCCCTGGCATTTCAGAAAGAGGTGGCTCATGGCACGTCATTATGCGCTGTGGGTGCCAGGGATTGTGCAAGCGGTGGTGGTGATTTCCAGGAGCAAGATGACTTCCCTGCCATGAGAACAGCCACTACTATGAGAGCTATTCACCCTGTTTGTATTAGCTGACTGCTGTGAGCAGTCAAGTACAGTTCAAACCCATGAATGAGGGAAAGGGATGGATTGCTTGGTACCCACAAGAAGCCCTCTTTGTACCACAGTGTTGAGGCATGCAGCCGAGCAGAGGCAGAGCAGAGGTGCTGTAGCCTCCTGGATCATGCCTGTGGCAGCACAATTTGAGAAAGGCGTTGAGGAAAATGAAAGAACAAACCAGACCTAGATATGAGAGAAGCCTTTCTCCCTTGACTTACTAGTTTTTTGTCTACCAAACGTCTGTGATTTCCATTAAAGAAAACAGTTACTCATTCCTTGTACTGATACTGTTTGACCCCAAATGCCTTTTCATTACTTATTCTAAAAACCAGCCCTAGATGATTCATCAAGGGAGATTTTTCCCTTGAATCCCCAAGGCTTTAGGTAGCTCCTGCAATATTCAGAGGGCTCAATGGTGAGATATCACACTGGGAGTTTGGGGTTGAGGACTGAAGGACAGAGGAAGAACATTCAGTGGTGTAAAAAAAGGTTACTGGAATGTCCCAGAGTAAAAGGGAGGAGGGAGGAACAGGGAAGGGAGGAATTTGGGAAGACAAGGGAAATGGTGTGACTCAAAAAACTGGTGGAAAGTTCAATGGAAAAATGAAATAGAGGAGTCTGGGAGCCTAGGCAGGGAGGCAGGAAAGGCTTTATGATTTGAGCTCATTCATTTCCTCCCATGACGTAGGAAAGGCTGCTCTGCTAAAGGCTCAGTGGAACAGGATAAAGGAAACACAAAGGCATCTTTCATCCAGCATCAGCTCAAATGCACAGGCAATTGATTTCTATCAAGGTTGTTTAGCTGAAAGCTGTAGACGTCACTACAATGTCCCTCCTGTGGTTTTATACAGCTTCATTACTGTAAGATCATTGCCTTTTCTCAGCACATAAGATGATTTAAGATGGTTTTCCCCACTTGCTATACTTCACAATTTTAGATAGCAGGTAAAGTTTCTGGGAATAACGTGGCAGCCTGCATGGTATTTCTGCAAATGGAAGAGTTTTATTACACATTACAGATGGATGTTAAAGCTTTCCACAATAATTCACCTTCCAGCAACTAAAGAGGAGAATTTAATCAATAATAACTACAGATGAATAGGCATTAGTCCTTCAGCTACAGCCAATGCCATGCAACTTGTACATGACAAAGAGACTAGAATACAGGGCAAGATTATTTTGCAGATTTGGAAGAAGCCGTGTTATTCTTGCTTGATCCACCTATGATAGCATAAGGAAGGGAGAGAGGGTGTGATTTGTGCCAGTTCTCTCGTTCAAAGTTGTTTAGTAAGTCTTACACAACAAATCCTTTCCAAGTACTTCAAACTGACCCCTAAACCTGAGTTTCTCAGATTCTCCAGGTATTTCTGAAAGTCCTGGTCTACATTCTTCAACTTGGTAGGAAGTTGAAGGATAGAAAAGAAGAGGCTAAGGAAAAGAGGCTAAAGTCTTTCTGCCTGCATCTTGTTTAATTTACCATGGCAGCTTTACAGCCCATTCGCAGTCCATCTGCACTTCCCTCCAACCTTCCCTGTACCTCTCCCCTTCCCACTTGCGGAGCTGGGTGTAACAGGGCCCACCATAGAGCTGAAAGGGAGATATATGTCCTCGGAAAGTCACTTCTGTGTCTGGAGGAGCAGGACGTGCTTGGGTCTCAGGTGCCTTCTAGAAGGCCACATCACTGCTGTCTTATAACATGGCCAAAACACTTTAAACTATCAATGTGTATATTACATGATAGTTGTATATGGCAAGGTGGAATTAGATGAACATAAAATATCGTGTTTCTTCCCTCGCACCCTAGGATATTTATTCTAACAGAATTATTACTTCCCCCAGCAGTCTCACCCTGCCTACGGTCTCACCTTGCTTCTATTTTTAGATTACCAAGGCCAGAACTTTGTCAATCAAAGTAAAACCAGAAGTGATTTGCCTTTAACAATTGAACGGGGGAGAGTATCAGGGAACAGCCTTTCTTTATAAAAGACCTGCATGCTGCCCATGTCATATCCACCTCCCCTCGGCATGCCTCCTGCAAACCTACTTTCTCTACACTTATAAGACTCAAAAATGAAAATTTCTTCATGTTGTCAATGGTAGTGTGTTAATTTATAGAGTTCAAATCCCATCAGATTAGATAATAAAACATTCCAGAAGCTGAACATTTTGGCAAGCATTATGCATGATGCCTGTATGTAAGTAACAATGACTTTAGATGAAAGTATAAAAACAAGCTGATGTTTTTATCACGGGAAATGAGATGCACTTACAGGTAGGAGCTATGTGACTATGTATAATTTTGTGATAAGGCACAGACGGTGTCATTTAGTTGAGCAGCTGTTTCTTAGCATTTTCACCATGTAATACCATTAACATCAACTACTGTCTTTTTGTTTTGCCATACCAGAAAGGTTATAAAATAACAAGCTGTTAGTGAATTTTGCTTTTTCAAATAATTCTTTGATCCCAGTTTTAAAAAATGTAACTTTTACTGCTTGATTTCTGTATAGGTTAACCTATAACTTCTTCTAGCAACTGTAGCTCAGAGTTCAGCTCTACAAAGGTAATGAGCTTCAATTAGATCCAGTCAGTCTTATCAGGTAGTCAAAAAGTCAGTTTTGATAGTGGTGTAGTCACATTCTGTGTCAAGAGATAGCGATCCTTCTAAAAACCACCGCCATACTCCAGTAGCCCTATTATTTCATCCACTGGAAATCTCTGCTCCGATGCTCAGGGCAAATCATTTCTACTCTTTCCCAGAGGTTTTTGACTCTCTGGCTTTGTCCACACAGCAGGACTGGGAGATGAGGGCTGTTGTATCACTCTTCCAGACTCATGGACATACTGGAGCACATGATGGCTCTGTCTCCCCATTTGCATGCCCACACTTGCACATCCCTGAGCATTCAGAAGATGGTGTGGTCCCAGCTCTTGCTCTGGCCTGCAGTGTGGTCATGGACTGAGAGCACACCCACAAACCAGGAACGGTGTGTATAGCAGAGGGCTCCTCATCCCACAGGCGAGATTCTGCCAAGAGATCCCAGGTGAAGAGATGAGGGACACAGACCTGTTGACAAGTTTCAGGAATTGACTCATGAACTTCCTTGGCACTTGAGAAAGGCCCAATTAAGAAGCAGCAAACTTCTGACCTCAGAAAGCGTTCAGAAACATTAGCCTCACAGAGACTCCTACGTGGAGCCTGCATCTGAGGCTGGGCTGTTCCAACAAGTCTCTTTCCTCACCCACTCAAGATGTAATTCAACCTATGAAGCTGACAGAGCGCTAATGCCTTTCAGTGAATTGCCTCATTAACCACACCCCGGCAGCCTTCGCTTGTGCTGAGACGACTCCTCTCACGCTCTTTTACCATCCCAAACAGGTAGGTTTCAGAGGTGCAACTTGATCCTAATTACACCATTACTTCTACCAAAACCTGCACAGTATCGGAGCATGCTTTATCTGGGTGAATTCAAGCCTGCTGTCAGCCACTTTCTTGGATGTGACAGACCCATTTTCCCACCTCAGGCCCCCTAAACCTAGATTCCAGTGGCTAACAAATTACCAACCTCCACCAGGTCGTTCTGCACAGATTGACCGTGGGATTTGGCCATCATGTCTTCCACAGATCTCGTCTTCCCAGACTGCTCTCTCGTTCTTCTGCCACATCTATCCACAAAGCCAGACGTGTTCATAGTTCAAGCCTGTCTCCTGTCCACCTTAAGCACTCTCCTCTTGTGACAGGAACCTCACTGATCAGTTCATACCAGCACCAGGTTCATATAGCCCCTCTATGAAGTGACCCGGGAGTCAGGCAGTTCCCTTGAGGGGTCCCATCTTATTGTTATTCACTTTGGTAGTCTGCAGTTAGGTTTGGTGCAGACAGTTATTCTCCCTGGTCATTACTTGGGCAGTCAGCCCTCTGCACATGCCATGAGGCTGTGGCAGTGTGTTGTCCCAGGTTAATAACTAGCCAGTGTCAGCTGCAGGCATACTCTTGCAGCTTGATATACTCTTCCAACCAATTCTGGAGGGAACTAATTCCCAGTTTCCCAAACTATTCCAATTATGAGTCTCAAATCAAAATCTTAAATCAAATTATGAATCTCAAAGCAAAAAAACCTCAAAGCAATTGCATTGGAACACATGCATGCAAACATACAACTGTCCTGATAGGAGACTTCCCTCTGCACAAATATCACCTCAAAAAACCAGGAGGAATTTCCCAGCTTCACTCCAGTCCAAATGGTGTATCTCAGGAATGCACCGGGTTTTCCTTTGGGGAGGATACAGGTTTTTTCCACTTTTTTGGACATCAGTCCACGAAAAATAGGTCTAATCTGTCCAAGAAAAGCAGATCTCAGGAAGTGTTCATATGATACCTGAACTTCACAAGTGTTGAGAGGCCAGGTAAGTTAATATTGACGGAGCAGTCCTTCACAGTGAGAAGCCACATAAACACTCCAGATAAATGCTGCATAGAGCTAATCTGATTCTTCTGGTAATTCCGTAAAACTCAGATGCTTTTGCTCTTCTGTTCAGACTTTCAGATGTTTATGTCATCCCTGAAACATGACTCTGTTCAGCACTAAATATAGCAAAGCTTAAGTGGATGAAGGCTTGAGTCAGTCCCTCCTTGTTCACATTTGTGTCACTTCTGCATCTGAAGCCATGAAATGTATTTTGTGCAACATGAAAATAACATCCTCTCTCCCTTTGTAATTTCCTTTCCCTAGTCCCACCTCACCACTCATCCTAGTATGAGGTCGTGGCTTTCTTTGTTCACCATAAGCAGCATTTGTCCATGCTGCAGCATGAGGCTCAGCAGAGGCTCATGAGACCTTACAGACTTAACATGGTGTCTCTTGTTTTGATTTGCATGTCTTGTGTTCTGGGGTGAACCACCCTTATGAATCACAATGAACTTTATCATATATTAATTCAACAGAGCAGCTTACACATTGCAATTTCCAAGGACAAAAATCAAGGTCAGCCCTTCATGGATAGATGGAAAACAACCTTAATGCTGGTTGACAACTAGTCTCAAATCATACACCAGGTCATATAGGCTAAATTTAAGGATAGTTTTGCAAAAGAGAAACGTCATCCTCCACGCATCCAAATACATATCTACATACAGATCAAAAGGCTGACCCTGAGAGCTCACTGTCCCCCCAGCAAGAGTTGAACATCTGTATGCCTGGCAACACTCCCAGTGTTTATTAATCCCTCTTCAGCAAAAAGAGGGAGAGAGACAGAAAGCTTTGAAGCACAAAGAAATTTACTGTGTTTTGTTGTACACCTAACGTGTACAACGTTTCTCATCTTTACAAAGCAATAGTTGGGCTCCACTACCATGAAAGATTTGCTTTCATTAACAAACTAGATTTTTTTTTACAGGAGAAGAATCAATAAACAATAAGCAATTATCCCACTGTGAGGTAAACTATATGAGCTCAAGCCTGGCTGATATTAGTGCCTGCCATCTTTTTTCAGTGTCAGAATAATAAACTACAATTGCTTGTCTGTACTTCACATTCAACAAAAAAGTACCTGTGGTGGGTTTGTAATCTCTGTGTCAACAGAAGTAAAATCCCTTTGTATTAATGAAAAGATCATAAGATCACGCAGTCTCACACAGGGCCTCTAAGAGAGGGGGGCTGAAACATTAAGATCAGCCTAAAAAAAAAGTCATGTACAATCTTTGTGCCTTTTTCAGCCTGCTTCATTTCTGAAACGTGTATTTTCTTCACAGATTTAGAAATGTAAAACTGGTCTTGGAGAACTTTCCCATGCTATTTCCACCTGGAACCCTGAAATTTCTCATGATACATCATGTTTCTGAGAACATCGGTTTGAAGATCAGCTCCTGAGGAATAGTCATGTAGAACCTTTAGCAAACTGACTCTCCGGCCTCTGTTGAAGTGCATTTATTTCTTAATCCCTAATTTAATTCAAGGTAGGGTAAGAGTTTTGTGTGGGCAAACAGGTTCTTCAGAACTGCAGCCAACAGAAAGGGTGTGTTGGAGGGAGGGGAAAAGCAATACAAGTGAGGAGTCTCCCACACCAAATGCACAAGACAGCTGCCAGCAACCCACTTGGGGATACTCTTCCACAACCCACCTGGGGAAACCATAGAGGTATTACTCAAATGACCAGGTTTCTGGAAAGGACAAGTAGGTGGGCTGGAAAGCTCAGATCAGGAAATGTGTAATTAATACCGATCAAAAGAAGGAAGCAGACTAAGCGTGGCCTCCTTCAGTGTGGGCACCCATCCTCTGCTGGTCATAAAGGTGTATCCACACCACTCTGCAGCTATAGCCTCGAGACCTGGCACAGTAATTCCATCTATTTCCTCCCACTGGAGCAGTGATAAGTCGCCAGTACCAGGAAGCCACTGTGGAGTTATTTCCAAAAGTGTCCCAGAGCTGCCTGCTGTCTGCTGCCTGCAGCTGGAGATGTTCCACAAAGGCATTTCCACAGGCATGTCCCAAATCTCCCCAGCCCTGGTGGAGATGTAGATGTACAGGGCAATCATATACAATGCTTCCCCAAAACATTCTCTCAGCTTCCAGCAATCGGAGGCTCAAGGACTTCCTGAGACACACAAATTCTGAGTATTTAGTTCCCACAGAGAACTTCTCTTTTAAAAACATATCTAGTATGTGCTTGAACCCATTTAAATTTTCAAATTTTCAGCATCCACAATATCCAACAGAAAGGAGTTCTACAGCTTAAACTGGGGGAGGGGGAGAACGCTTTTTTTTTTTTTTTTGACCTCTCTCCTGCTGGTTTAGATTTTCAGTAAGTGCTAGAACCCCATTCTAGCATTAATTTAAATGGTTCAGGTGATGGTGGCCATAAAGACCTGGCAGTGAAGGCTGATCATAAAATTTATGTGGAGGTTTCTGTGAGGTTCACAGAACCCAGTGTGAACCAAGCTGTAGATGTTCACACCAGTAACATCCCTCGTAAAATTCTGGTCTGCTGAAGATTGGGCATCCTGCCCAAAACCAGAGAGAGAAGGACCTCACTGGAGTTTCTTCTTGTACATTCTTTCCATCCAAACAAGTGCTTTCTTGGTATCATGTTGCTCGCTAACAACTTTTATACAGTGACAGGCCACAGGTCAACACATCTCAAAACTCACAGGAGGTCAACTGCTTCTCCTGGGCAAGCTGCCTGTTTTGGCAGAGTCCTTCCAACCTCCTGGCACTGAGACACAAGCAGGTGGCTTTCCCCTCACCTCGTCTCCACCAGTCGTACAAAGAAGCACTGCAGCCCCTGAGCCCTCGTGAGCCCATGACACCTTCCAGCCGAGCTCCCGTCACCTCTCTAGCGGGGCCCCAAGGTGGCCAAGCTGTGCTGATGGCAAGTCCTGCCCCCAAGGTCCATGCTGAGGAGTCATGGTCCCATCACCTGTCCAATGTAAGGCTCTAATTGCTTCTCTCACATGTATCCTAGGACAGTGGAGTCTGGCTCACCAGCTGGGAAGAAGAGCTCTGAAATAAGTGTGAGTGAAGGGTACTGGCCCTGTGTTTGTTTATTTACCTGGTGGGAAATGGTCCATAAAGACTCTGACAAAGCAAGCCATAAAGCTATTAGAGAATGGCATGAAGGGCAAAATATCTGGTAACAGAAATGTGGCAGGAGATACGTAAATGAGGAATAAATACATCCCACTGTTCATTTCAAGAGAAAAACAGGGTCAAATCAGCACCAGGAAATTGTCAGCACATGGAGAGACATTAATTACTCTCAGATGCAAAAGCTAAAGTTCGCCATCCTACCACATGCACAGAAGGACATGGAAATCCTGAGGTTAATTTGTGCTGACTTCTCTTTCCTATCTCTGCCCTTGGCCAGGGCCCGATGCCTAGGATGAGGTTAAGTGTGACCATACTGACTTATGCAATGCAATACAATATCCCAAGTAGTGATCCTTCCTTTTCATCCCAGGTAGTGATCTGTTTCCCAAAGCATAAGGATTAAGAGCCTGGATTTAATTATCTCTGCACTTATCCAGCTAGAGGGCTCTATCTTTTGCAGAGTTATTCCTTCTGCGGCTCCACAGCCATCTCTCTGTTTGCTGTACCATTGAATCAAGTCTGATGTCAGAACCTTTTCCTTTGTAAATAGGTTTTTCAGCACTGGAGAAAGGCTGCAGCTAACTCAGAAATACAATGGAAAAGGTTTGGATCTAACACAAACCTTCCACCATAAACTTCCTTAGAGCACATCTAGAAGAGACCTCCCTAAATTCCTGCGTCATCATGCAAACAACTCTTTCTCATCATGCTTTGTCTGAAACCATCTGGGCTTTGCGTCCTAACTTTTCTCTCCTGTGAAAGTGTTCCTGCACACTTTGGCGATGCCCCTGCGGTTTGGGGGAGCAGGAGCAAGGGCAGCGGTGGAAATGGCACCCTGGCTCTGCTCAGCTCTGGCTCCATTTGCCTGGCTGGCACGCAGCCATGCCACTTGGCACACCAGCAGCATTCTGCCCCAGCATTTCAGCCATGCCTGGGGCTATTTTGGCAGACTTGCTGTCTAAGGGAGCAGCAGGCCTTGTCTGAGGAAACATGGGGCATCCCTACAGGGAAAGAAGACAATTCCTACCCACCAGGTTCTTATGGCATGCGCTTCACGTGTCAGCGGCAGCCTAAAACTTGAAGCCCTCTCTCAGAAGTGAAACAGGCATCACTCAAAAGCATGCCTTGGCAGACTAAGTCTCAAGGGTTTGAGGGCCTATTAGGGCAATACAGGCCAAGACCTTGAGCTGAGACTATGTCACCACTGCCCTGCTCGGGGAAATCTGGAGTCTGGAGCAAGTGAGCTGCAAGTTCCCCTGATCCCATTGCTCACGCTTGATGGTTTCTGGGCTGCATTGTTCCCAGAGAAGGCAATAGGAAAGGGAAAGTCCAGCTGTGCCCAGTTGTGACATATGAAAGGCAGGTAATGACAAAGTCATTCTTCCCCCAACCCATGCCATATAATCATTTCTACAAAATAACCAGGAACTGCACTGTATAATCAGATTTTCTTCATTTATTTGCATTTGCCACATAGAAACACGCATCACTGATGCTGTTTCGTGTATCCTCAGCAATGTCTCGATGTTCAGACAATAGCTAACTGTGGTTTGTTTCTGATAGACTAACAGGCATGTAGAGCAGGGAGGCTGGTACAGAGCAGAGTCAAGAGCTCTGCTTCATTGAATCATTTGCTAGGGACTGTCAACAGCAAGGAGAAAAACAAAGTGCTGGATCATGAAGAGAATATTTTACAGAGCCAGCTTCCTTGTATGCACTGAAACAGATGGGAAAATGTCCAGGTAACCTGTCCCTGACAATACAAATATATTCTTGCAAAACTTGAGCAAGACGCCACTCCAGCAACAGACGGGAATAAGCAGTGTCTCTGTAAATACATCTTGTACTCAGTCCAGGAGAAAAACCTTATATATCTGACCTGATTATATTATTTCCTGCTGATACTGTCTGTTCCCTAAACTTCCTCATGAATGAGGAGCAGAGTTCAGACTTTGCACACGCGCAGGTACATTGCGTGAATCTCACCTGAACAACAGTGGGAAGTCCATCCTCAACTGATGTGCACTGGTTTCACTCACTGATTTCAACTTATCTGTACCAATGTGGTCAGAAGTAGAGCATCTGCCCCACAGTACTGTTTTGAAAACCTTGCCTGGAGTTTGGCTAAGAATACTTTTCTCAGCTCTGTAATCAGTTAGGCCTAGGCTATTGAAAAAGTAAATGGTAAATGATCTTTTTGTTTGACAGAACAATGTTTTCCACTGTTCTTTATCATGAGCTTTCCTCTGTATCTCTGACTATTTTCTGATCCTGTGAAATTCATTGGGAAAAAAAAAAAAACACAAGGAAAAGCAGAGAGTTATGCCTGGGAAGGAGTGAAGACGTGAAAGGGTCTCAGATCACCAGAAATTAATTTCCAAGAGGATAAACCACCTTGTACTGCTGAGCTGCAACAACTCCTAAGTAAGTGCTGGAAGCAAAATACCTTGGTGAAATGTAGAGAGTTCTCCTAGATGAGAACTAGGAAGCCCTGCACCTGACCTCTTCTGGCTTCAAGAGAGATTTGAAGAGAGAGACTAAGATGCTTTTAGTCTCTTGAAGACTAAGGTAGAGACCAAGGTGCTCTTCCCTTGTCATGCTGCAATCTTATCCCTCAGTCATCTAAAAGCTGTACATGTTACTCCCTCCTCGGCTCCAGTTTTGGGCAAACCAAGTAGTCTCCCTGGTGAGAAACCTATCCATGGAACAGAGGATGAGTTCTTCCAGGGTCTACATGCTACAGGCACCATGCTGGATTTCTGTCTCTTTGCTCAATACATTGCATCAAAGTTATTCTAGGAGACCTTGTGCCCTTACACTCCCCTTATGCCATCCCACTTTGCCCCAGTGCGCTCAATACAAGAAGTCTGGTACAGCGCAAAGCATCCTGTGTATTATTTGCCTTTTTCTCCTTGAAGTAAAGGCAGAGGGGTGAAGAAAGGCTACTTGGGCACCAGAGGAAACCAAAGCTCTGGTCTGTCTGTGTCCCACCTGGGGTCTTGCTGCTGGGAAAAGTCTCCTGGCAGCAGCTGTAGAAGGTGAAGCAGTTCAGCATGGTAACAAATACGGTGCCCGGCACAGCCACTTTAAAGTCAAGAAATTCCAGGTTGTTTACGTCATGCTGACAAGCACCGTGGTTTGCCACAGCATAAGCAAGGGGATAGACCAGGATTTGCCCTGAAAGGCTCTCCCAGAGTCCCTGGCATGGCGCAGCTCCCATCCCACAGCCCCTGCCTCCTCCGCAGCAGTGGACTGGAGCCAAGGACACGGGAGCAGCATCCACCTGGGCCATGACATTCCCACAGCTTCTGACACCACGAGAGTACCGCCCAGCTGATTGTCTCACTTTGTGTGTGTGGGAGGGAAATGTGCTACAGGACATGCGCCGTATGACAGAAGGAGGATTTCAGCAGCAGAGGGGTGGGAGGTCACAGCATGGACACAGCTGCTGGAGGTGGGGAACCATCTTGCACCCTCCCACTCCTTCCCGTCACATATCATCCCCTGGCAAGTGGCAGCTCGAGGAGCTGGTCCCCATCTCCTGTCTGGTGACAAACCCAGTCTAACTGGGTAACATTTCCACATAGCAACCAGCTACATCCTACTTCTGCTTATTGGTGGTCAGGAGTTGTGTAAGAGTAATGACTGACCTGAAAAGCCCCTCCTGACATATATCCATACCTGACCATGCTTATGGCAAAACCCTCCCACAACCTCCCATGCACAAGGGAGGACACGGTTCCTCTTCCAAGGTGGTGCTGGTCATGCTAAATTGAGCCCCCCATCCCTCTGCCTTCTCTCCAGCCCTGCTGTTCTCAGCAATCACAACTGGCAGCACTTGAGTTTATTGGATGTCCATGGGTTGACCTTGGTGGTGTAGAAATTTCCACACCAATAGCACTCCCTGCTTTCACCATTCCTCTTGCCCGGCTCTAACCATGGGCTGGCAGAAGCAGGCATTGCCCATTGCTCCCCATGCAGCCCCGATGCTCAGCTGCAGTGAGCCGAGTGCTGGAGGGTGCGGGACAGCCACAGCAAAGCACAGTGGAGGAGCCGCCACTGAGTACGTGCCAGCAACCAACAGCCACGACATTGAGGCAGCAGCAGCAAGAGGGAAGGATGAAATGCCAACCTGGGAAGTCATGACATGTGCCGAGAGCACTCAGCACCAGCTACAGCCTATCCATGCTGCATCTCTGTACACACGATGTCTCTGGTGAGAGACTCCAGATGACCTAGCAAAACACTGAGCAGGAAGGATATGACAAGAACAAGAGGAGCAAATATCATGTGCTGATTCTCCCTCTTCTCCCAGCTGAAGGATGCTCTGTGCTTTTTTTTTCTAAGGGAAATCTCACAGGATTTAGCTGCAAATGGTGCATTAACCATTCTGAACACAGTGAACAAGAAGCACTTTGAAAACTCTTAGGGGATGTGTGAACTGGTTTTTGAATGCTCAATTACTTTTTCTCCATACTCACTGCAAGCTTAAAAACTAAAAACACAGCCATTACCTGATGTAGACAAGGAATGAATAAAAATGCAATATCAGTGTCTTCCATGCTGAAGACAGAAATACCCGCAATACCATCCTTGTGTATACTTTATCCTCACTATATATGTGATTCAGCTTATTTGCCCTCAGACAAAATACCCTCATACATATCATGTATAAGCATGCAGAAAAAACAAAAAGCACTACAGAAAGAAGAGAAAACTCAGCAGCACAGAGGTGGCATGCCCCGGTGACAAGCTGTTTCTTTCTCCTCTCATGGATGCCTAATTCCTTCCATGCATTTCTTCTCTTTAAAAAATCTCTAAGTCCCATGTATTTAACTCCACCTCCCCTCTTTAAAGCTTGTTAAACTACAGAGGTGAGCTTGATTGGTAACCCCTGCAGATTTTTCTGATCAGTAGAAACTAGTCAAGGATCACAGGCTGGGACACGTCTGACATGAGCAGGAGAATTTACAATTCACTCAACAGTCAGGGCTGAGAGGTCAGCTGGGGGCAAATGGGGAGCAGCAGGAGAAATTTGAAAAGCGCCACGACAGACAGCCGAGCAGGACTGCCCCTGCCCACACCCTGCCTGCACAGGCCTAGCTCCCTTCATGGGAAAGATGAGACCGTCGTGGTCACCGAAGGTCACCATTCCCTGTTCTGCAGCCAGGGGATGTTCGGGAAACGCTCCAGGCAGGAGCACCCTGTGCAGTGCGGCACAGCCGAGGGCGGCCAGGCGGCAGGAGCCCAGCGCTGGCGCGGGAGATCTGCAGACCTGGGTTTATTCTGGCTGCCCTAAAGCTGCCTTGCTGAGCCATCTTGGGCAAGTCACCTCCTGGCAAATAAAAGGCACGCCGTGTGCCAGATGCACTTGCGCTCTGGAGAGGAAAAAGAAATTTTTCCTTCCTTTCTTGGGATTTTTAAGAACAAATTCTCACCTTGGCTTCATAAGCCAGGTGCAGAGCATGAACATGTTCCCATCTCATCTCAAGAGCCCAGCCCTCGCTCTCCAAGGGTCTGGCTACTCATCCTCTTCCAGCCAAAGGTTTGCAGGTCACACACCACTGCAAGAAGTCTCAGGACAACAAAAGCTCTTACAAGCTCTTTTAACTCAGAACTGACTCCACTGGAATTCCCTGGAAAATAAAAAAAATGAACTGGTTTTCTGGCTTACGGATTGGGGATATCTGTGACTGTCTGCTTGTAAGGCACGTGCCTTGAATACATATTAAGCATTCTGTGGCACTCACAATGAAGAGAAAATTAACTTTGACACTCATGGCCAAAATACTAGCATTAGTTTTTTAGTGCTCTGGCCTAGAATAAATAACTAGGACCCCAGCAAAAGAAAAAAAAAAAAGAAAATCACATCTCTACACAGCACTTCCACAGAAATATGATTTTTCTTTCTACTGATCTTAGCAGAACCTTCCCACCCATTCTGTTATTTAAATTTATGATAAATGGAGCCACACTTGCCATGAAATAAGTTCTAGGTGCTGTAAAAACAGTGAGTAGTCCTTGTCCTCAAGATTTTACAGCCCAAATGAAAACAAACAATGAATTAAAGAAGGAAATGACCTAACTAACCTAAAGTCACAGCGGAGTTATGTGGCTTGGCTCAGATTAGAGCACATGTCCTTTGGTGCTTTACCAGCTCTCTTGTCCTGTCTCCCTAAACCATACTGGTTTTCACTATTTCTTGCTTTCCCCTTCACACTTTCTCTCTTTCTCTTTCCCTGGCCTAGTCCCTGTCCAGTCTGCTGGCAAGGATCCCCTTCCCCGCTGCCGACAGCCTCAGTCATCCTCACTAAACTGTACGTTCTGCTCAGAGAATGACTTTTAGCTTTCTAATGTACCAAGAGCTGCACCGGACAATTGTAACAGGAAGATTTCTAGCAGTGTTATCGAAGTGCACGTGATAAGAGCTGGCTGAATTTTTATTGATTGGGGGGGGGTTGCAGACAGATGGGACATGAGAAAATATTTTTCTTTCTTTGATATTATTTTGCAATAACACAAATCTGAAATGTTTTTCATGGGGAGGTGGGGGAAACCAAACCTTCTTGCTCTCTCACTAAAAAATAAGTAAGTTTCCACCCTGTTTCTCTACCCAGGGAAAAAGAAGCTTCTGCACACCAGTGTGCGTGTGTGTATAAATCAAAGAAAGTTTCAGTTTTGATGAGAACCGTGTTTTCCCAGGGAAAAAAATTCCAATTTCAACAATCTGGATAAGTCTACATGGCAACATCTCCACTGAGAGCTCCTGCAAAGGCCAGTGGAGGGAGGGTGGGTTGCTGCTGTGTGGCAGGGAGCGAGCATGAAGCTAGCCTTCCCTGGGAGAAGGGAGCCCATTCCAGCTGGACATCGGCTGCCGTCTGAGCTTGTTTCTCCTAAATCAGTTGCTGAGCAGCTCCTGAGGTTGCCAATAGGTAGCCGTTTTAATCAGAAATAGTAGCTATCAATAAAGTAAGATGACATAAATTTTTCCCAAGTACAATAAAGTCACAGCTTTTCCAAATAATGATAGCAGGCTCCTGTGAAAGCACAATGAAAATGAGTTTGGGGAAGATGAACCCCACAGCAGATAAACACCCTATTTTAGACCTGATCCTGTACTGTTTGATGCAAAAGGTATATTGAGCAACCTGCAGCCCACTTGCAAATTCTGCTAAAATGTAGGAATGAAGCAACATTTCAAAGAATCAGATCCTTTCTTCAGGGTCACTTGCAATACCCTCGCCTCCCCTAAAAGACTCTTTCCTTTTCTCCCAGGGCTGCGCTGAAACTGCTGGGCTCCAGGATGGCACACGCCGCCTGCTCGCTTCTGCGGCTCGCTCTCGCTCTCCCCCTGCTTCTCACTTTCACTCCCGTTGGTTTCATGTTCCCTTTGCCATGCGGAAAAGCTTTCAAGCTTATCCAGCCCAGCAGCAGGGTTTATCCTGGTTCCACCCACTGGGACTTTCCTAGCTTCCTTCTGCACAGCGAGGGGGGAAAAAAGCCAGATGGAGGCATGCAGCAGGCACCTCGGGGAGCCACAGTGCTCTCTTTCCCTGAGCTAGGTTTCTATTGTAGGCGGTGCATTCCTTGGGAGGGAGGGTGTGTGTGTGTCGGTCCCTTCCCACACTCGGGGCAGCACTTATTTAATGGGGGTCTCCATGCAAGGCAGACACCAGAAGAGACTTTGCTGGTCCGACTTCCCATCCAGGAACAGCAGCAGCTCGTGTGCCAGGTGCTGGCATGGACCGCGTGGTCGAGATAACCCTGGAGGAGGCGGCTCCTGGAACCAACCAAGCCTCCAGGATGCATCTCAGGGAGGATTTGAGGAGGATACGGTGCGCAGTGCTGCTGTGCCTGCTCTCCGTGCTGGTCCTGGCGCTGCCCACTGCCTACCTGCTGGTTGGAAACCTCAGAGCCCCCAGCTCCTGCACTGGCCAGGTAAGAGACTGACGGCTGATTTCTGTCCTGCCACCCTGCAAGGAGGAAAGCGCCGCGTCCCGCATCTCCAGGGTTGGGTTTGGTTCTTTTATTCGCCTTATGAGTCTCATGTTTAAGGGAACATGAGAAACTCGCTGTTACATTCCTTCTTCCTTACGCAGAGCAAATCTGCCTGGGATAAATCGTATTATTGTTTGGTCTTTTCAACTAACAGTTCCTGTTCATCTTGTCTTAATTTCACTAAGGTCACAGTACAACGCACAACTTTTTAAAACTTTTATTGACATGCTGCAGGAAATGCTTAAGAATCACTAGTTGATGGAAATCAGTGTCTCTCCACTGATTTCAGACAGATTTTGACACTATGGCTCATTTTCCTCCCTTCTTTCGGGTTAACTCTGAGACTTCCCCTCGCAGTGTCCTATTTCAGCAAATATCTGCTGACCGCACTGCTGATGTCAGTGGGTCAGTGCCTATCATCCATCACTGGGCAGACGGCTATAGCTCTCATACATTATCAATGCAAACTCCTGCAGAGATATGATTTGAGACAATTAAGGAGTCTGACCCTAAATTTTGCATCTCATTTTCTACTCCCCATCAAAACTTTCTCTAGATCCAGGGATCTTCTCAGCTGTTCTTTGACAGACAGCTAAACTCACTTTGTTCCTAGCGATATAAGCTTGCTGGTGTGGCTGCTTCTAATGCTTTTCTATGCCGCCCCACTTCTGGCACTCCTTCTCGTGCCAGACTGCAAACAAGTGCCAATTTCCATGGTAGACTATGAATTCAGCAGGACTGCCCCATGCTAGAAGGATGCATATATGCACATAGGTCTGAAGAATTAAGGTTTAAATTTTAGCTTCAGGTCTGAAATTCCCCAGCTAATTAGCCTACTTGTTATACGCTCGCTTAGGAACGGCAAAAGAAAGCAGTGTTAGAAAGTGGCCTTGAAGGCAGATTTCTAACCTTGCACACATTTAGCCTACGGATGTTTAGAGAGTGTGACAGCAGTACCCATGGCTGCGCACGTGCACGCTCTCGGCTGCACAGAGACGTGCTGGCCCCCATTTGACCTCAAGTCGGCAGAGCCGGAGTCTCACACCCAAGTGATGCCAGCTTCTGGGTGCAGCATCTTCCACGTTATCTATTTATACCTTCATGCACAGCTGAAAGGAGATGCGTCAGCCCTGCGCCGTACCTCAGGCTGTTAAATTTGCCAATTTCTTGCACACACGAAAGTGCATTTACCCTGTTACTGCTGTTTAGGCCAGCTAGAGCGGGTGCACACGGAGTGAAGCGGCACTTTGGACAGTCTCAGGTGCATTGCTCTTTGTTTGCATCCTGTGAGGTTGTACAAAGCAGAACAGTTCAGTTCCTGAAACTATCTTAGAGTGAAATAATAATAAAACATTAGCCTGTTTGATTGGACTAATGTGTTCCTGGCTCTTGACTCTGTTGGCAGAATTAGTGCAGAAAAGTATTTTTGTGGCTGGGTTTGGCTTCTTAAGAGGAAAAGCGCAATGTAAGCCATTAGATTTGCTCTAGCCTGGGCTACACTAGTGTGTATTTCCATGCATATGCACTGAATTATTAGCGCGTAGTATTCCCACAGTGATGTAATGAGGTAATCAGATGAGTTACAGCCTCTGCAAGTCCCCGTGAGGAAGCGAAAAATCGTCAGGGCTGGCCGGCTGCCCGCTGCCTTTGTGCCAAGCCCAGTGGGTGGAGCACCTAGCTACAGTTCAGCTGGATCCTGCATTTTCTGAATTTTTCATTCACTCCACTGGTGACTGACTGTATTGCCAGTGTTGTCCAGCAACAGAGCACAGATGGGTGGATTTTTCTGCCTGTGTAGCTTTCTGTTAATTCCCCAAAGAGCTGTGTCATGGGCTGAGCCCAGCTGCTCAGTTCTGCAGCTCAGCACAGCTGTAGCCTGTTTCAGTCCATTGGAATGTTTCTGGGCATAAAGGCTCTCAGGAAAATGTCTTTGTGCATTTCCTTCTGCATTTGACATGTTAAAACTGGATTGCTAAAGGATGCCTTCCTCATGAGCCCCACTGATAACCCAAATCAGAAGGACTAGGCTGGGACCAGACGCGGGTGCCAGAGCTCTTTGTGGCACTGGTTTTGGCGTGCGGATGCCCTGGGCATACTGGGAACAAGTGGGCAGACTCAAGTTTGCACCAGATGCGTGCAAATGCGTGCAAATGCGTGCGATGCAGATCACTTGCTGACCCTTGCAGCAGTGAGCCCACAGGAGGAGTCCTTTCATTACCCCAGGACCAGAGCTCAGCCCACACATCCCAGATTACCAACTTCTCCTGCACTGGGGACAGTCCTGGGAGGAGGGAGGGACTTGGCAGCTGAGCAGGTGAGAAGCAGATGTAGTAAATTCCTGAGCCAGTCCTTCCTGGAGCAAAGAGGAGGACAAGGGGAGCCAGGGAAGGTTTGTGCAACAGGGGTGTGCCTCTTTGATTTGTCTGCGGGGTGAGGCGGTCTATTCATCTCTGCTTCTGTGTGGGTGCACATGGTGTCACACTCTGCCTCTGAAGGGATACAAACCCACCTTTTCCTCTAGAAACGTCCCTTTCAGGAAAAAGCAGGGCAAGTTATGTCATTACAGCAACATGTGTGAGTTGCCGGTTCTCTCTCATGGTATACTGCATCTTGCATGAATAATTCAAGTCTGATGATGGTTTCCTTGGGCACCTTCAAGGCTCACTACACTGCTTCCCTTTTGGAAATAGAAATCACTTTCTTTCATGCTTCAAGACAGAGTGAGGTGAGGAAATAGGGTTCTTTAAGCAATAACACATGGCTTGGGTTATTAGCAGAAAATCTATAAAAGGCTCTAGTGGCGCCCTTCCAGAGGAAGGGCCAGGACTGCTGTGTGTCCTTCCCCAAAGGGAAGCCAAGTTTCAGTCTGAGTACACAAATCTACCAAAGGAACGGCACAGCAGTCAGGAGAGCATCTCTGGCTGCCTTAGCAACCCGTTTAGCTAGCCCAATAAAGCAGAGCAGCAAGTCCTGTGGCCTGGAGATGTTGGTACTTGGGCTTTTTTTCATGGCATACTTGGCATGGCAGGACCACAAGCAGTGTAAAGGGAAATTCCAAAACCTGTCCGAAAGGTTGCATATGAACCTGTGTGCCACGTCAGCCTTGCAATGGAGAAGGGAGCTGTTGCAGTACAGGAGGGACTCTGAAGTCCTAGCGGCTCCACCTGGATCCCACCTAAAGGGATGAAGCCAGAAAGCTAGCAACAAAGCTCAGAGAAGCACTGCCGGAACCATAATTCATGCAGAGCCAGAAGCCCTAATGGCCTGCCCAAATGGGAGAGAGAACCTGAAATGGCTTCCTGATCTGTAGGGAAGGAGAAATGCCTGGGGAGGAGCAGTGAGCATTGCACCTAGGCCCAGGTGTGTGGGATTCCACTTCCAGAAGCCAGCAGCAGTAAAACTCCTGACTGGCCATTGCTGCTTGATGCACATGGTCCTCGTGGGCAAGTGAGTAATGCCCTGGGTACATGCTTACAGTGGGCATTATAGTCCAACTGAAATAACTCCCATTGAAGCCAGTTTTTACTGGCACAGGACAGGACCCTACCAAAAGTGCCCAGCCGAGGCCATGCAGCATCTCTGGAGCTAGCAAAATTGTGGGTGTATGTACCGTGTATGACCTGCAGAGACCCTGCCCGTAAAATAGCGTCTTGTGCTAAAAATGGAGTGGATGAAGGTGCTGGGGATATTCTGCTTATTAACCTCTCTGCCTGCAGTGCCAAGCTGCTTTTCCCCTGCAGTTCTCTATCGGATACCCCTGGTCCTTCCTTGAGGTGCAAGAGGAAAAGCGTGTGACCAGGGGATGTTCAGCCCTTCTTTTTGGCTTTAGCAATGTCTGGATATAAATGCACTGGGGCTTTTGGACATTCTTGGTATCAAACAAATATAGAAGTGTTTTGCACACGGCAGTCTTCAGGGTAATTAGAGCTGGCTGTCCAAGACATCGTTTGTCTGCAAGTCAGCTATAAGGTGGGATTTTCAACATCACTCAGTGCTGGTTAGTCTCTCCACAGTAACCAAAGGGAAAATTGAAGCCATGCTGTGAATTTTTCAGAATCACAGCTAAGCAAGAAAGGAAAAGAGAGAAAAACACTAATTGTATAAATGATCTCTCTATTGTCTCATGGTGTTTAGCTCTCCCTCACCACCTCATCTACACCATCAACATACATCAGTGCCTATTTAGGACAAATATTACTAATACCTGGCCGTTATGTAGCATTGTCTAGTGCTAAAATATTTTCTATAGGAGGTTTAGATTTGTATCCTTATCAAATAGCACAATTAGGAAAATAAAAACCCCTACAATTGCCAAGCAGCAGAATAATTTCACACCTTGCAGCACCCTGCTCTATCTACTGCATCACACTGTCCTTTAGCATCTATGAATGCAGCTTCTGCTCCTGCAGTTTCTATCTGGCCTTCTTTGAAAACAAGTAAATTGAGGTTGCATGAAAAGTTTCTCCCCAGTCTTTAGTCAAAACCATTTTGTTATTTTTTATAAAGAAGCAGAATTCTTCTTGATATCCTTCCCACTTTACCATCACCTCTGTATTGCAACATCCGAGTTTATATAAAGTACTTCAGCAGAAGTTACGCTCTAAATATGTGAACAGTCCCACTGCAGTTACATGATTAAACGTAGGTGTGTGATTGATTTGTAGCTCATTGCAGTACTTAGAATCATTAGAAAATATGTCTCTTGATAAATATGTAGGAAGTGTCACATAAATAATGCTCTAAATATACTCATGCATATACATCTGGCCAAAAACAAGGGGAAGTGTTTGAAGGAAATCCTCCACACCGATCTTGTGCTGCCCACCAGGGGAAGGACAACGTCACCTGGCTATGACTCTGTGTCACATCAAAAATGCAGTCACGTTTAGACACCATGGCAAGCAGGCAGGATGTTGGAGACAGTCATAATGAGCAGCTCAGACATCTCATTGACAGCACACCACCAATTCTCTCTGACAGCCACACACTAAGCTTTCGCACCACCCTCTCTTCTAGATGACATTTCCCGCAGAGCAGCAGACTGCTGTGGCTGGGCTATATATGTGTGTACAGGTGGGGAAGGGAGAAAAAAAAAGATAATTTTCCCTGCAGTTTTCCTTCTCCATTTTTTTCCAACACACTGGAACAACTATTTTAG
Organism: Aptenodytes patagonicus; assembly: GCF_965638725.1. Taxonomy (NCBI): domain Eukaryota; kingdom Metazoa; phylum Chordata; class Aves; order Sphenisciformes; family Spheniscidae; genus Aptenodytes; species Aptenodytes patagonicus. The sequence continues at coordinate 3,440,645 of NC_134966.1, read as the reverse complement.
AAATTATGGTTTTCTGCAGGAGCACATGGATGTTTACTGCTAGTAAAACATTAAAATACCTTTGGGCTTACTAGAGTAGCTAGCAGTCCCCAAACCCAGGCAGCCTGATTCTTCTCCCACAAACACTCTTCTTCCCCCAGCCAATATAAATTATCTATTTTCTACTTCTCCTGCAGTATTTGAAGTTGTGTGAGACACAACCACCAGGAGATAGCTTCAGCATCTATGTGCTGATACTATTTCAGCCTGTTTATTAAGGAACGTGCACCAAATCCTTAGCTGCAAGCTGATCAGTGGCAGTTTATTCACTGTGTTTATTGTAGCTGTCCATAAAACACACCGCACCACACCAACGTGCTCCTGACAGACGTTGCATGACAGAGGTTCCTGACAGCCCTGTTAGTCGACCCTGAGCTGGCTGCATAACCCAGACTGTCTGCTTTCTGCAACCACACTGTTGGCAGAGACCCGCAATGAACTGTGCCCTGGGGAAAGCATAAGGGATGCTCCTCACACCCCAGGGAGGCTGGATTCAGAGTCAGCATCCCGCAGCATCCTCCGGTTAGGAGCCGTGCTGCTTTGCAGGCTGCCATAAGAGGACTGGCACTTGGCGAGAAGCCACCAGCCATGCCCAAGTGTGATTCAGAAGTGCCAGCCCTGCTAGACATGGGGCAGGCAGACAGCAGCTTCCCTTTGAACTGCTCAACCTAAATGTCAGAACCACTTGGCACGGCCCAGGGCCATGCCCTGCTGCCATGCAAATGCGTGTTGGCACAGGGATGTGTTATGAGTGTTCAGCTCTAGAACAAGACGTAAGAGGCAAGGAAACATAAATCACCCTGCTTTCCCTCAGTGGAGTGTCAGTGTGCCGCAGAGCTCACCCTCTGCCAGCTGCACTCTCAGACCTGCTCAGCTCTTTTCTGTCTTCCAAGGAGGCTACCCAACATTCAAGACAGACCTAAGCAACAGACTTACAGTCTGAAATAACACAGATGCAGAAAGAAAAGCAAGTGTAGCTGATACACCTCAATTAGTCTCTTTGCTGGCGTTATGGATGAATCTTTGCACCTAAAAAGGCTCAGACCTGCTGAGTCTTGAGACAGGGAAGAATCACTCACATTGCTCTGCTTGCTCTGCACAGATTGAGGGACAGGAGAGTCTCTAAGCAGCAGAGGTGCTCCAGCAGTGCTGCATGGAGGTACCACCCCAAAGGAGGGTTAGTGATGGCTAATTCACACTGGCCACTCTGCCAGTCCCCCCCTAGTTATGCCAAGGGCTTGTCCAGCCTCTGAACAAGACTGGAGTTTAACACAGCAACCACCACAGGAGCCCAGCTCCTGTCCCTGGCACCCTTTCAGAGATGCAGGCAGTTTCAAACAAACAGCAGAAAACTCTTTGCCATGAAGCAAAGCTTTGTCAGGGCTTGTCCTTTTACATAAAAGCTCTAGCTGAACTCGATAGTATTACTGTAGCATATTCCATTTTCTGGGATAACACAAACAAGACCCTCTGTGGAGGTACTGTACACCTGGAACCCTGAGCTGACTGCTTGTAAATCTCTCCTGCAGGTCACAGAAGAAAGGGGCTCTCGCTTTCTGAAGCAACGGGCAGTAGATACTGGTGAGTTTGCCAGTCCTTTACCCCATCCCGAACACCTTTGTTTACCGAGGTTTTGCAATTGCTGCTGCAGCACGCTGCTGGCAGATGCCTCCCCACCTGCCCTCCGCTCTCACCACCCAAATCCCTCCTGAGGCAAACAAGCCAGGGCAGACAGAGGCAAACCTGTGTGACAAGATGCAGGGAGATAACTGGGGCCATAGTGACAGCGCGAGCATTTCTAACACCAGGGCTGTGCAAGCTCGCTCCTTCTAGTGCAGGCACAGACCTCCCCAGCAGCTCTCTGAGATTGGTATAACTCCCTGAACATGCAAAAGCATGGATTTGGGAGCCCATGCACACCATGCTTTCATCCGTGTACACCACACCTCCCCTCAGTTCACCCTCCAGAAATTTAAGACACGGCCATGATGTGCCCTATCGACACTGCAACAGGCCTGACAAGCTCACTCATTTGCAAAGAGATTTTATTAGCTCAACGGTGTCAATAAACAATCATGGCAAATAACTCCTGACTCAAATGTATACAGGAATGGAAAGGGGCTCCACACGTTTCCTCGGTGGCATCGATCACCGCTCACATCTCATTGACTTGAATAGCAGCAAACATCCTTACGCACTTTTTTTTTTTCCCCTCAGTTACAGATACACTTTCCAGTGCAGAAAAGCCAAGAGCACACCTAACAGGTAATGCTTGTTCAAAAATGAAGTGTTTCCCGTGGGTATTACAGCAGATGTTGTGGTGCAATAATCTTGGTTTATATGGATCTGATAGGATCAGGTGTTGCAGGAAACATGGGGAAAATAATCATCAGCTTTGCCTTGTTGATCATGACTGATTGACTGCAGCCTGTGTTTGTAGAAAAGGGCCCACAAAGGAGGTAGCTGACAGAAATGTTGCCACTTTTCCAAGCCGTTTCTTTCATTGAATGAGCAGCTCTTGTAACTGAACTTAAACAGGTACCTCGTATCTTAGAGATCTGCTGAATCCCCTAGAAAAGGCAGGGGAAAGAGCTCAAGTGAGCCCTCACGGAGCAGTGAATTGGGAAGTACCACCAGGTTTAGAGACCAGTTTTAAACCTTATTTTTCTGCAAGGCCTGACTCGGGCCACGCACACCATATTGCCATCAAATCGCCCCGTTTTCAGGGAGATCATCCCTAACATGTGTACGAGCAAGTGAGGGAAGGGTAATGCCCAGCTGAACCCCTCCAAACCCTTACCTTGTGTTAGGAAGGTGCTATCGCAAAGCCCTATCACAGAGTGGGCTGCCATACATTTCCGAGGGGCTGCCAGCATTTGCAAGGCCACCATCTCACCACCTCAACCTTGAAGGTGTAGCTGTCGTCACACCAAGGACACTGTCCTGAGCCCTCCCCCATGCTCACCAGCTCCACCCACCTGGAAAAATTAGGTATTACCAGAGAAGAGGAAACAGTTCATGGCTGGTTCCCATGTGGATGGAGTTGAGTGCTGAAAGGCTCTCCAGCTGCTCTGACCTAAAGCAATTTATACCTCTCAAAAACACAGCTCACTGCAAAGGCTTCCCCAACACCCTGTGTGTTGTCCCAGAGGGGCACTTCAGTAACTTGAAGCATGCAAGAAGTGGCATGATGCTTCATGCATTCACTTACAGGGTTAAATCAATCAGTATTTCAGGGCTGATTTCTTTCCTAGTAGCGTTTACTTTCCCTAATCCACAAAGTCCTTCCTAATGCACATCCTTGGTACCATCCTCTTTTGCACACAGGTTGCAAGAGCTCCAAAACTGACCTGTCCTTGTTCAAAATCACATCTTTGCTTAAGCACAAGTGTGCAAGAGCAAAAGGACCGTGTCTGCTAGTGTAAGTCTCTCTGTTTCCCCTGAGTGCCCCCATGGCAGAGAGACCCAGAGGGTCCCGGTGCAGCTGACTCAGAAGAGCAGCCGAAGCACTGCTCTGCTGACGGGACCTTCCCTGGGTTGCATAAAAGCCCAGTTGCTGCAGGGAAGCACCCAACAGTTTTCTTCAAATTTCCTCAGGCCCCCCATTTGCAAAAATTCCTTCGTAGTCATTCCTGAGCATTCTCCTCAGGCTGGTGCCCGTCCTCTTCAACCTGCCGTTTCAAGCCAGTCACTGTTGGCCATAGCAAGGTGCATGAAAAGGAAAAGCTAAGGAGATTTTATTGCTTCTTTTCTGTGCAAAAAGGCTACACGCAGGCTGCTGTGTTATGTAGCCATCAGGGAACTTAATTTCCATGAACTTATCTTTGGCCTTTTTTGAGCCCAAGCATATTTTTGGTGCTGTACCCTGTGGCAATGAGTTCCCCAGCTTAACAGTGCATTGCAGTCAGAAAATATTTCCTGTTATTTTAAACTTGCTGCATAATAATTTCTTGGGTACCACCCTGGTCTTCTCTTCTCAGAAACCATGACTCATGCATAGAAAGTGAAAAAGGAATAATTATTCTTCAGATCTTTGTTACATTCCCCCACCTCAGGTACCTTCTTCAAAGTGAAGGTGTAGACTACAAACTCTCACTTGTAGGAAATCTCTTCCAGATCTCTGTTCTCTCTGTCTTTTTCTAGTTTTAGGCACATATATTCTGAAGGTGAGAGCAAAGGAATGAGAGGAATGAGAACTAGCCACAGTACTTTCATGGGAATGCACCACTGAATTAGCAGTAACAGAATGACTCAATGTTTTGGTCTCTGTTCCTTAATGATGAATTTTCCACCTGCTCTTGGCCTTTTTAACACACACTGAATGTTTTGAACTTATCCAAACTGGCATCAAGGTCTCCTCTCCCAGGGCGGCTATAGCTAGTGAAGAATGGCACGATCCATGTGAATATCTAGCTAGGACTTTTCTCCATCCCCATTGTCTCCTGTGCACTAATGTATATTTGGTGCTGACTGCGCCATGCCATGATCCCCTCTCTGACTTATTTGGTTGCACTTTGGGTCAAGATGCAGACCAATGCCTACTCCTTCTTGTCACCAGCCTGTGGCACGGCTGGAGAACTATGTTGCAGAAACCCCGTCAAGTACCCGGCTCACGCTTATGCTGCAATGGTAGCCGAGCACTCCACTAAATCTGGGTAGAACATCACTTTCTGGTTCCACTTGATAGTTGGAAGTAATGACCTTTTAAAGGCAGTTATTAAACTCCCAGGGCGTGATCTTGAGCAACAGAGACCCTGCAGCCACGGGATTTTGCAGTACATGCTGTACAAGGGCTTTACTATAACAGGAGACTCATACTCTAATCTCTTGCTGAGATCAGGAGTCTGGCTTCAGAGTACAGTGTTCGGTATCAGGCTCTCACACCGGTGAGGGCTAAGAATTGTAGAAACCCCACAAGTTCAGCAATATGCCACAAAATGTACCCAAAAGCTGCCAAGCAACAGGGAGTCTCCAGCGAGGGACTAAACCAAAAGGGATTTTGGAAAGGAGAAGTAATTTCACATGTAAGGGATGCCAAAAATTTATAGGGGATGGGAAAGTTGAAGGAACTGTAGCAATGATCCCTTATTAAAAGCAGATTTTATTTAATTCAAGAATTAGCAGAATATGTATATTTGCAGGAAGTATAGTTCCATATAATTATGAAATAAATAAATGACAAGTACAAAGTACAACTGCTGCTAGAAAAGGAGATATACTGTATTCAAAGGCACTTGAACAAGCATTTTTCCTCTTGACCTGTATTGAAAGCATGGGGAAAATTAATTAACTTGAAAATAGAGAGCATCAACAGAGTGAGCTTTAACCTAAAAGGGAGTTATAGCTGTAAAAGTTAGAGTTGCCTAATTCTAGAAGTTATGAAATCATGTACTTCATTTGAGATGCCTGTTAGTTATAAAAAACATTGAAGAATTGAGTGTCATTGACATTTTAAATGCATCATTGTACACAGAAAAGAATATTTCACATGCAGCTTCTCTTCAGTTTTCCCTGAAAATTCCCAAGATGGAAAAAAGCCCAGGGCATTTTCTGGAAATATTCTGATCTTTTCTGGTCCTTCCCATCCCAAACAAAATTTCATCTGCTACCAGCTGATATCTGAGAGGTATTACTCCAAGCTCTTGTAAACCTTAGAGTGACCCAAATGCTACTTTAGTTTTATGCCAGGACTCAGACCAGTCCCTAGACACCCGAGAGGTAGATGAAGATGAAGGCAGACCATGAGTACTTTCACTTTCTTTTATTCCTCTCTCTCTGTATCAGGCAAAGCTCCATTGGCTCTAAGCCTCATAGTCCTTATAATACTTCAGTAATTTAGTTTGGCTTGCTATCACAATCCCTGTCTATCGTTCTCCCACACAGAAATACTCTCCTCGTGTACTTTGCCTCCTGGGGAAAAGGTCAGAAAGATTTGATACTTCAGCAGCGCTGACAGGCAGTCTGAAAAAGAGCCATTATTTTGTTGTGCTACTCAGAGAATATGCAAGAAATTGCACTCCTAATGCCTTCTTGTCTCCTTATGGATTATTTGTTGCTAGAAAAGAGAGGGAAACAGATGCCACTGGGAGCTGAGCACATCAGTTTTTCTGAATCTCATTTCTCCCAGGATAAACCTAATGGTTATTGCCAAGAGAATTTCAAAGCTTTCCTTTACCTGCATTCAGTTTGCCTCCCTGCCCATGCACACACAGCCCTTCCCCAAATACTAAATCAAAGTCAACTTTAAACATTAACTCAAGCTCATGAAAAAGGTCTCATTTGCCGGAAATCAGTTGCCTCAGTCTTTCTCAGCATTTAACATTAACTTTCCAGGATCATTTTAATACCTGGCAGAATCTGGTTTTTATCTTGTTCCTTTTCACTGCCTCAGCTTCTGTTTTACCACAACAATTTTATGTGGCAGTCATGAAAGAGCAGAGAAAACTCTTTCACTTCCCTGCAGAAAAATGAATAAGTGCTAGGGCTCATTCTCCTGGCTGTCGTGTGAGAGAAATTAAAATGGTGGAGGAGAGGCAAAGGGAACAGGGCAGCAGTTCCCTGATTCTTCCCCTGAGATCCCTGCAGCCTGGGGAGCATCCTTGGCTTGGATCAGACTAACATTGGGACCTGGATTAGAGCTCTGCTTGTAATCAGCTAACCACAAGACTGGGAAAAAGTCTGGAGGAAAGCTGAGGCTAACACCAAGCTTAATGTTTTGTTCCAGCAAAGCATTTCAAGACCATTTTTATCTCAATTGTTTTTTTTTAAATACAATGTGTTGCTTTGGAATTGGGCCTCTTGAAGCACAGTGGGGTCTTCTGAGTTTTTTGGTACAACCAAATGACACTGGTAAACCAAAGGCAATTCTACAGCAAAACATTTCATTGTGAGTACTCAGGAAGAAAAGCTTGACACAAGGGCTAACAAACCCTAACATCCTTCAGAAGCAACTTGGCAGGAAGAGAAGTTCAAGTGTCGCAGTGCTTGGTGATGGATCATGCTGATCATTGTGAAACTTTTGCAAGCACGGTAGTGTCTGTCTAAAAAACATAACTGCAATCCATCTCTACAGAAGAAAATGATGCTTTAATATTTCTTATTACTCTCCCAAACTATTAGGTACAGGCATGGTACCCATGTGTACAGCTGCCCCAGCACTGGTTTCACTTAAGGACAAGATTTATACTCTGTAAATAGGCAAGATAGCTCCCCGGACCTGCAGGGTAAAGCCATCTGTATTCCTCCACAGTGCCATGAGACTCAGCCTTTAGGAAGGACAGTCTCATCGTTCAGGATCTGGCCCGCAACAATAGTCACAGCCTACCCCTTCAGGCAGCCTGGGCTGGCTGAGGTCTTAAAAAGCATCCTTGGCTTTCACTCCCAATTGCTCAGATCTGGATGCCCTATGGACACCCTCCAAAAATACCACTGGACAGTTGACCTGCAGCCAATTTTGCCTCAGTTTTCAAGCTGTAAAATAAGAACATTTCTGTCCTAGCATTTTGAATACCCTATTTAAATTTCTTGCCCTTTAGAGTAGAGATCTCATATTGCATTCAGCAGAATATCCCCGCCTGTAGCAAACTAACCCATCTCTTCTCCCCGCAGTGAAGAAACAAGATCTCGCCAACACCGTGGGAAACCATCTGCCCATCCTGCAGTGGGAAGACAAACGAGGCTTGGCCTTTACCAAGAACAAACTGAGTTATTCCAGCAACGCACTGGTGATACCTGTGTCTGGGGACTACTATGTCTATGCTCAGGTCACGTTCCGAGGGCCCATTGAAAGTTACAGTAAAACAAATTCTGTCACTGAGATCATCACCAAAGTCACCGACAGTTACCCTGAGCCCACCCAGCTGCTGACCGGCACCAAGACCCTCAGTGAAAAGGGAAACAGCTGGTTCCAGCCCATTTATCTGGGCGCTGTGGTCTCCTTAGAAGTAGGAGACAAGCTAATGGTCAACGTTAGTGACATCAAGCTGGTGGATTACACTAAAGAGCACAAAACTTTCTTTGGTGCCTTTTTACTGTAGATCCCTGGCAGCAGCTGGTGACCTCGCTGGACCTTGGCTTTGTGGGTGCATGTCAGGGTGCGATCTCTGTGCTGTTATCCTTCTTCTGTACTGTCACTCCCCTGCAGCTCCTTGCAGCCTTAAATTAAGGGGTAGGGAAAGCTGAAGCCGCAGGCTGAATTGAAACAAACAAACAAACAAACAAAAAATCACAACAGAAAAATGAAAGTCAGATCGGAGAAAAAATGTATTTTTGGAAGTAAAAACAGAGAGCTCTTCAAAACTTTTTAAGCTAGGGAGGACCAGTTTATACCCGTGGGTAGGAATATTGATCTTTAATATTGCAGCTAGGCTACATCACTAATTCCACCTCGAATGTACAATTTCCTCAACTCAAAAGTGTTTTGAACTTTCTCCAGTGCTTCCAGTATAGTTTTGCATGACCCTTCTTCAGATTCTCAGTTCTAAAAGGTAATTACTTTCATCATTTCCTTATGAATAGATTTGCTCAGTACTTTGCACTAACATAAAGCTTAGATTAGTCATTAACTGCTTAATTAATCCCTTCCAACTTCCCTGTAAAGTAGATTAAAATTTTATCTTATGTTTTGCAGAGGCTACTTGAAATCTTTTTTTTTCCCCAAGAAATTGTTTACAGTTCTTTAAGTCAATATACAGCCTCAAACCTTTATGTAAAATTTCTAGGGAACATGCAGAAACACTTTCTGTTTCAGCGTGAAAGTGTCCTAACATTAGGAAAACAGAAAAGACAAGACAGAGAGACACGCAGCAAAATTTTCCACACTTTTTAAATCAATCACTGAAATTTCAAGGAAAACTTCTGCAATATTTTGCTTTCCATTATGTTTAATGCAAAGCAAGTGCAACTAAAGAAATCAGTGTCTTGGTGCTCCCCCTTGCAACCATTGCCAATGCTGCAGCGGTCCCCTAACCACAAGGGACTTCCCAGCCTATCCCTGGGTGAAGGCTGGCAACCAGTAGTCCCTACACAAGGTCAAAAGATCCAGAGACACAATCATGGTGTGCCACAGCCAGGTGCGGAGCTCAGGAATGTTTAGCTTCCCACCTTACACTTATTTATTTTCATAGACCTTACTGTCTCAGGGAAATTCCCCAGCTTTCCTTCTCCTCCCACAATAAATACACCACTGACAATGACTCAAGTCATGTTCTTGTAGATTCAGACTTTACACTCTTAACTGCCAGGAGGTCTCACACTTGAGGACCTACCACCCAGCCATTCTGCAACAACCAGGCTTCATTCTCTGCAACGCTTTCTCTTTCCTGCCTCACCTCATTGGATTTCCTCCAGTTTCCACTCCTTGGCCAGAAGTGACAGCAAGGCTTGATTGCCTAGTTAATATTTCCACTCAAAGCCATGGTGGGGCCCAAAAGCACACTGTTAGTGTCAGGGAGGCACTCAGGTTGGGGAATACATAGCACTGGGGATGGGAGGTTGTAGCTGAGGACCTCATATGGGCAGAGAAGTTCTCTGGTGAAGACAGCCCAGCTATAAAAGACCATATTGCAGTCCAACCAGCAGTAAGACCAGGCTGCTTCATCCACAGCAAGCCTCTTCCTAGCAACAGATAATTTATTGCTACATAAAGGTCTGTTTGAGCTGACAAGGAAAAGTCAGTAGCACAGCTGAAGTGTAGAGCATAGGGAAAGGCCAAGGCAGATTGGGGGTGAAGGGAGGAGAGGAGCAGAGGAGGAGGTGGGAGATCCAGGCAATACCAGGATCTCTGCCTCTTCATGGCTTGGTGTAAGTACCTTCATGCTGACAGCATGACTATACCTCTTAAACCTAGCAGATCTTTTATGTAGTAAATCATCTCAGAAAAGGAGGCTTTTTGACCATCCTTCCCTATTCTGCAGTGCCTGGGTCCCATAGTAGGTCTCAGTCCTTCACTGTTTTATCTACACTGAGACAGCATTAAACACATCACAAAAGCGAGGAGATTGCCATCTTGCCCTGCCCTTCTTTCCTCAGCAGGTGTCTTTCTTGCTTCCAGGTTCTCCTTGAGTCATTGGGTGTTGGTCCACTATACAACACTGCCTGTCTAGGAGACGTTGACAATCTCCCTGCATCAAAACCTCGTAACAGTTTGGCTTCCCATCCTTTCTTTGACCTGTCCTTTGTTTTCCCCACATCCATATCTCAGCTGTCCTCTTGATCCCATTCTCTCACCTTCCTGCCTTCTTGGCCCTGCCCATTAGGTATAAGGACAACTCTTTGTCCAAATCTGATTTTCTACGAGCAACTTCTCTCTTACAATCTCCCCAGTGCACAGAGAAAACTGACATCTGAAAATAGGTTAGGATGGCAGAAAGTAAAGGTAATGATTCTGCTAGCAGGTGCAAACACTCTTGGCCAAAACGTCCTCTTATGACTTTATTAGCTAGATTCACTTCCATCTTTAAGTCCTTACTCCTAAGCTTCCTCCACCTGTTCAGCCTTTTCTTTTAAGCTGAAACTGGCTGAGACGGGAGCAGTTATTCCCCATGTATCCGTTCAGTACCTAGAACACGCGAGCTGGCCCCGTTACTTCTCAGAAAGGGTGTCTTGTGATTCAGCTCCTTGGCAGGGCTCTTCTTACTGCTCAGAAACCCCCCACACCAGGGTAAAATCTGGTGAAATCTCGCTCTCTTGGCAGTTCAAGACAAGGTTATTCTCTGGGAAACCCTAAGACTCTCCATATCTTAGGTTTTCTAAAGCGTTCTCTCAGCACCCCACGTTGAGTCCTTCTGAGCTTCTGATCTCTTAGTTATGTGCCCAAAATAGGATCTGAACTCATGAAAACATGAAATTTGCAGCTTTTGCAGACCACCACGTAAAGCACTTTAGGTGACTAGCACATGAAACAATGTGGTAAATCTCATAAAGGGAAGACTTAAAAATCACCTTTCCAGGACAGGTGATACTCAGCAACTAGGTAGGAAAGCTTCTGTGAAGTGTTATATAGCATGAATTTGATTTATCCTTGGAGAAAATTGGAGTGCAAATTCTAGCTATTCTGAGACAGCTACAGAAATTCAGAAAGCTCTTTATTTCTACAAATGAGATGATGTAGCATTCTTCCGAGGCCATAACGCAATCCTGATAGGCTTGTACAGCAGATTTCCAAAAAATTGTATCTAAAGTCATCATCACTTAATGCCTAGTGTGCTGAATGATGGTAAATATGAGGTCTGGGGGAGAGGAGTGGTGACTGCAGTATCTGGCATACAATAAAAGAGCCTTCTATGGGATATATACACATATATACATAGACATACACATATATATATATTTGTGTGTATTCCATAGAAGTTCTAGGAAGCCCATTGGCAATAATGATCCTTTCCTGCCACAAGGCACATAATTTGGGTCCACTGTACACTAACAATAAATTTCACAAGCGAAAAATTGCCTGCTGCAACTCCATTACAGGTGTGAGTCTCTTGATCCATTATCCATGGCACAAAAATAATTATTTTAGTCCAGTTAGAGCAAGCTTTTGCATCCCATTACACACACCAGCTTTTAGCACATTTAGCACACTAGCACATTTTATATGACATGAAGTAATATATCTGGCATTACTTGTTTTAAAGTGGTGCAGGCATATTAAGCCACACATCTACCCTAGTGGAAATTCTCTCTTTCTCCCTTTTTTTCCCCTCTTAGTGTTAATAAAGTTTCTGTAACAGTGACCAGCAAATACAATAAGCATACAGGGGCCGATTCTGGCACTGTTGTGTATCAGATATTCCTCCATAGAAGTCAATGGCATGAAGTCAGAGTAAAGCCACTTAAGTGAGACAGAGGTCAAGCTTAAAGGGAAATATCTCAAACAGACTGAACCCAAGCTGTGGATTCTCAGATTTTTCCAAAACTAAGTAAGGACAGAAGTGTTCTCAGAAATTTGTGTTTATTGAATTAGAAAATTTTCTTTAATGTAAATCATTTCTGGAGATGTGAAAATGCATATGCATCAGCATTTTCAATTGAATGAGAAGATGATGAAATCTGGTCATGTGAACAAGTGACCTGTTGGTCTGTGGTCAAACTGAAAGTATGCTTTGTTTTGGGTGGATGTGAAACTAAAACAGTTGTAAGAAAAAGTCCAAGTTGGAGAAAAAAGGTGAAATAGGCAGCTCATGCTAAATGAGCTAAAAATATATTATTTCAGGTTTTGACCCTTGCATTTCTGGGGGGGTGGGGGGGGAATTAAGCACTTTTCAGAACAAAACCATTGAAAGAAAAAGTAACAGTTGTGTTGTTTTTTTTTAATATGAAGTCTGATCAAAATATTTTAGTTCTTAGGAATTCTCTTCTTCCCTAATCTCTTTGATCCCCCAAAAAATAGTACTAAATATAACCCAAATTCATAAAAAGGTTCACTTACCTACCGCTTCCTTTCCCCTTAAAAACTAGGTATTGATAAATAAGCATTAACTTTCTGCCCATATACATACAGAAGTAAATTTAAATCAAGCTATAAGGATCACAGCTCCAATCTTACCAAAATATACTCGTGCTGTACTTAGTCCTGAGCATGTGGCTGAAGGGATATCATTGCAAAAGTGAGCCCAGTTTTCCTATCTGGTGTATGGGAGGAGTAAAATCTACATTGCTCAAATTAAAAAGTTCTACCTGTGTTTACCCTCAACTACACCATTATAGGAGCAACCCTCCAAATCAAGGAGCGCTTACATGGACCATCTCCAGCACATGTATGTTGGCAGGATTAGGGTCTAGAGGTGGAAAGCTGAAGGTCACGTTCCTTAGCAAAACGTAACCCAAATGACGAAAAGGATGCCGCTCAGGTGATTTTGGACATAAGAGTTCAGAGGATATTAGGATGAGAAGAACCCTGGTACAAAGGGATGCTACCAGGCTATACTGAACTGCAGCACAGACCAAGTGGAATGGATTAAGGTTTTCACTTGTGATTTTCAACACAGATACTTCAGGATTTTGAAGGAAGCTCATTTTTCACCCCTGTATGCTATAACTGACCACACTGCACTTTGTTTTATTAATCTCCTGAGTGGCCCATCATTTCAGATGAGAAATTAGGAGAAAATTCATTCTTTAGAAGAATCATAAAATGTCAAGAATTTTTGCCCAGATCTGGGTATTAGACACCAGTATAGCATTTTGCTATTGTAATGTATTTTCATAAGTGATTGTATGTTGTCTTGTGCTTCAGTACTGATATGTGTCTTTACCAGTAGAACTGACTTAGCTTCTTGTTTCCAAGTTTTATGATAATAAAAATGCAAGTTAACTAATGTGACAACTTCTGATCTTGGTCCCCTTCCAAAAACACTAACCAAATAGCACACTTAAGAGCAATCAGCTAATACAGCCAGATAATGCTGATGTATAAGAAACCTATTACGTTGTGTGTTAATGTATGAATGATTGTTATTTTATGCACTGTTAGAGGTCCCTCACCAGAGTGAACTCGGATTCAGACTTTCCCCCAGGGGCTTATAGAGACTTGCATTTCAAAAGGAAAAATGTAAAGGTTGAGCAGATTTTCTTTTTCAGTCCCTTTTCCCCTTTGCAGTGTGGGGAACAGCTGGTTCCCTCTTTTCGTTATTTCTTAGTCTATTTGGAAAAGAATGTCCTATGGAAAAGCAGTGCTCATCAGAAACCGCATCGTAGCTGTACTCTCAGCCCGCTGAGTCGGGGAGCAATGCTCCCCACTGAGCACCCAAGGGAGACAGGAACCACATTACCCCAGCCAGCTTTGAAAATCACCACCTGGCCAAAAAGCCAGGTTTGCCCAATCTACAAGCGTACCTAAGAGCACCTTGGCAGCTTGGGAATTGAGTGTTTCCAATTGCTCAGCTCCTGGCTGCCAGGCACAACCCAGCTAGGAAATTTTCACCAAATGAGGGTCAAAGTCTTGTCTGAAGGCAGCAGAGTTCTGGGCACCCTTAGCCCTGTTCTAGCTTTGCTGTCCTTACACTTTTAGCATAATAGTAGCATCCACTGGATATGTTTCTCATCGTGGGTGGTGTTATCTCCAATTCCTTTGCTGCCAAGAATGCAAATTCTTTCTTTCCACTAGCAGAATTGAGAAACATTCTCCCATTGGGCATATTATTTTGTATTTCCAGAATTTCTGTTGTTTTCCTGGCTTGAACTCAGAGTATCATATTTAAATTGCTTCAGAAGAAGTTTCTGGTTAAGGGCTCCAAGCTCTGGTTCAAGGAAGGTTTTCACTTGGAAAACTCTGATGGAGGGCATATGTTTCCATCCACTTGCAAATGAGATGCTTTGTTAGGCTGTGGGTAGCAGCCTCTGTAGATCAGCCAAGAGTTAATTAGACAGCAGGAATCAGATCTCTTTGTCCTGTAACACCAAAAAGATTTGTTGGGGTTTTTTTAATCCAATAGCTACCTCACGTTTAAAAGAATAGCAAAAGCAAATTGTGTTTTTATTATTATTTTCTGTTTTAACTTGAGCTAAGCAGAATTCACTTGTTTTATTGACATTTTACTCTGTGCTTTGCACATATAGGGTAATAGCTTGAGTTAACACCATCTTTGTGGTCTAAATACACTGGCACATACAGTCCCTCCACGTGAGCATTGTGCTGCATTTTGCCTACCTTTAATCATACAGAAAGTGTCTACTCTTAATAATTTCTAGGCTTCCTCTCTAGCGAGGTGGGGGGAGAGGTGCACATTTCTGAAAGGCTGCACATGCTAGGGAATGTGGGGATAACAGAGGTCCCTCTCCCCCAGGGCTGCAGGGGGATGTATATGGTACTTTTCTAGCTAAATGCAACCAAGATGACAATAGCAGCACTCGGTGAAAGTGATAATAGCGCTGGATAAAGCTGCCCAGCTACTGCTTGGGCAGAATCCCCATAGGGTTTAGTGTTAACAAATATATACGTGGAAACATATCTTGAGGGAATGGAGAACCTTACTTTCATATGGTGAAATTGTTACTCCATGAAATTCATCCTGCAGAGTAGGACACTACCCATGAGAGGTTAACCTTCCCAGCTCTCATCTGTTGGCCAAGATGCCCAGTCACAGCTGGATCTGCTACTTGCCAGCTTCGTTCTTGCATGAAGACCCCTTTTCCATGCTGGGGACAAGTTCAATGTCACAGTTAATACATCCAGCTTTTGAGAAGAGCTTTGAGTTCACTCTGGCAGGGCGAGGAGACTTTGTCTCCTAAGCATCTTGCAGGATGGATCACAAGCTGAGATGAAGTGGAAGTGATCTGCACTCACAAGAAGCGCCTATGCTATAAAAATTTCAGCTCACGGACAGGCAGCTGAATGAGGGCCGTGTTTTCTAACACACCCAGCATCTGTCAGACAGGTTCTCAAAGGAAATGAGGACTCCACTGTTCGGTTTCTTTTTGAGACCTAGTGCCAAAGCTACGTATGAATCTCTTCAAAAGTACAAAAACAGGAGCCAAGTTTGCCAACAGTGACAGTTCCAAATTCATTTTGCCTTGTAAGTATTACTGCTAAATCCTTTGGAACAGCATGAAAGACATTGCCTGAGAAGTTATAACCTCATTTATTAAGCACCATAAGTCAGGAGTGTTTGGGTTTTGCTGAATTATGAACTAAACTAGCTTTCCAGATGCTCTCATTCTTGCACAAATCAAGCTATGTTCTTTCATTGATTGTGGAGTTTTATATTAAAACGTCAAAAAGGCACTGAAAATGTTTGCTGCATATTTATTGGCACTGTACATATAGATGTCTTAATTTTATGTAAGAGAAATTGTAAAAAATCCTGGTGTAAAGTTTAGATCTATTATACTTAACAGCTATTTCTTCTAGAAAATAGCTTTGAAGCCTTCTGACAATGAAGTTTATAAATAGTTCTTTAAAACATGCTTTGTGTCTTAAAGCGAAAAATAAAAGCATTTCATTTGATTCGTATTTATTCCCGAGTCTTTCTTTATTCTAATAAGCATCCACCAAGTGCTCGCATTTACAGTTGGGAAGGGCAGACATCTACCCATGCCAAAGTGGTTGAAGTGTGCTGTGTATTGCGTGCTGTACAAAAAATGTACACATCTGAGAAAACATGTATCTAAGCTATTAATCACCTACAGAACACACACGCAGAAAATTATTAATGCTAACATTTCAAGAACAGTGAAATTCAGCCCTATTCACCTGAGAACAAGTTTCAGACATTTTCATGAACCTTTATTTTAAGGTCTTTAATTAGAGAATTTTGCTCCAGTGACATATGACTGAGTACCGGGACTGTAATTTTCAATTCCACACAGTTATAATTTTTTTCTCTCTAGACAGAACTGGCTCAATCTCACCCTCATTTTTAAGGGTGCCTAACTCTTGCTGACAACACCCCCTCCCCAAAATAAAATAAGGAAAAAAAAAAAAATCAGTGCATCCAAAGATGATGTACCTTGCTTTGGAATGAAAAACTCCCATTTAACTGCTTTCTGCTCAACAATAATAAGATCATAGAATCGTAGAATCATTGAGGTTGGAAAAGACCTCTAAGATCATCGAGTCCAACCATCGACCCAACACCACCACGCCCACTAAACCATGTCCCTAAGTGCCTCATCTACACGTCTTTTAAATACCCCCAGGGATGGGGACTCAACCACTTCCCTGGGCAGCCTGTTCCAATGTTTAACCACTCTTTCAGTAAAGACATTTTTCCTCACATCCAATCTAAGCCTCCCCTGGCGCAACTTGAGGCCATTTCCTCTCGTCCTATCGCTTGTTACTTGGGAGAAGAGACCGACCCCCACCTCGCTACAACCTCCTTTCAGGTAGTTGTAGAGAGCGATGAGGTCTCCCCTCAGCCTCCTTTTCTCCAGGCTGAACAACCCCAGTTCCCTCAGCCGCTCCTCATCAGACTTGTTCTCCAGACCCCTCACCAGCTTTGTTGCTCTTCTCTGGACACGCTCCAGCACCTCGACGTCCTTCTTGTAGTGAGGGGCCCAAAACTGAACACAGTATTCGAGGTGGGGCCTCACCAGTGCCGAGTACAGGGGCACGATCACTTCCCTGCTCCTGCTGGCCACACTCTTTCTGATACAGGCCAGGATGCCATTGGCCTTCTTGGCCGCCTGGGCACACTGCCGGCTCATGTTCAGCTGTCGACCAGCACCCCCAGGTCCTTTTCTGACAGGCAGCTTTCCAGCCACTCTTCCCCAAGCCTGTAGCGCTGCATGGGGTTGTTGTGGCCAAAGTGCAGGACCCAAATAAATGGCCCAGGGTCATTTAGTAAAACCTCACTGTGTTTTGAGATTTCTTTAGAATTTCAGAACATTTGAGCAGAACAGCATTTATGATTCAGAAAATAGGACTTCATGTGGATTAACCAAATTCCTAAGTCTCGCAATAGGATCCATTTGACCAGCCCCATCAATTAGTATTTCCATAAAAAACGCCAAAGGGAAAAAATAATTCTGTTTCCTACAGTAACTAATTTTGTTCATGGGTGTCAGCTAAAATCACAGGGGTGGCTCTGACCTGCAGTCTGCAAGTCAGGTGTTTTAGTCTGGCTTCTTCTAAAGTCTAACCGAGATGGGGTGACTCTCTCAGGGGCCACCTCCCTTTCTCTGTTACTTCCGGAGAGCTTAGAAACATTTCAGCGCAGCTGAGGTTAAAAAGTAGGAATCACACCCTGAACTTCGTCTCTGAGCTGAACAAGTGCCTGTTTGGGTGGGCAGCTCTGTTTGTGGCCCCCCGAAAAGGCAGCTCAGCATTTCCCAGAATCAGAGCCTGAAGCTGGCTACTGCACCAGCCCGCATGGCTGTTCTCCTTCAGCAATCAACACGACAGCAAAGCATCTGGCTTTCCCCCTTCTCTCCCTGCCTTATTTGGTAGGAGTAAATGCGTTAGTTAAGTATGAGAGCACTGTCCTATAGGCCAGGAGGGGAAGAGGTTCAGCATTCCCTGCTGGCCAGGCACTTGAGGACTGTAAAGGCGCACCAACATCTCCCCAAGTTTGGAGTTAATCTTTGCAGACAGGATAGAGAGGCACATTTCTGCGTGCAGAGACCAAAGTGGAAGAGACCTGTTAAGACATCATCAAGCAAACAGCTGCCGGGGCACGGTTATCTGTGAAATCACACAAAGTAGATGTTTGCTCACTACACTTCCCTTCTTTCATCAGTGCCTGAAAGCAAAGGATGAAAAATGACATCCTTTCAAAAAGGAGGTTAGTAGCAAGCGCTGCCCATGCCCTAGCCCTTTAGCAAGATTACTTCACTTTTTGAAGAAAAGGAAGTGGGACATCTGTATGTAAATCAGGGGAATCTCTAGAACAAAAACAAGGAGATATGAAACAGCTTTTTGCCATTGCAGTGCGACTGTTCCTCTTTGCTACTGAATTATCTGGTGAGAAGGTAGGAAAAATATTACAGCATATGGAAAACTCCAATATCTGTGTACAAATCTCTAGGTCCACTGAAACTAGATGGTTCCTAGGGCTCGCTACCACTACCTTACACATGGTGGCGTCTCATTTGTTCACCCTCAGAGGTCATCCCTTTATACTTCTTTAATAGAGGAGGTGGGGTAAGGAGGATTGAAAAGGACCTTTTCTTTACCCGTCGGCTGCAGCTAATTCTCACATAGGCTAAAAGCATA
Source organism: Aptenodytes patagonicus (assembly GCF_965638725.1). Lineage (NCBI taxonomy): Eukaryota > Metazoa > Chordata > Aves > Sphenisciformes > Spheniscidae > Aptenodytes > Aptenodytes patagonicus. The sequence goes on along the minus strand of NC_134966.1, from coordinate 3,421,957 downwards.
GGACTGATCTCCTGCATATCACACTATTACTGACCCTCTACAGTCATAAACTAGACTGCGATGCTTATTCATTAGGCATGTTCTGTTGAGCAAATCTGCTGTTCCTTGCCCCAGCTTCCAAATTACAATCCCAATTTCAAGAAGGCGTTTATGCACCCATTCAAAGCCAAGTGCGTAACCACAAACCATTTTTTTTGGCAAGCATAGCTTACTATGGGAGTATTTCCTTGCCTCAGCAGGGCACCATGCAGTCATGCTTTCATGTTGTAATCGTAGCAATGCCAACACAGTTCTTTAAAGAGGTTTTACTTTATTTATTCTTGTGGAAGGTTCCCAAGAGGTAGCTGAACAAAGCCCCACAACTTTTAGGGCAACTATTTTATGTAAAGAAGAGTGTTGCCACAGTTGCCACAAGGAATTTTCATGTCATTTCTTCCCAGAAAAGTCTTACTGCATCACAGGGTGGATCTCCTAAGTGATCAGGCAAACTATCATGCTGCACCAACACCTGCTCTATACTTCCTGGAAAATGCCGGAGGAAGGCATGCACGCTATGAGCATGGCTGGGGTGAGTCGGCTGTGACAGCAGTACCACCCATTACCCTGCAGATAGGCAGCAAGGACTGCTTCCACCTGCATTCTGTCTTTCTGTAACCCAAGTCAGGCTACCACACACCCAGAGCAGGGGAAAGGGGATGCTGGGCAGGTCCCTGGGCCACCCCAAGCCCAGCGGTTCTGAGCTATGTCATTTCTCCACCCGCCCTTTAAGTATGTGCATTACCAGGATGCAAAGCTTCAAGTGCTAAAGCTAACTGTCTTGATTTCATAATTAATGGGTTTATGGCCATCTTCTGGTGAACTAAGAAGCTAACTGGTAACTTCCTATGTTGGGGCTGTGCCACCTCAAGATAGCCTCTGCTCTCTACCCCCTCTACTATCCCTTCAGAAGGAACTGCATCCCCCAACTTCAAAGGTTCCCATGGTCCCTCTGCTCCCACACAGGACACCTTTCCCTCTGCAGTAGAGGATACAAATTAGACTATTTTAGCTTCATTGTACATTAAGGCCTGACTAATGTCAGATCTGGTGGAACCAAACCAAGGCTCATTCATTTAGGTTTATGTTTACACAGCTTAGAAATCAGCAGAAGACTAACTACTTCAGCTCATGCTTCACAAAACACTCTCCTAGTCCTCTCTGAAGGGCTCCGATAGCCTTTATTGGCCTCAGGAATCACTACCCCAGCATCTGGGAATATCCCACCTTCAGTGGCTTTCCCCAAGTGGTGGGTAAGCAACCCTCTGCCACTCAGAGGCAAAAAAACCCCAATATTTTAATCCTAATTACAAGTACAGTACTGGCACCGTGCAGTACACTTCATTTGGCTCAGGGCTTATCTCCTAAAACACCACTTTGGCAAAATAAGGGGTTTGTGTGAGGAGACAGCAGCTTCAATGAAAGTTCTTGGAAAAGGTTTCTGCACCTAAAAGTGAGATTTGTTTCCAACATCCCTGGGGACAGACAGGGTCCTCACAGTGCTGGCTCTTCTGGCACAAGGGACCCTTCCCAAAAGGCCTAACCGCGCTCCAGAAAGGCTCCCAGAGCCCCTCACCCTTTGTCCAAGGGTCATGCCACTAGAAAGTGATTCTTCTGAGATGGAGATTTCTACATGACAGGACTTGCAGGAGCCAAGAGCATTGCTAAGTCTGCAGACAGCTGGTGAGCACCGAAAAGCACACATCAGAGCAAGACCCAGGAAGGAACCATTTCACAGACCCATCTCGCCTCTCCCCTGGTCTCCAGGGGAAGGCAGTACATGCCAAGGGAGCAGGCAGGAACCACAGGGTGCTCTGCCCAGGCTCCCAGAGGGTGCACCTGGTGCACCATGTCTCCCTTTGCCAAGGGGTGCAGACAGAGCCCATGCCTCCCAAGAGGCCTGTTTGGATTGATACAGGCCATGCTGCCAGTCAGTAACCCAGACAGAGCATTCTCCCAATAAATCAAAGACTGAAGACCGTTAAAGACATAGGGAACGTCCTAAAATATCAGGCCAACGGTCCATTGAGGACTGTTGAACAACAGTGGCAGAAGATGCTGTTTAGGGAGAACAAGGGGGTGTTTTGTTTCCCTCCTATCCTGTTGCATCCACACTCACATCCACCATAGCAATGGTTTCAGAGGGTACATCCATACCTATTCCCTTTAGCATTAAACTCATGCGTAACAGGTCCATGAACAGACTAATCACTTTCTAAACTATTTGGTATTATCTGTTCCTTTAGTTTCCTGTGGCAGATTCCTTAAATTCTTTGCCTGCTGCATAAGAGCACTCTTACTGGTTTCAACTTGAAGATGAGAACAGCCCTTGAGCCTGGGGTTGTGGCACTCACCTGGAGCACAGGAGACATGAGATCAGTCTAGTCTGGGACAGGTTCTCCTTTTTGGCTGAAGCTTTGGAACATGACAGTTGCGTGTCAGCATTCATGTTTCCAGTTGTTTATCATTCAGCAACCTGTACCACATGAAAGAAACCTCATCAGAAGCCACAATCACACCCTCACTGCCTCCCATACGGATAGTGGTCAACCTGTGTGTCTTCTTGGCTACCAGACCGGTCTTGGAGCCACAGGAATTATCATGGATGCTAATAACCCACAGACTGTTTGGCTTACTGCACCATGTAAGGCTATTCTCTAGTGAGCAGAGAGCTCCCTACCAGGGCCCTGTGTCAAAGGGGCTACTAGGACATCTTTCGTCAAAGAGGTCATGAGTAAGTGATAGCGTCAGCTAGCTTCCAGACTCCAATAAAAAATACCACTGAGTAAGTGTTATTTCATTTTACCCTGCCATTCTTATATGTCATTAATCTCTGATCTGTGAGACAGAGAGAAAATAGAGATCAGCCAGGACATTGCTGGCTTGTCACAATTTTCCCCTTTATGAGTTTTCCCATCTGGCTTTTCAGCAAAACCAAATATTTGTTATTTTCTTTCCCTTTTTCCCCCCCATTCACTTTGGGACAGGCAGTCACAGAGCCAGGGAGAGCTGGGAGCCCACCCTGCAGTTCTTTGAGAGCCGTGCTCCAGGCATTAGAGAAGAACGGGGCAGAAGGCAGCTATCTGCCACAGCACAGCCTTCCCACACAGGAGGGATTTACAAGGAATTTCAGAAATCATATCAATAGGCTCAGACAGTAGAATGACACCTCCTTGCTCACCCTGTAGCCATCACTATTGATTACTTATGTGGATAGGGACCAGAGAAAGTCTTTGAAGAGGTAAAGCACTTAACTCAGCGTCACACGCAACAGGAAACATCAGATAAGCATGAGCCTGAACTATTGCGTTACTCAAGTGTTTTTCACTTGGGTACTTAAAGGACTCAGAACTGACTAAGTAGCTTAAAAAAAAAAAATGACCATAAGCAGTTAGGCTCCTCAGCTTCCCTTACAACCACCCCAAGTAATACATTATGCCTCAGTTTCCCTCCATACCTTCAGAGATCAACACATCCAGACACCTCAGCCCTACTACACACCAAAGCACCTACTGCAGACCCCTGTCCTAGCCTGCAACAACCCACCCCCAACATAACCATCTTCCTTTCCCACTCCCCCTTTCATCTTCCTCTCCAATGCACACAGCTGCAAGAGCAGAGAAAGGTGGAGGCTAATGGAGTCAATTAGCTCTCATTAACACCTTCTTGACCAAAGCAGGTGTTAGCCACCCTGTCAGCCCACCTGCATGTGTCACTGCCCTGGGACGAATTCCCCAACTCAACACAGGCTCTCTCTGGGTCTCTCTGTACTGCACCCTCCTCTTCAGGAAAACGCAACAGTCGACAAAACCACACCAAAATGCTTAAGCGCTGCCTTGGTGCTTTCCATAGTCCTCTGAGATATACCTAGAATCCCTCTCCCGCACTGCATGAGCCCAGCCTCCAAGCCACGGGCAGGTTCCCATTCCTGTAATTACTTTTCTGCCTGCACATTTGCTCTGATTTGGACGTGGTAAAGAAGAACCTGCCATTAGACTTCTGCAGCCTCCTCGCAAATGATGCCCTGATCCCCATCCACAGATATCAAAAGCCTCTCCCTTCATAAGTGAACTCTGTGCTCTCAACAAGAATATTTACTACTTGCATTGGAGAACATTACTTGTAGTTTACTCTTTGTTTTCTCTGTACTTACAGCCTTCTCTTTATGTATTCAAGAACTTAAAGCAGCACTCTGTAAAACAGCCAAACTACAATGTCCTATAAGTGACAAATTGAATTTGTTATCAAGAACGACTTCCAAACACCACCGTGTGCTCTGATGCAGTCACTCAGAATATTACTTGTTTTCTTAGGAATAACTGATGTATTCCAAGAAAAACAGGACCATTTCTGGCTGTGTACTCAGAGTAGGTACTGTTTTAACTGGACTCAGTTGGTCTACATCAAGAGAGTATCCAAGGCTCATTAGTGCATTTATCCTTGTATCATTCCTATGAGATAGGGAAAGTCCGTTTTTGCAAATGGGGAACCACGGAGACACTAAATGACTCGTCTGGAGTCACACAGGAAATATGTGGTGGGGTAAGAAAAGGGAATCAGGTCTTCCAAGGTCCCCCACTTGTCCCCTAACCTCTTCCCTGTACCCCCGCGCCCAGTGGCGGGTTGTTGGTCAGGGGGTAGTGAGAGCCCCCGCCCCTGTAGCTGGTCTCACAGAGACTCTGTGGAGTTCCCCCTCCTACACAGCCTGAGTCAGTGGTGGACACTGCTGTGACCCTGCTCTGCGGCATGGGCTCTGCATCCACCCACCTCTAGCCACTGAAAAGCATTGCTTGAGTGAGAAGCAGGAGCAGGTGGGTGAAGGAGCCCAGGAAAACCAAGCCCAGCCTCCTCCGGGGCCAGCACAGAGCCTGGACCTTCACTTGGGTTCCCTGATAGTAGGTTATCAGCAGTGGAAATACATTTGGAAATACAGAGTGGGAAATCTCCAGCCCGGCTCCCAGGCACCATGATGGAGCTGGGACCAGCTGGCTCTGCAGCATGCACGGTCCTTACGCCAAATACCCTTGGGACTGCCTGTTGTCACTGGAAAGTACTCGCTGCTGGGGGGATTACGTTGCACTCAGGAAAGCTGTCATGCATGTCCCCACACTCCTGCCTCGTTTGTTGGCTGTCTTCACGGGGAAACTGGAGGCAATATTGGCAATGTTCCTCTCTGGAGGAAGGAATCCATCCCCTGCTGGAAACGTTGCATTAGAAAAAAAAAAAAAAAGGAACAAATGAGTTTTCAAAAGCAATTTTTTCTAGCCACTAAATTCTCACACTAGAGGGTTTTACTTTGAATTCGTATGGGCTGTCTCTGCTCTAGGATTAAAGTTATTGATCCAGTTCTTGATTACTGTCATCCATCTTTGTTCCTGGACTTATTATCATCCATGCAGGGTGAAAGTCTCTAATTAGGGACTGCAATTTATGGTCTTACTCCAGAGAGTCACCAGCAAGGAAGCCATCAGCATGCCAGCTGGCTGCAATGTCTTCGGGCCAGCTCAAATTAATGGGGAGCAGTACCACTGAGGAGCTTTCAGGTGGGGGGCACATAGAGCCAGGCAGGCACCCAAAGCCTGCAGGGAGGGCAGGCCTTTCGGAGGTTAGGGCTTCCCCGATGTTTCCCCAGGGCTCCCGCAAAACCACTGGAGTCACAGAGGCAGCAATAAATCCCACTTGCAGTTTCTTAGAGTGATAAATATCTGTCCAAGCTTCAAGATTTGTTGTGATGCAAGTGAACTTTTAAGAAGCATTTATTATCTAGCAAAAAGTGGCTTGATTTACTTTTAGCAATCCACATTTCCTCCTGGTTATCCATTGCCAGTCCCTGGGGCTGAGCCAGGAGTAGCGCAGAGCCAAGGAGACATCACACCACGTTGCCGTGCCATGGCAGGGCCTCCAAGGAGAAAACTACTGGCATGAACCACCTTCAACAACTGTTGTAACAAGTAGGAGAGATGTATGCCAGTGACTAATTACCAGGGGCTGTTCAAGAAAGCTGTGTGAAGTCCCCTAAATAACGTATGAGTATTATGAGTGCCTGCATGTCACCCACCCTTACCCAGAGGGGACAGGCTGCTGGACCCCACACGCACACGTGGCTGTCGTGCAGAGAGAAGCCCCAGTCCTCTCCTGGACCTCATGCAATTCCACTGGCATCAGAGGAGGTTTTCACAATGATGCTGACAACTTCATATCAGCCCATGGCTCCCCTCACCCGTCTCAGTGGGAAATGCAAACTCCAGCTGTTGCTGCTGTCTGTCCTGAGCATCCAGATACTCCATCCAAGGAAACCACGGTGGTTTTGAGACAGTATTTATTCCTAGATGGACGTCACCTGGGTATGATCTCAAGGCATGACTGGGTTACACCCTTGGACCCATTAATTAGACACAGCTTATGGGACAAGAAACGCTGTCATGTGGCAAAAGATCACCTCCTGTAAGTATTTTGAGGCAAGGGAAGACTTGGCAACTTCTCCACTCAAGAGATCTGGGAGAAGAGCTGAATTAGCACCCCAACTTCTGCGGTCTGCCAACCCAAACAGAAAAATCTGTGTTTAACTGTGCTTGCTCATAAACACCGTGGTCTTGCTCCCAGGAGAGCAGCCTCTGCAACGGGAGCCCCTGCAGTGTCTCTGCTCCTGATACGCCATGGCCAGAAGAAAGCCTTTGCCTTCTTGGAGCACCGTCAGAGAGAGGAGGGGGAAAATTATTACAGAGGAGCCTGACTTCAGGGCTAGGGCTTGTGGCAGAACAGACTAATCTCCTGTTACCTGGGAGTTTTATGCAGACTATGCTCTGAATTTTCCAGGTAATTTCTCTTTTTTATAGGAAGCTTTGGGATTAAGTGTCTGAAGTATTTTTTTCTTTGGTGATCTTCTTTTATTTGCCCCATCTCCCTTAAAATAGCAACTTCCTGAGCAATGTCTGACAGAGCCATAAATCCTGCGTGTATTCAGTATGATATTAAGGTTCTTATTCTTCTGGGAATTTTGGATGTTGGACTGAAGCTCTATTTTTGGCGAGATTTGCATCAGAACAGACTGTCTAATGCAGTGAGTAAAGCCTGGATGACTGCTCGAGGGCTGGCTGCACAACAGCATGGCCGGTGGCTCTGGACCATGCAAAAAGCCACCTGCACTTTAGCATCTGCCCTGACCACTGCACCACTGGCAGCTGGGAGAGACGTAAAACGGACCAACAGAGAAGATCTATCCACTGAACACTGCTCTGAGCAGAACATTGCTGAGCCTCGACAGTAAAAATGACATGCAAAAAGTGGCAGGCAATTGACAGGCTCAGCAGAGCACTGATCATGCTGTAAGAGACATGAGGATGTGGGAAGGACTCCCATTTTCCATCTGGTTTTAGCCTAAACTGACCAAGTGTTTATGCACAGAAGTTTTTATATAAGATCTCTCCCTGGGCAGCTCCTTGCTACCAATTTTGTCCTTAAATGTTTGGGTTTTTTTTAAAGGACAAAATATTTCAAGGCATGCATCCCTAGGATGTTTGGTTTTTGACTCAGAGTCACTAAATAAACAAAGCATGCTGAGAAAACTCAAAAACACAAGGACATGAAAACTTGGGGCCCTGTCTGTCCATCTCCTGTGCACAGACAGACAAACTCCCTGTAGTTACCTCAAGGAGTGAGCACTGTAGACATTACCAGGACCTCTCATCCAGGACCCCAGTGCATGTTTTCAAACATTCTCCCTTCCCTAAACTCTCTTCAGCAAAATTAAGGACTTGTTTGTTAAAGTTGGAGCCAAGACAACTATGCCAAGGGATGTGTTGACCATGACACAGAAGGAGGAGAGATGAGGTTAAGCACAGCACAGAAATGCATGGAAATGGGTGGGAGAAAAGAAACAGGGCATCCGGTGGGCAGGATCTGGGAGCTGAAGCACAGAGAGATTAAAGCTGCTTCCACTCTACAAAATAAACAAGCAGCAAAACCAAGAGTTGAATCTGAGTTCGTGCTTCTCCTTCAAGATCAGTGCCCCGGAGCAACCTGTGATTTTCATTTTGGTATGTTTGTTTTGGGGTTTGTTGGGGTTTTTCTTTTGGTTCCTTGAGACAGGCGACTTCATTCAACTAAAAACAAGTGTTTAGCAATTGCATCAGACTTTCAAAATGCAGCCTGACACCTGTGATACCTCTCCTCATGTAACTGAATTGCAGAACAGGTGGAAAGCCCAAATCCTATGATTTCTCATCAACTGAAAAGCAAGAGGCTCTGGAAACCTGTATGAGGACATGGATGTTGGGATCACTTGCTTGCTTGAGCAGAGCACTGGAAAGCTGAGAGCAGTGGAGAGCAGCGCTCACCTACGAGCCACTCACTGCTTGCACACGGCAGGGACCTGCTGAGCAGCTTCAGTCAGATCCTAATTTCCCCATCTCTGGTGGCAGAAACAGCTGGATCCTGGTGAATTCTGTAGCCAGAGTTACAGAATAGCTTTTTCTTCTGGGAAGTTACCTCTGAATCTCCCTGACATGCTCAGGGCTGGTTCTGCGTTGTTTTAGTTCAAACCTGACATTTCAGATTTTGAGGCTTGGGAAAACGTGATGTTCACAAATAGATACTGAAAACCTCACTGTGCTGGCATTCAGGAATCCTATGTCCTTTCCCCACCTCTAAATGTACTATGCAGTCTCTCTCTGTAGCTTACAGAGTTTGCTTGTCCTCTTTCAAACCCAACTTTGAAAAATAGAATCATAAAATCATAGAATCAGAGAATCATAGAATCATAGAATTGTTTGGGTTGGAAGGGACCTTTAAAGGTGATCTACTCCAACCCCCCTGCCGTGGGCAGGGACATCTTCAACTAGATCAGGTTGCTCAGAGCCCCGTCCAACCTGACCTGGAATGTTTCCAGGGATGGGGCATCCACCACCTCTCCGGGCAACCTGGGCCAGTGCTTCACCACCCTCAGCGTAAAAAATTTCTTCCTTATATCTAGTCTAAATCTACCCCCCTTTAGTTTAAAGCCATTCCCCCTTGTCCTGTCGCAACAGGCCCTGCTAAAAAGTTTGCCGCCATCTTTTTTATAAGCCCCCTTTAAGTACTGAGAGGCTGCAATAAGGTCTCCCTGAAGCCTTCTCTTCTCCAGGCTGAACAACCCCAACTCTCTCAGCCTTTCTTCATAGCAGAGGTGTTCCATCCCCCTGAGCATTTTCGTGGCCCTCCTCTGGACCCGCTCCAACAGGTCTGTGTCTTTCTTGTGCTGAGGGCTCCAGAGCTGGAGGCAGTGCTCCAGGGGGGGTCTCACCAGAGCAGAGCAGAGGGGCAGAATCCCCTCCCTCGACCTGCTGGCCACGCTTCTTGTGATGCAGCCCAGGATACGATTGGCCTTCTGGGCTGCGAGCGCACATTGCTGGCTCATGGCCAGCTTTTCATCCACCAGTGCCCCCAAGTCCTTCTCAGCAGGGCTGCTCTCCAGCCCTTCACCCCCCAGCCTGTATTGATACCGGGGGTTGCCCCGACCCAGGTGCAGGACCTTGCACTTGGCCTTGTTAAACCTCATGATGTTCACACAGGCCCACTTCTTGAGCTTGTCCATCCCGTCCCTCTGGCGTGTTGACCACACCACTCAGCTTGGTGTCATCTGCAAACTTGCTGAGGGTGCACTCGATCCCACTGTCTATGGCATTGATGAAGATATTAAACAGTACCGGTCCCAATACGGACCCCTGCGAGACACCACTCATCACCAATCTCCATCTGGACATTGAGCCATTGACCATTACCCTCTGGATGCGACCATCTAACCGATTCCTCACCCACCAGACAGTCCACCCATCTCCAGTTTAGAGAGAAGGATGTTGTGGGGGACCGTGTCAAAGGCCTTACAGAGGTCCAGATAGACGACATCCATAGCTCTTCCCGTGTCCACTGATGTAGTCACCAGATCACAGAAGGCCACTAGGTTGGTCAGGCAGGACTTGCCATTGGGGAAGCCATGCTGGCTGTCTCGAATCACCTCCCTGTCCTCCATGTGCCTTAGCATAGCTTCCAGGAGGATCTGTTCCATGATCTTCCCAGGCACAGGGGTGAGACTGACTGGCCTGTAGTTCCTGGGGTCTTCCCTTTTTCCCTTTTTAAAATGGGGGTTATGTTTCCCCTTTTCCAGTCAGTGGGAACTTCACCGGCCTGCCACAACTTCTCAAATACGACGGATAGTGGCTTAGCAACTTCATCCTCCAGTTCCTTCAGGACCCGCGGATGGATCTCATCAGGTCCCATGGACTTGTACACCTTCAGGTGCCTTAGATGGTCTCAAACCTGATGTTCTCCCACAGTGGGCGGCTCTTCATTCTCCCAGTCCCTGCCTTTGCCTTCTGCAGCTTGGGCGGTGAGGCTCAAGCACTTGCCGGTGAAGACCGAGGCAAAAAAGTCATTGAATACCTCCACCTTCTCCATGTCCCAAGTGACCAGGTCTCCCATTTCATTCTGGAGAGGGCCCACATTTTCCCTAGTCTTCCTTTTATCCCCAACATACCTATAGAAGCTTTTCTTGTTGCCCTTGATGTCCCTGGCCAGATTTAATTCTGTCAGGGCTTTAGCTTTCCTAACCTGATCCCTGGCTGCTCAGACAATTTCTCTGTATTCCTCCCAGGTTAACTGTCCTTGCTTCCACCCTCTGTAGGCTTCCTTTTTGTGTTGGAGTTTGTCCAGGAGCTCCTTGTTCATCCATGCAGGCCTCCTGGCATTTTTGCCTGACTTCCTCTTTGTTGGGATGCATCGCTCCTGAGCTTGGAGGAGGTGATCCTTGAATATTACCCAGCTTTCTTGGGCCCCTCTTCCCTCCAGGGCTTTATCCCATGATACTCTGCCAAGCAGATCCCTGAAGAGGCCAAAGTCTGCTCTCCTGAAGTCCAGGGTAGCGAGCTTGTTGTGCGCCCTCCTCGGTGCTTTAAGGATCTTGAACTCCACCATTTCGTGGTCACTGCAGCCCAGGCTGCCCTTGAGCTTCACATTCCCCACCAGCCCCTCCTTGTTGGTGAGAACAAGGTCCAGCATAGCACCTCTCCTCGTCGGCTCCTCTACCACTTGGAGAAGGAAGTTATCATCGATGCATTCCAGGAACCTCCCGGATTGCTTATGCCCTGCTGTGTTGTCCCTCCAACAGATATTGGGGTGGTTGAAGTCCCCCATGAGGACTAGGGCTTGTGAGCGTGAGGCTGCTCCTATCTGTCTATATAGAGCCTCATCCACTCTGTCTTCCTGGTCAGGTGGCCTGTAGCAGACCGCCACCGTAATGTCACCTGTCCCTGCCTTCCTTTTAATTCTGACCCGTAAGCTCTCGGTCGGCTCCTCATCCCTCCCCAGGCAGAGCTCCATGCATCCAGCTGGTCATTGGCATAGAGGGCGATACCCCCTCCTCATGTCCCCTGCCTGTCCTCCCTAAAGAGCCTGTATCCCTCCATCCCAACACTCCAGCCATAGGAGCCATCCCACCATGTCTCCATGATGCCAATGAGGTCGTAGCCCTGCAGACGTGCGCACGTCTCTAACTCCTCTTGTTTATTCCCCATGCTACGTGCGTTTGCATAGAGGCGTTGAAGTTGGGCCCCCGATGAAGCTGTCTTACTGGCTGGAGTTCCTTTGTGCTGCTCTTCAGGCGTTCTCCTGCTGACCTGTGCTCCTTCTCCAGGCTCTGGGCATCTGTTGCTGGCCCTGGCATCAAACTGGTAGGAGTGGGATGGATTGAGGTTCCCCTCCCCCGGCATCTCTAGTTTAAAGCCCTCTTCTCCAGCTTGGCAAGCCTATGACTGAAGATGCTCTTCCCCTTCTCAGACAGATGGATCCCATCAGCCCCCAGTAGACCAGCTTTCTCAAAGCGAGTCCCATGGTCGAAGTAGCCGAACCCCTGGCTGTGGCACCAGTTCCATAACCATTTGTTGACTCGCCAGATTCGACTGGCCCTTTCAAACCCCTTCCCATTGACTGGGAGGATTGATGAAAAAACTGCCTGCGCTCCCGAGTCCCTTACCGCTGCTCCCAGGGCTCTGTAGTCCTTCTTGATAGTCCTCAGACTGCTCCTGGCTGTGTCACTGGTGCCCATGTGAAACAGCAGCAGTGGTTAATAGCCAATGGGTTGTATAGTCAGAGGCTTGGTAGCCTCTCGGTGACATCCCTGATACGAGCCCCCGGTAAACAGCACACCTCTCTAGAGAGTGCATCACATCAGCAAACGGGTGCCTCCATACCTCTCAGAAGGGAGTCGCCTACTACTATCACCCGTGGCCTTTTCTTCGTTGCGCTGGTTGTTATGCGGGGAGCAGACGGGGCTATCTTACTCAGCTCCAGCATCTCTCCTGGTGCGATGGGTCTTTGCCCTTCAGTCTGCAAAGCGGTGAAGCGGTTCTGCAATGGCACCTCAGGCTTCGGGGGAAGTCTCTTCCTCCTGCTGGTCCTCACCATTGCAACCATCAATTTTTCTGCAGTATTGGCCCCGCCGCTCCCTTCCGCGTGTGCCGGTGGAGGAGTTTTTGGCTATTTGGCCGTGCGCTGCGGGTCCACTGCAGACTGTGCTTGGAACCAGCTATGTCACTCCTTCTCCACCTCCCTGATGTTACGCAGCCTTCTCACCGCCTCCTGCAGCTCAGCCACCTGCGGCAGGAGGTCCTCCACCTGGGCACACCTTTTGCAGGCAGGTCTGTCGCCTGTCCCTGCCCCAGGAGAGAGGTCTAGGCACTTCTGCAGCCTGAGGTCTGCACTGCAGCCTCTCCCTTCAGCAGCTCCCTCTGGATGGAAGCATCGGCCACCGCTGGGGTAGATGGTGCAGAACCCCCAGCCAGAGCCGCGGCCTTTGCCTCAGACGAGTATATATACAGGGGGGAAAAATCTAAAATATATACTTCTTTCTGTATTTACTCCTCAGGTAAAAGTCCTCACAACTTTGAAATGTTTAACCTTCAAACATGCAAAATTATTTAAGCAGGGAGGGAATGACAGGTTGAATTCTTACAAAGTAAGGTTTCTTTCTGAGCAAGTTTAATGATGGGAACACTGAGAGACTTGTGGCCTGGTCTATCACATGTGAAAACAGAACTTGCACCCCCGGGCAATTTCTGACATTTGGGTTTTCTACCTTAAAGTGGGATGAAAACTAAAAATACAGAAGTTCACTGAATAAAGACACCCAAGAATTTTTTCTTTGAAAAAGATGAAACAAAAACTTCTGTAATTTCTAAAGAAATATATTTCCTTTCCAATGCTGATGTTTCAAAATGCCTCCCCCACAAATATTTCCTTATCTTAAACCCAGAAGGTTTACTCTAAAACTTGATGCTCCCATGAAAAATTCCCAATTCAGTGTATCACAATGTCTCATTAGAATTATTGTTCTAGGTGAAAAGGTTTTATTCAGCCTTTATTCAACCTAGAGTTCAACATTAGATCCTGAACCCTAGTTAATGGCTTTCTTTTAATAAACATTTTCAAACCACTGCACAGAAGCACCTAACATGCTGCAGAGAAATAAAATTTATAAATATAATGAATTTAGTACCCTCAAAATGTATCTGTATTTTGGTACCACACCACCCAGTTCATACTGAATGACAACGAACAAACATTGCAAACCTCGAAGGAAAAGGTATTACATCATGGAGGAGGTATTTGTTAGCTTCACACATACTTTTGCCACTGACAAGAAGCCAGAAAATGACTCACATTATTTGTCAGAGGAAGAAGCTTACAACTGAGAGCCCTGAACATATAAAAAATGAAATGAGAAAATGAGAAAGAATTGGGAAATATATCAGCAAACAAACAAATAAAAAAAAAAAAACCCTTTGAATTTTACAGGGTAGTTTCCCCCAGAATATCTTTTAGGTCATCAAAAAGGGAAAAAAAAAAGGAGAGAAACCTTTGGAAAGGCAAGGGCGAATGGGCAGAGGGGAACGCCACCCACAAAATTGCCTGTTTTCTCTTTCTGCTCGTTTTGCATTAAGCAACATACTAACTCACAATTGTAAATATACCACAGGATGAAATTTTGGTTAAAACAATGAGGCAAGCATAGCCAAAACATGCAAAAACTGACAATTGGATCGATTCCAACCTCAGCAAATTGTTGACATTGGCTGTAAAGTTGGGAGCGTTTTCCCCCATTTTTTTAATAGCAATATTAATGTCTGCTTTGACCTTTAACAAATAATATCTCCAGCAGCCTGTTAACCTGCAGGGACCACCGAGTGTCACAACCAAATTTATCTTCTTTCTTTTACTGTGTTCATTTGAAGCCTGTAAGATAAAGCTACTCCCTGGACTGAAACCTCTACACAACCATAAATAATTCCCTTGTCTCATGTTGCATTTACCAAACCTAATTGCCAATTGCCTTCAGCTTGCAAAGGACACGATGCTCGTTTCGTTATTCCTGGCTGAGCTGTTTTGCCTAGTGTGCTGCTGCGAGATGTTTCTGTGGAAACACTGCTGTAGGAAAAGGGACGTTAGGCGAAAAGTGGGAAGTTTGCGGTTTTTTGCTATTTACTCTTATCCTCATCTCATCAATGAAATGGAGCAGGATGGTGTATTTATAGTTCATGAAGATAAGAAAACATCTCTCAGATGGTTTTCATCAGTGGGTTTGTCTAGTGGACACGCAGGAGTCTGGCAGACTCCTCCAGCCACTGATGGGTGTCACACGAAATCAGAACACACCAGGGGAGTCCTGCATCAGTAGGAGATAAAGTCAGGGCCACGTGCAGAAATGGAGAAGTGGGATGTCCCAGCCAGCAATGGGCAGGACGTCAGCCAGCGCAAGGCAGTGGAAGTGCTGAGCTGAAACCTCAGTCAGTAGGCAGAGGAGAACAGTGTCACCGCAGACTCCTTCTTTAAAAAGAGGAGTTTCATTAAAAAAAAAAACCCTCACGAGATTACAAATTTGGCTCATAACGTTAACCAGAGATAAGACATGAAGTGTTTTTATTTTTTTTACTTTTTTTTTTTCCTCCTCTGTTTCAGCGAAATCAGAGACTGAGGCACTCAGTATGTGATCTGAGTCCTGCCAAGGATGCGTATCCCCCTACATGCCCTGCAGCACCCCTTGCCAGGCAAGGTGTAGCTCCAGCACAGGGACTTGTGGGCACAGGGCTGTGAGCAACCCTGGACACATGCTCAGCTTGGGTTTGCTCCTGCAGCTTCAGCCAGTGACACAACAGCTTCAGTGACACAACACCAGACAGGGTCTTGAGCCACGGAACAGCACCAGCAAGCTCCCCCAGGACAGTCAGAGGAAAGCTGATGGGGATATTTGCCCAGGCAGTGCACTTCTCAGGAGGCACAGCCAGAGGAATACAGACCTGTCCTCTGCTCCGTAGAGCCCTAAGGAGAGCTGAGAGGTGGACCTGCCTGCTCTGCCTTGGGGTGAGTCACTGGAGAGTGAGCACGTTTTCACGGTGTGCACAATAGAGAAATGGTGTTTTGGGTTGTTATTATTA
Organism: Aptenodytes patagonicus; assembly: GCF_965638725.1. Taxonomy (NCBI): domain Eukaryota; kingdom Metazoa; phylum Chordata; class Aves; order Sphenisciformes; family Spheniscidae; genus Aptenodytes; species Aptenodytes patagonicus. The sequence continues at coordinate 3,406,460 of NC_134966.1, read as the reverse complement.
TTATTATTATTATTATTATTATTTACAACAGTTCTTGCAGGTTTCCATTGAGTTAAATGCAACAACAAAAACCAGAGAGGTGATTACCCTTAAGACCTTGGAAAACCAATCCATGACTTAAGATTCTGCCAGTGCTGCATGCCAAATCTGCGGCTCCTCTGTAGACACCTGGTTTTAAGAAGCTAAACATCCAACCCTTGCTTACCTTCAGCCACATGTATAGCGCCTGGTGAGCTCCTTCACTAATTGCTAGTGACTCGTTCACAGCCTAAGAAGTCAAAAAGGTAAGAAAGAACCAAACCAGAAGCAAAGCAGATAGTCACAGAATTCATCCATGCCAAAGCTGGATTAGCAATGAGGGCTCGTGACTTGCAGGTTTAGTTTCCAGTGCCACTTTCCAGTTCTTCAACCTTTATAATGTCCCTTGTGCTGCCTTTCTGCAGCTGGTCCTGAACTCCACCATCCTCAGCAGTGAGCCGTGGTTCCTAAAGCTGATGCCATCATCAAAAAGCAGGGCAAAAGCCTCCCAAGAAGACCTGATAGAGACAAGTGAAGGTGAGCAGCTTTAACCAGCTTCAGGAAGCTTTATTGCTTCAGGAATGTTGCAAAATATGAGCAGCTTTGGCCTAGAGCGAAGAGGCAGGGAATAAGGAAATCACATGTACACATGGAAACATGACAACGCATAAAGCCAGTATCTCTCCCTCAGGAGTGTAGAAAACAAACACAAATGTTTTCTTGGCTTGTTTGGAGAGCCAAATGTTTTGGAGAGCCAAAACAACTCTCCAACAGCCCTTCCAGAACCGTTCATAACACTGTATGAAATGAGTGATGCAAACCTGCTATTACACTGACAGCTCTTAGAAGCAAACAGGAGGATGCTGGCTGTGGTTTAGGTCTAAAGGGAACAAAGAGAGGGTTCACTCCCTACTGTCTCTTTTGGATGCCAATTGCTAGTTCAAAATCTTCCCAGAACAAAACTGAGTCTACCAAGAGAGCATGAAGTGCCTCTTAACGTCATAGTGTTTGTGCCTTTGACTGGGGCTACTGAAGGATGCCAGAGCCAGAACCACCCGCTCTCCTGTCCCCCAGACAGAGCCCCTGGATGCACAGGGGTATGACAGCTCCCAACGCCTGTTGTCATTCCATTTCTACTGAGAGGCTCCCTGTCAGGCACAGAACAATGTTTTCAAGGAACCAAGTACTCGGTCGGTCCAATCTGATTCTTAGGGAGGTTGGACTGAGTTGAATCTTCTGGCTGTGGAGTTCAGGCTGCCCGAGAAAGCTAAGCAAAAGAGCTGTGGTCTTCTGTGACACAATGAGAAAATCCTTCTTAGACAGCAAATTGCCTTTCATTTCTCATAGATGCCACCAAGTGATCAGCAGAGGTTGTTCTTATCTTTGGTCAGAGGCCAGAATGATGGATGATGCCCTATGTTCCTCCATCAGTTCCAGGAAGAGACTGGTTTTCCCTCAAGTGTTCTGTTAAAACTGGATGGGAGTAGGTGACCTAATGTTCTAATTGCTAAGAAACCTAATGCAATTTCCAATTTAAATGCCAGAAAATTCAATCGCTTTCCCTCTTGATTCAAAGGTCTCACCTATCTTCAAAATGACCAGCTTGCACTGCCAGTTGTTGAGTATTCTCCTGCAGAACCAACGTACATGATTTCAGAGACACACTTACCTGCTTCAGAAACAAACAAACAAAAAGTAGTGTCATTTATGCATTGCTTATTTAAATGTCCCCACTATAAATACTGCTGTGTAGGTAGCAGCAAGCACACCTTGCCCTGTGGGCCATCCTGTTTTCTCAACAGTATAAACTATTTCAGACAAATTACACACAGAAACCTTAAAATGAAACATTCCCTGTTCAACGGTACAATATTTGCAGTCAATAGACTATATAGCCTCTCCCTTCCTGTTGCAAACAGCATCCCACATAGGGATTAATAATTCCTCAGAAATAGTACAACCGATTGCAGAGTTATTGGCACCTCTCCCGTCTCATCAAAAACAGGGAACTCTTGACACAGTTTGAGTCATCTTCCTAGTAGTTGTTTTCAAGCCTATACTCATCAGCTTCCAGGTGAGCAGACTTCTGATTTTCAGCTAACGTGACTTTGACCTCTCCGGTTTTGGCCATATCAAGTAACCTGCAGAGGAGGAGAATAGCTGGCTGTAATTTAGTGTGAGCCTCGCCCCACTCCAATCAGCACAGCTGATCAGGGCACAGCAAAACAAATTGATTTGCCTTGATTTGCTTTAATAGAAATTTTTATTTGTTTTCATAGTCTCTGGAATTTAGGAGTATTATTCAGCATTTAAGAGTAAGAATACTAAAACCAGAAACAGAATAAACAACAAAATCAGATCACTGGTTGAACCGACATTCATTTTTTAGCACAAAATCTCCTTTCTGAAAACTCACCTATTAAATAAAATCATTTTCTGGCCTGTCTGTCCATTTTGGATATGCATTTACAAGGAGGGCAGTGGCAAAATGCCACAGCTGAAGCAATGACACCATCCTGGTGCTTGACCAGGAGCTTCACGCCACGCTTCTCGGATGCATGGCAGGTCAGGCCAAAAAATATTTTAAAAATAGCACATTTACAATGAAAAGAGCATAACTTCACTACGTATTTTCTTCTTCCAGCTGCAAAATAGCATTTTTACTTGCATCCTAGCAAGATTTGGCTTTGTGCAAAAGAAAGGAAACCATAGTCAAACGAAAGGGAGGAATAAGAGAATGAAATAGGGTTTCAGTAGTGCACTGAGCTGCCTGACCTTAAACACTTGATTGCTAAAAACACTCTCCTGAGCAGAATCAGACCAGGAACTGAGATCTAAACCAAGTCTGAACCCAAATATCACACAGTTCTGTATGTCCTGTTCAAAAAATAAGGATGAGTGGGCAGATGGACATACCTTTGCTCAGTAACTTATACGCCAGCCTTACACAAGCTAGATAATCCCAACAGCCTCTTGCAGCAAGCTGAACGCCCTTACAAGTCTCCAGATCAATTGCACTGAAACAAAACACGTGCGACTTTTCTATCAGGGTCAAGTAAAAGCAACTGCACAGTTGAAATTAGATCCAGAGCATCTATGAGCATGAAGTTGAGGTGAGAATATAGAATCATAGAATAGTTTGGGTTGGAAGGGACCTCTAAAGCTCATCTAGTCCAACCCCCCTGCCGTGGGCAGGGACATCTTCAACTACATCAGGTAGCTCAGAGCCCCGTCCAAATATAAATTTGAATGTTGTTCTCAGTGAAGCCCTATCAATGATTCACCTATGAAAGGGAGTCAAAGGCACAAAGACCAGAAATAGGGATTCAGATCAGGGACCCAAAGGCAAGTTCTGTTCACATCCATAACGTAAATCAGGATCTATAATAAAGAAAGCTCTCGCTGGTGCCATTTTTAATTTCCAAGAGTGGCGGTAATTTTAAAAACTACATTGTACAAGCAAGAATTTCTCAAAACAAGTTTGTGTCTATTCATCCCTAGTGTTCACTCACATTAAGTAAGCAGTTTCCCTTGGCTTGGTCTGGCTCTTGCATTACTGTTATTATGCATGAGCAACAGCTTGAATCACTTCCAGATGAAATTTCAGAAAGCTGTGTATGAGGAAATTTCTACCAACACTGAAGCAAAGGATTTAGTTTTTATTATACCTGCAGTGACTTGAAGTTCTTTACTGAAACTTAGAGAAGGGAGGGAGATGGGTAGAAGAAACTTCTGATCAACTTGAATATGTTTCTACTCAGCGTGGAAAAATGTTTGTGTCCTACTCCAGAACATACTGAATAAAGTTCACCATTCTGAAGAAATAAAGACTTTTCTTTTAGAGCATACACCTACAGTTCAGCAGCATATATGATGTCATCAGAATTTCCATCTATTCTTGCCTGTATGAGGTCCCGTCATTTGCTTGACTCCATGATTCTAGCAGAGCTCTGCAGCACTGCTTGAGTCTGCCACGTTTTAGGGTGAGGATGTCTCAGAAGACCGATACGCGCAGTTTTCCAATCCCAAGCTGAGAGGTTTCTTTAATGTTAACTATATCACCAATAACAGGGGGGGTTCACACATGTAATAACCAAAAAAGGATGTCAGTTTATGGGAGCAGAGGATTTCTACCCTATATATGCCTTTGGGTCTAACATCAGATACTCTGTGGCACACATTTAATTTTAAATTCAGTGCCAAAGGCACATTTTATTTTCCTAAAGCTATTCATTACAATTGCATAGATTTAAAATGTCCTGCAATGATATAATGGTGGACTACAACAAATGAGCAATTAAAATGTACAGCATTGTATGTTACAGCCTTAACTGTTCCAACATTATTAAAGACCTGCACTGTGATTTTAAAGGGGTAAAGATTTCCAATGGCAGATGGAAGAATTGAAACAATTGTATAGTCTCTTAAAAAGTTATTGGACTTTGAAAATCCAATGGATTAAGTACTGATTTAGAATAGGGGTTTTTGTTCAACTTTTGTTACTTTTAAATCTTGCAACTATTAATGCCATCCTGCTGGAGAATTTCAAAGAAATCTGCTTTTCTTCTGTGGAAATTTGCATGTAGCCAGTGGGTTTTCTTTAACAGAAACTAGGAAAACTGCATGCGGTAAATGAAATTCACTCAAAAGGAGTCTAACACCCACCCCAGGATGGAGCAGGCAGAGGACCACTGGCTCATGGACTTGATTCCTTGGGGCATTGCCCTGTGGCTATTCTTCCCTGTGCTGGTTATGGGCTTGAGCTCAGTTCTGCTTTGGCAGAAAGGTAGAAAAATCGCATTTCTCGTACTCCTCAGGGAACTTTTCTGTAATTAAATGAAAAGAAGCACCAAATAACCAAGCATGTGTCTTGTATCAGTTCTTTTGTCATTAAGACAGCTGTTCCTGTTTCAGTCCTGTAGTAAAAAGGAAGCCAAGCTCCACTCAGTTATTGTTCTCTAAATGCTTTACAAATGCCAACAGATGTCAATGGAAAGCTTTACAGATCCTTCCTTGGGGTCCCCTTTGTAAACATCTTCTGGGAGGAATTCAGACATGAGATCAGCAGTGCTGGGAATCCCCATATCAGATGAAGCCCAGTGGCTCTTCCCCAGCAGAAAGGAAATGTAGGAAAGAAGGAGGGACATGTATGTGCCTTTGGGCTGATAGGAAGCCAGGTCCACCTTCCCAGAAATGCTTTCTACAGAGGGACATAAGGGGGAAAGGGAGGCAGGGAGACAGGTCCAGGGAGGAGACGCAAAGGGTGAACAGAGAAGCCTGCATAAGCGAGAGATCTGACTATGCTGTAATCAAAAAGCTGCCTTGCCCCTTACCCTGCCCCAGTGACATCCATACCTAGTGGCATAATTTCCATGTTCCCTTCAAGTCAAGCAGTGACTTAGATCCCCAGGGTTAGGTTTGCAGGAGAAAGCTCATGGAAAATTTTAGGTTCTTGCCCATAAGTAAAAGAAGAGACTTGTTTAGGGAAGGAGGGTGGGAACCAGATAAGCATGCCCAAAGCAATGAGTGATAAAGAGAATGGGCAGAGAGAAATATTTGGAGCTTCTCAAACAGGAAAAACAGAGGAAAATTTGAAGGAAAATGATACATTTATAGTGAGGAGGCTTTCTAGTGTGCCATTTAAATTATTTTCACATGATATATAACGCACTGAAGTTATATTCTCTGAAGTGATATGGTAAGTCAGAAATTGTATATGTTTCGTTCCTTCTGCCATGGAGAAACTGTATTTGTCAGGGTCTCAGCCTCTGTTTGTTGCCACGTGGAATCGGGGTCCATTATCAAAGGTGACGCAGAGATATGAAAGCACTGAGAGGATGCAAAATCGGTACCTTCCAAACCACAATGATTACAGACAGTGTGGTGCTGAGCCAGAGCCACGGTCCCTCTCTCTCCAATAACCTCTTTCCACCCTTTGGGGCCAAGGACCCCAGATTTCTGTGTGGGATGGGAAGACCTGGCTGAGTGTGACCCCCCCTCAACCACAGCCAGCCTCTCCTGCCCCCTTTGCCCTAATTGCACAAGTATCTCCACAGAATAAGCACCACACCTTTGCTGCAGAAGACAAATATACTATGGGAAAAGAATAAGGGAGATCAAGGACATCTCTAATGCTGTGAGTCCCCAAGTGACTTGTGCAGACCTCTCAGCAAGACCAAGGTTTTCAGACCCAACTAGTGCCTTAATCGTCAAAACAATATCCCTCCAGGTACTGATGTCTGTGTTGATGTTGGATATGTGACAACACCTTGCATCACCGGTAGGGTCAAACATCCACTGCTACGCGGAGCCTGGGAAGCCGGGGTTTGCAGGCACCGTGGCCGCATGCCTGCCGGCCTCTGGACTCCCCAGGCAGCAGGACGTGAGCTGGTCCTTTCCCAAGGATGTATGCCAACACATCAAACGTGCCCTCTACAGCTAGCAAAGTCCAGGCTCCTGAGCTGTCCACCAGACCAGTGAAGGAAGTATCACGTCATCCTTGAAGGAAACGCCATCAAAGAGCTTCCAGTAAATATTCAATGAACCAGCACTTCCCAACAAAAAATCACCAGTTTTCTTTCCCCTTCACTCAAAATAACTGTGTGTTCTCTGGCCTTTTGAATTAACAGTTGGTAGCAGAAGAATGTATGCGTGAGCCGTTGATCATAGACTCCTCAGGTTTCCCATGAACTATCCTGAGGGAAACACAATCCTGGGAGATGTACCTGTGCTCCTGGCACAGGAAGGTCATCTGTCCATGCTGACCACAGAGCAAAGCAAAGTTGGACAGCTGGGAATCTGTGATACAGATCTAGGTCATGGCATGATCTTGTCTGTTCTCTTCTTAATCCTTCTAGCCATGGGCTTGTTTTGGAGCTGAAATGGGAAGACTTTAACAGGCATCCAGCTGCTGCAACGTCTCTGAGTAATAAAAGCTGCAATTTTACATGTCCCAGGCAGAGCATCTGGACACAACAGAGATTTACCTGAAGAATCTTAGGAAAGGAGGAAGCACAGAATGATAAAAGTGATAATTCTTGTAATGGGGTCATTACTGTAACAAGATTACAAAACAACCCATCTGGTTCTTAATCTTTAATTCTAGCTGAAGGAGGAAGACAGACCATGATGTTCGCCTGCAGCTGAAGAGAGAGTTCCCACTGCAAAAGCTAAAGAAAAACCCTGGCATTTTAAGGCCGAGACTCCGACGTGCTGCAGGTGACTAAAGAATGCAAAAAAAAAAAAGGTTTTTTCAGAATAACATTTTAAAAGTGCTTAGGGAACCTGGATGCTTAACTCCTTTCTGTCACTCCTGAAAATCCCAAGCACACTTTCCAACTTACCCTTTGCTGAGCCAGCCTGCTCCCAACAAATAGACTGCCAGCTTGCAGCATCAGGACCGCTCCTGGGGAATAAGCTGCCCTCCCAAGCAGGTCCATGCTCCATGCACAGCTGAGCTGGTGATTTCACAGAGTGCCAAGGCATGAGTCACACACTCACACCGTGTTACTCTTGTGGTAACAGCAAGAACATCATACGAGGAGCAGTTGGTAACTGGTGGCTGGGAGGAAACACCGGGCAGGGTATTGGGTCCTGAGCAGTATGCCTGGGACAGCAGTCTGGGGGAGCGCGGCAGGTACTAGTGCCTGTTATCACAAATTTATATCATGGCTTATAGAGTCCCAGGTACAGCTTCCTGTGTCTTCAGCTCTGGAATAATTATAGGAGGAAGACTGGAGTTTGGTTAATTGACATTGGGATTCAGAGCAGGCAGGGTGGAACTCGCTCAAAGCTCCCGTTCCCTGACACCGAAAATGCAGCAGCTCCAAAGAGCTTCAAGACTTCATTTTGATTTTGCTAAATGTTTGTATCAAAATAAGGATGGGAACAGAGGACACCTTTTAGCAATGCCTACAACTTCATGTAACCTATTTGCTGAAGGGAACAGTGCCTTGTACATCCTGCCGGGGAAATTTCCTGCAACCCAGGGCCAGGAATGATTTGTGGACAAGAGCTATAACGTGAATAAAGGCTTACAGACAAGGATGGGTGCCAGCCATGCTTGTGGCCAGTGCTCTCACAGCAGCTGTACCTTGTCCCAGTTTGCAGAAAAGAAAGATGAGAAGTAACTGCAACAGCTGTAAGGAATAGCTGTAAGGAGTCAAAGTTGCAAAACCTCTGAAGCAAAACTGCTCACTTCCCGTATGCATCTGCCAGGCAGTCGGCACAGAAAGGGGAACCTGGCTGCAGAGACCTGGCAAACTCAGAAAAGCTGCAAAGAGGGGGAAGAGGTGAGGCTGAGCCACGGACATCCTTACTGTAATTGTCTCTGCATGCTGCTAGGGGACTGGATGAGGAAGAATAACACAGCCTGAAAGACTTTGCAGTCAACACGTGGGTTAGTCTGGCCAGGAGCGATCTGAGTTTTACTGGACTGGTCCAACATGTGATTGAAAAGTGGGAAACACTGTGCCCTCACAGTTACCCACGGCAAAGGGACAGGAGTCGTTACAGAGGGAGAGGTGTGGCAGGAGGTGCAACTCGGCCATCCATCAGCTCTAGGGCTAAGAGAAAGCTGATGGAGCTGGATGCTCTGCAGACTAAGGAAAATTAATTTAAGTCATCTAGTTGCATGTGAAATTATTTCCTCAGCCCTGCAGGACAGGCCGGACGTTACAGCAGTTTTGGTCTGAACCAGGAGGAGTTGCTAGCAAGAGGAAACCGGTAGGAAGAGGCTGAGTAAAACCATCCACACAGCTAAACCACAGGTCAGACATTTTAAGGCAGTGGCTTTCCAGCTGAGTTATGAAATGTTTGAAACGTTAATGCAAAGGGTGTTGCTCGATGCCCTCTCTATTAGTCACACCTAGTCAGTGCCACTTGCCTGAAGGCAGGTGACCGAACACAGAGGCCCTCTTGTTGAGGGCACATCCCAAGGGGAGAGCAAACCGTCCTCAGACACTGTCTCAAAGAAACTCCCTCTGCTCACGTGAAAAGAAAACAGAGAAGCAAACTTTGTAGTAACCAGTAATGCAAACCCTGTTGGTTTTCGACAGTCACCTGATAACATCCAGGCAGAAGAACACTATGCATGGGGATAAAGCTACAAACAGCTTGGTTTCCACTCATGTGTCTGTGTAGGACCCTCTAGACAAACAGATGCCTTCTGTGGGAAGGAAAGGAGCAGAAGTGAATGTTGTAGTTTTTTCTTGGGGATCAAATTATACTGTATTGATTGAGTCACTTTTACCCGAAATCACATTACAGATGTGATTCTTTATGGCACAAAGGAATTGAACAGCAGCAGCTCTCCCTCCCTGGCACATCCTCCAGAACAAAGGTGCACACGCAAGGGAGACCCTCACGGCTCAAAAGACTGCAAAAGGGAAGAGGAGGCCAAGAGAGGCCAAGCAGAGCAGCTGAAGCAGCACTGACAACACAGCCTTGGCAGAGAAAGGGAGTTTTGGGGGCTGAGAGAGGCTGGAAACAGTGAGCCAAGAAGCTATCAGCTGTTCTTTGGCTCCTCGTAGGCTCAGAAAAATCAGATTTTGATGAACAATCACCTATTTCTCCTTTTAGGAGACGGGAGCTGGCCACACAGGAAGAGGAGGACACGCATCACCCTACCTGCCACAGCCATACCCACTGCTGCTGCGATAACCTTCACCTCCCTTGGTCCAGGCACCATCCGGCTTCGGCAACTTGCCCTTAGTTTCCAGTCAAACACTACAAGGAGAACCACACTGAAGTACTCTGGGCTGTATAAATCCTGGAGCCCTTTACCTATCCCTCCCTCTTCACAGTCATTTGTGATGCTCCGGTCAACCTCACAGCTCAGCGTGGGCACGTCCCTCTCAGCTGGTGTAATACTTTACTTCATTTCTTCACTGATTTAACACCAGCACATATCTTTGAAACAACTCAGGTGGCCAAAGAAAAAGCAGGGGGCTGCTGCAACTCTTTCTTCTGCTCCTGTTGCTCATCTCAGCTTATAAATTGGCTGCAATAATATTTTAGTTATAAAAAATGAAAATATAGCTTTGCCATTGATCTCAGTACTATTTTGCTGAGCAACAAAGCTACTGCCTGCCACTGAACAAAAAAGAAAAAGCAATTATAAGAGATGACTGGATGAATCTCCTGATCTGTCAATATTCCTGGTGAAGATAAATTTTGTTGGTAAAAGCAAAGTTCCAGGCCTGAGAAAAAGGAGCCCAAGGCCATTAATACCAATAGAAATTGGACCACCAGACTCACGCAAGGGAAGATGTATTCAGCAGTGGGGAAGGATGGGAGGTGGAGAGGCTGGAAGAGAAGCTCCATAGGTCTGTAGAAGAAATCAAAAGAAAGGGGAGGAAGGGAGGAGGAAACTGTGTTCAAGGGAAGCATTTAGTAGGGCACTCCTCTGGGAATCAACCCCTCATCAGGCACCTAGAAAGGGACTGAGTTAATAAAGAGCAGCTGTCAGAGTTTGAAGATTGGCCCTTTTTTGGCCAGTAACTGGCATGCAAAGGCTAGGTCTTTCATTAAGAACTCTAGGTCCAGGTGACTGCCAGCCCAGCCCAGCAGCAGTGTGGGACCATGCTGGAGCCCTGACTCAGAGATGTTCCTGCCCTTTGGGAAAGACAGCAAATAAAGCCAAGGTGTGCAGTCTCAGTTCATTTCTAACTTCGTGCAGCTCACAACAGTGAGCATAGGAGATGACTTCAGATCTCACTCCTCTGGCATGTCAGACCATCACTCGTATGGTGTGATTCCCCTGGTCTGGTTTCTCGCTGGATATTTTTGGCTGTTGTTCCTGGGAGTTCTGCTAATTAATACCAAGTGAAAACCTGCCCCATGGCACACAGTCCTTGTTCGTCATACCTTCTTGGGATGTGCCACAGAGTAACAGGGTTAAACTGTAACAAGAAAGAGATATGAGCTGGGCATTAGAAAATGTCCTGGTGGAAAGAGCAGGGACATGCAGGTATCGATTTTTTGGGCAGGGTAGAGTCTCCTCGGGCAAGCTTTGAGACCAGGATTTATAAACTTCCTTCAGGAATACATTGGTTTACTTGAACCTGCCTGGAGAAGGGATAGCTGCACTTCCAACCCCATTTTCTGTGATTCTCTGACCACTTAGGGTTGTTTCTGAGCACCTGGGTCCAGGCACGCTCTATCCTGCCTCTTACCCTAGCTAGAAGAAGGGGTCAGAGGAGAGTCCCCTCACCCAGGTTTGGTCTAGTGCAAGTCTTTTTGCTTTCCTCTGCAGAAGAGCTCTCACAGCTACCCCCCTCCAGGCAGACTCCAAAAACAGACTGGAGACAGCAGGGACACGGTGAGAAAGGTGGAAATATTTTCTTATAAATACCCCACTGCTGGCTCTTCCAGGAAAACCTTACCAGCAGGATCCACCTGGAGGTGTCTAGCAGTTGTGCTCCCGCTTATCAGAAGAGCAGAATGGACAAAGGCAGTGCGGTTTGATGCTCTGCAGCCCTTTGCATGGTGCAATCAAACCCTGTGGCTGATTGGGAGGTGGATGGCTTCTTTCTAAAGGCCCTTGACAAGTGCGAGTTAGCTCTTGAAGATGACCTACATTGGAGACAACTCTGGGTCTCTGCCCTAAATTACTTCTGTATAGCCACTAATGAACACTCACCTCCTTTCCAAGTTCCTCCTGGTTCTGCTGCGTTAGCCTGCAGAGCTGGTTGGGTTTTCTCTGGTCTGTTGGCAGTGGGATGAGCACCATTAAGAATTTTAAATGAACTAGGTGAGAAGTCCAGTGCATGGTGCTTCCTGCAAATATGGTGCAGATACACAGTGATTTCACAGCACAAAAGTGCAAAAACTTTGCAAAAAGTAGCAGGGGACTGTAGCAAAACTTGGGAGAGTTTTGTTTGAAGCTGGACTGAAGGCTTGTGTGTACATGCTTGTTACTGAGAAGCAACTAAGATGGTTTCTCAGATCTAACTGTACCAAGGAAAAGAGGATCCATTTGCTCTCCCCTCTTTTTCTCCCTGACAAAGCCGCTTTGGTGACCTGAACACCGCCCTGCTCCCTGCCTTGCAAGGTTGATACTGGACACAGGCTTGGACGGACACCAGCGCCTGCAGCCTCCAACTCCAAACTGGATCCGCTCCACCCACCCCAGCAAACAGCTCTTTCCCTCCCATCCCCGATGGCAGCAGGAGCATCAGGTCACCCTGTCCCTGCAGCAGCAGCCAGATTGCGCCTGGGCAGGGTGGCTGCCCTGTGCCGGGATCCCCTCTTTTCCCTGCCCCACCACGAGCCAGCGCTGGAGGATTAGCCAGAATTACAAAAATCCGTGAGAAATCTATGGTTTTGCACCTGACTGTACTTTATTTTGCAGGTGCAGGGATCCACCTTTACGTTGTGGCACTGGGAAACAACTGCATTTGTGACTCAGTTAATAATTTTTTTTTTCCATCTGTTGTAATATTAAGGTCAAACCCATTATAAACTTTTTTTCTTCCTAAACGCAGAATAGAAAACTTGAGGGGGGCATCAAATTAAATGTTCTCATGGGAATTAAACATTTTTTTTTTTAATCAAAAGGTTCCTGAATTTAACATTAAAGCCTCATTTTGAAATGTAACATTGAAACATTTTATATTGAAAAATGTTGAAAGGTAGCACTTTGCTTTCAAAAGAAAAAAAAATCAATGCAGAGTTTGACAGATTGTTTTGTTTGACCTAAATTTGAAATTTCAATGGATAAGCTGTTCATAAAAAAATCTTGCCCAGTTCTAATTAGCACTAAATGTTACCATCAGTCAGGTGAAATAATTGCAGTCTTGAACTTCGAACAAAATGCGAAAGTGAAATAACCGCTAATGCAAAAGACTTTAAGCAGTCTGACAGAAGTCTCCTTGCCAGGATATTGCAGTTTCATTAATTCTCCATCAGTTTTCACATTCCCAGAGTAAAAAAGAAGGCTGCTACAACAGTCAAGGACAACACAGTTTTTTAAAAGCCCTTTCAGACCTGATAAAGAAGCAAGAAAGGGCACAAGCCGTCAGACTTTCCCTTGTGTTGGTTTTTTACCATCCTTAGAAGTGCTGATGGAATTAGAAAACCACCAACAAACAATAAGAAACTTAAAGGAAAAGCCCAGTATTTTAACAAATTGCTTACACATGCGCATGCAATCCCATGCAGATCTTACAGAAGACAGTGTGAATGGAAATATCACAGCTTACTTGGGTTGAACTGGCTCTGCTGCAGATTCAGGGTACCTGCCTAGGCAAGGTGTCTGCACTGTGGTTCCAAAAATGCTGTACCCGTCGGTGCCTGCCTGGGTACTGCAGGCGGTTTTACCCAGCGAGGGATGGGAGCAGGATGCAGGCTGAAAAAAAGCCCCTAGCCGCAGAGCCTCTGGGCTTGCTGAGGTGGCAAGTGTTGCACTGCTCTCACTTCGGCGTTGGTCGTCAGCTGAAAAGTAGTCACAACAGCTAGTGTGGATGCTCTTTGTTCAAATTTAATCAGCCTTATGTTGCTTTAGTTTAAGTAAATTTAATTAAAGCTCAACTAAATTAATCAAACCCAAGCAAGCCATACGCCAGTTTAAAACAGGAGAGGGAACTGACTCCACTGAGGCAGCTGGAAATTTCAGATGTCCAGAAACGTTCAGAGCACCTGTAAAGGTGGCTGTAGGGTCCGGTTAACAAACTCATCCAAAGAAAACAAATGCAAGTTCAGGAGGGACACGCTGAGTGGGGCATCATGAGAAGGCAGTACCAACTCCTGAGAGAAATCCCATACTAGACAGGCAGGACAACCACAGGATGGTCCCGAGGGGCAAGGAGGAGATGTTCCTTACCGAAGTGAAGCTCTCCAGTTTCCATCCTCTCTCTAAACTAATTAATCTGGACACAGATACACTATGGTAGCTACATGGGGCTATTATTTCCCACAGTACTTTGCACTGGTGTATCTGGTGTTTGCTCCTGGCTTATGTGAGATGAAGTTATTTAGATCAGACCTGTGCCAGTCCCAAAAGTCCCTCTGTGTTTCTCCCAAGCCATTGCCAAGGCCTCCAGCAGTTGCTCAAGACAAGACAGCAACAGGAGCCCTCCAACCTTTGCATCTGCTCAGCCTCCTGCTGAGAGGATGATCTTAGATCAAAGACTGATCCTTATTGCCAGGACATCTGGGAACAGATAGGCAACGAACCAGTTTGGATATTCTCCAGGGAAGAGCAGTGGGGATGGCTGGGAATGACAGAGGTGAATCGCATGCAGCCCTGGAAACATTCAGGTTCATTCCTCAAATGCCAGAAAATGCATGAACCCCTCCCATCCACACTGCAGACTGTTGAGGAGATGTGTGCAGACATGACGAATGTCTTCAGGTGAAATATGCCTGAATTTCTATCAGTTTTACTCTCTGCAAACACCCCAGGGGCAGCTGTTTGGCCAGGCATGTTCTTGTGCAGGGCAATGTGCCACGTGGAGGAAACCCCCAGTGCCCCTTGCAAACTATTCACAAAACACACAGACCAATTTTTTTCAAAGTGTTTCCCTGAATGACCCTTTGGGGAACTTAGCTTTAGATTTCATATTTATTTATAATATAAATTAAATAGGTAATATCATGTCATAAAGGAGGAGAATAACCTCAGCTAACGGCCACCTGCTTGTGAGAGCAAATCCTTGTCCTTGATGATTAAAACTTCCATATTGTTATCAGCAGTGGTATCTCTTTAGTCTTGACAGTCCCAGCACCAACATTAGGTTTCCAGCTTGACAGCGAGGTGGGCAGACACCTCTCACAAGCTCACCTTAAAAAGTCTTTTAAAACAACAAAAAAAAAAACCATTATTTGCTCATCTGTCCAGTTCTCTGGTGGAAGAAAACCCTTTCTGCTTCTGCTTAGACGATCAAAACAGTCTGGCTCATTTTTAAACGGTAAAAATGTAAAAGGAAGACAGAATTTGGAGTGCAAAGTCCAGCTTGTGGACACCGAATGCCTGAAAGGCTGACCTGAGACCCTGAGAAAATCTGCTTCACACCTTGTTCTTGTTCAAGCTGACAAACCCAGCCACTGAGCTTAAAAGTGAAAGAATCGGCACTCACACTTTTTTTTGTGGGCGAGAAGGGAAAACAAAGCAGTTAACCGTACCGACCATGCAATGGCCTTAGGAGCTCATGCTCCAGCACCTGCTGCCGTGTGAATAGTCTCCACGTCTGCACCCTTCCTCACCACAGAGCGAGAAAACACCGTGCAAACATCTCCCGAGCCCAGCTGAGAGCCTCGCTGGGTTTCCTGTCATCACTTCATTCACCGCTGATTGAGTGAGAAGGTGGTGGAACACTCCAGGATCGGGGCTATGAGAACACAGCTCTGCTCGTTTACCAGCCTGGAGGGAGAAGTGGAGATAACCCCTGAAGAAATGTCTTCAGAAAGGAAGGCAAGATGCTGAAGGGTTGATTATAGAAACAGAGATCCAGTCCTGAAGACCTTCACTCTGTCTACACAGCACCAGGGGAAACTGTGTAAGGAGACTGCAGTGGTATTTCTGTTCTCATTTATCTAATGGGGTTTATGGAAGCAGGGCTGGCTAAACTTTTTACTGTCAAGAGCCGAGGCTGGTTTTGCACTGCTGCATATTCTTTGGAAGAAATGCATCTACACAAAACAAGTGTGAAACGGTACCAAATCAGAGCTTCCCACTTCCACTGGTGGGAGTGTTTTGCATTCACTTTCTGCCGGTACCATTCATGGCAGATGGGCAAAGCATTGAAGTCAGGCTTAATTTTAATTTTGGGATCAATAAGTCACCTCCAAATCTGTCTAGATCTCAGCTAGCCTGTTCCCAACGGAGACCTGCTATTTCTGTAGTGTGGATGGCTGTGTGAATAAGTGTTTCTGCGCCCTGAATAAATGATTGAAACCATGTAAGAAAGCTACAGTGAAATAGATGAGAGAATAGTTACTTGTGATATTTGTAAAGCGTTTCCAATCTGCAGGAGCACACAGCTGTACTGCAGGAATCCATATGCCCTATTACAGCAAACTGGTGTTTTCATTTCTGGCAAGGCAGGTAGAGTTTGTGCAGTTCAAGACTATTGCATGTTCTTTCTAAGCATGGAAGGGAGACTGGCGTGGGACCCGAGAAATTCACTTCATTTTATTCTGTGCGGAAAAGTGTATTTCAAGGGAAGGCATTAGCAAACCTTCCCTCCACCCTCCTGTTCTACAGCTTGGGCTTTGCAAAGTGTGAGCTATTCAGTGTAACTATTTGAAGGGATTGTCTTTCCTTCAGAAGAAAATTAGAAGATGTATTTCTATATATTCTACAGAGACAGAGCACCCAGTAAGTAAAAACAGAGATGTCTTTCCTTGGAGATATATAGGTATATCCCAGTAAATGGGAACAGTAAGAGTAGGGAATCTTGTGAAAGCTGGACAATGCAGCCTAGGGCTTTGTAGTTTTATGCTTTGCTTACACTGCAAATTGCATTTCCAAACGGCTGTTTCCAGTCAATAGCTAAGATCTCCTTTGCCCATCCGAGATACTTGCATCTACTGGGGTTCAACCACAATGGCTTTCCATGTGCCATCTGGAGAGGAGGATCAACTGTAGGATGGCAAATCCTTGACATGAAACATCCTGAGACAGGCAGGGAAAGCTTTGTCAGTGGTACCCACACCTGCTTTTTTGAAGCTACCACCCTCCGTGTGCACGACAACTGCCTGCACAGAGCAGCCACGCCAGCAGATTTGTTTTCAGCTGCTGGGACTGCAGAGAGGTTACCACCAACTGTACTTTTCGGAGTGGCTTTGAAGTTGTTTTTACAAAGAAAAGAAAAAACAAACCAGCTTCACTGGGAACAGGCACAGCGAGATGTGACAGTGTAGGAGGCCAAGCCAAACCCAGCAGAGAGGGCAGCACCACACGGCTCTCACCAGGACTGGGCTGGTCCCATCACCGTGCAACCGAGGGTGATACCAGCAAACAACCTCGGTCTTGTTCTCCAGGCTGGGAGAGGCTCCAGCCTCGGCACCTTCTGCCCAGGCTCTGCAGAGATCAGCTAACAGCAGGGCTTAGCGAATATGGGAAGGCAGAAATGGTTAAAACATGGGAAGAAAATGCAGGTAGGGCTGGTTGGCTGAATCCAGCAACACTGGGCTTCACAGCTGAAGGGGAGGGTGAGAAGGGGAAGTGTCAGAAAAAGTTTAGCCAAAGTTCAGAGTAATGAAGCTGAATGTTGGGCTAGGAGCTTTATCCCAGCACAACCCCAGCTCCCTTTCAGGTGGCCACCACGGAGGCAGCGCAGGAACATGACTAGTGATTTTGGAGCTGTAGAGCAATAAAGCAGCATCTCGCCCTCAGGCAGGTCTACCAGCATGTGGAGGAGGGTGTCCTCAGGACAGTCTAGCACAGAGGACGGAAGAAGCTGTTACTCTTGCAGAGACGTAGCTGAAGGAGCAGGTGGGGGAAAGAAACGAAGAGAACTACAGGTTTGATTCTGCTTCTGTTGGTATTGGTGTAAATCAGGGGCAGGTCCATGGTGCAAGAGCAGCAGAAGACCAACAAGCTCTGAATCATGGTGGAGATCTCAAAAAAAAAAAAAAAAAGGAGGGGGAAGAAAAAAAAAAAGAAAAATTCAAGAACTTAATAAAAAGTCTTGAGATTTATTAGCATGGGCTTTTTTCTTTGCATCCTGCTACGTGGTACCACCTGGATCATCACAGCAAAAGAGACAGTGGTTGACAGGGATGCTCACTGAAGCAGCAAACGCCCAAGCTAGTCACTGCCAGATCTGATTGCAAAACACCAGTCAGCAGAAGACCAAAACAGCCTTGTTGCTGCCTACAAACAGTATCCCAACTGAAATTTCACTGCCCACAGCCTCTGGGCATCTCAGCTCCAAAATTAAACCTTCCTTAGCAGATGTTTGTGAAGTGGGGCATGGTCACTCGGATTAAGAGAGTTCTGAGTCAAGTGAACGGTGGGTGCATCTTGTAATGGAAAGGATATTTCTCTAATTGAGAGAGTTTCCTGGCTCTGACGTAACTGGGAGAATTATTTCTCAATGTGTCAGCTTTACTGTCAAGCCACAGCCGCGTGCTCGCTGTAAAGGCTCAAACTTGTCTTGCTTACGCCATAAGCATGGCAGTTATTTATAGCTGGCATTTACACAGCTGCCACTCCCAGAGTACCTGAGACCTTCCCAATTTGAGGGTGTTCCTGCATCCTCTGTCAGGGATGCAGCCGAGGGATGGAAGGACACGGGGGCTCAGACTCGGCCCCTCGCCCAGACTGTGACAAATTAGTTATTTCCATGACAGCCACCTAAATCCCAAATGACTGCCTTAGCCTTTCATCTCTATTTGCTGTGGCTAAAGGTAGACAGAGGTGATGGGAAATGATGAAGAGCTGCAAAGTTTTGGGCACTTTGCATGTTTACCTGAGCAGCAGAATCTTCTAGAGTTTGCAAAATGAGTCCGGAAATTGCTCAATTACAAAATTTCTATTGCTTTCTAATTCCAGTCAGGCTAAAAATAAAATAAAGCCTTGTGCCAGGCACATTTCTGCTGCAACCACACTCATCTCAGCAGAGTTACATGGGGGTGAGCATGGGCCTTTACCATGTTGTTTTTCAGCAGTGCAACTTCCAGTCACAGCCAGAACAGGGAAATGGAAACCAGTGGTGAGCAGGCCAGCCCCAGCACCGCTCTGTCGTGCTCCTCACAGGCAGGTCTGCGCATCCCCAAAACCCTCCCCATCTCTTCCTACTCAGAACCAACGCCAAGGTCTCTGCAAGACAGCTATTAGCAATGTGCGTTTGAAAGACCTGAGGCAAGACCCTGTTCAGTCCCACTCCTATAAGGTCCCAGCTTTGTGTTTAGGCAGGAGCTGGATGCACCTTGAGGTGGTTTGAAGCTGTCTTGTTTTTGCAGGGCTCTGTCCCACAGCTTTGCCCTTCCTTGTCTTCCACAAAATTGGTATATTATTTTGGTTTTGTTTGCTTGGAAATGATCCATTTCTCCTGGAAGTCTCATGCAGCATGTCCTGCGGTGGGCAAGAATCTCTGCTGTTTCACCAAGGGCAAGAGGCAGTGTTGATCAACCTGCTGGACAAATTGTATGTGTTTCTGCCCCCAGCAGGGTTACAGCTGTAGGTGTAACAGAGCTAATGCTATTCATGGTATTCCTGACCATCACGAGTGTGGTGTTAGGAGTTAGGAACCGGGGATACCAGCCAAGATACAGGGCTTCTGGCTGGACGCTCTTTTTTCAGGTATTTCTCCATTCCGATACAATGAGCTCCCCCACAGTGGTATTTTTTTGCACCTGGGATACCCATCCAATGGCCTCAAGCTGCACCAGGGGAGGTTTAGATTGGACATGCAGAAAAATTTCTTTACTGAAAGAGTGGTTAAACATTGGAACAGGCTGCCCAGGGAAGTGGTTGAGTCCCCATCCCTGGGGGTATTTAAAAGACATGTAGATGCAGCACTTAGGGACATGGTTTAGTGGACATGGTGGTGTTGGGTCGACAGTTGGACTTGATGATCTTAGAGGTCTTTTCCAACCTTAATGATTCTATGTTCCCAGCAGCCTCCCTCAGCAGAGCTCACGGGGAATGGGCAAAGCCCACAGCACAGGGCCATTTTGCAGCAGCAGATCCTGCAGACGTTGATGGGAAGGAGACCTTCAACTCCAGTAGCCCTAACTTCTGCTGGGAACAAAACACGAGCAGCACAAGGACAGGCTGGCTGTCCCACTGGCTCCATGTGGCAGCTGTGTGCATTACAGAAGGCCCTTAAGTGCCTCCGAAGAGAGTGTCTGTTGTGCTGAGAGCTGGCTGCATCACTGATGTAAGGGGAGAAGGGAACAGATCCCAGCTTGGGGGTTTTAGAAACCAGAGAGTAAAGTATCTTTGAGGAACTGCTTGGGTATGGCCATGAGCTAGGGCATGGCTCTTCATTTGGAGCATCCTGTGAACTCCTTCCTACCCCCATGCTGCCTCCCCATCCTTCAATGACATAGCCATACATTTAAGTGATGTCAGAGAATTATGGTCAAACACAAAACCTTACAGAGTTACTTCAAAACAGACCTTTGGGAGCCCTCATGCTCTTGCTGCATACAGTAGAAGATGCTCCCATGGAGAAGCCACTCCACTCCAGCATCATTTGACATCCACAGCATACCTCTGCAGCAGCCACCGCCGCCACGCTCACAGAAACATCTCTGAGCACTGCAAAAGAGAATCCTCTACCAGCATCATATCCCTCCAGGCTGTTTTGGCCTGTTTTGTACCCGATCCTCTCCACCCACCTCCAGGTGAGGGATGGGTTCGGCCAGGTGGAGAGGGATTGGGTTTCCCTTTCCCAGCTGCTCCATATCAGCATGGCTCTGCCCAGGGCCAGCTGATGGGGCAGCTCAGGCCTATGGACCTCGCTGCGTTCCCGGGGGCTGCATGCTGAGCCTTTCCCGGGGTCAAGGGCAAATGTCGAATGTGACCTGGTCCAGGAAAAGAAGTCAGCTGTTCACAATCTCTAACCCAATAGCAACCTATTGCTGTAAACCTTAAATAACTGCAACCTAAATCTTATGCGGCTTAGTGGAGGCACCTGCCTTCCCTCTGCTTTTAAAATAAGGTGAAACCACCAATTTTCTGGTATTGGGGCTCAGAGCTTCAGCCAAGAGGTTTAATGGTTTGCATGGTCCCAAATCCACAGTCAAGCTCAGAAATAAGAGTAGTCCCACCAGACTGAGCTAGTTTCTGAAATATAGAAATAGAGCCCTCGTTTCTATTTTGGATGTGGACTTTCTGCTCTAAGTTTAGCACAAACGAGAGAGATGCGCCTGACAGGTTTGGACTTTCACTCTCTAATGAGCATTTTGCTGAGAGGTTTTTGCTCTGCACTGTGTGACAGGAGAGCGAGAACTGAGTCAACTAAGTGACAAGCAAATTCCTAACAAATAAATGGGAACAAGTCTACGTGGACTGTGTTGTCAGCACACTGGAAGGAGATAAGGTTCAGCTCCCATTGCAGAGATTTCATGAGAATTGATAATTTTAAATCCTTGCAATGTCTAGGAGAGGTAATTAAATTTCACACCTCAGATGAATAGAAAAGATTCTCCAATATATTATGGTGTTTCTGACAGGGTGAATACGGAGCTGCGCATTCCCCTGGGACAGGACGTGCAGGTCACTGGTAGAGAAGATATTGGATAAGGTTAGAATGACATGCCAATGCTGAAATTTCTCCAACTTTTACTTATTTTTCTAACCAGTTCTGAGCCGAGGAGGGGGAAAAAGAAATTTTTAAAAAATCAATCATTTGAAACAATGGGCTGGAAAGCTTCCAAAATCAAAGCAGCTCAAATCAGGCTCCTGCCCATGTTTTACTGAGAGCATTCTGCTGCCAGGTTGACTTTACAGCCCTTTGGGAAGTAACTTCGCTGGCCAGCTGGCAGCAGGGCTGAGGTCTCCATCCTTCCCCCGGCTGCGGAGGCTGCACTGCTGCTTTCGGCACTGGTGCCATTGATCCTTCAAGACTTGCTGACACCAACAACAGAGAGTTTATGCCAGACCCAGAATCTCTTGCATTTGGTCTTGTACTCATTTCCCAGCAGACGTCTCGGTGCACATACAGTTGGCAAGGCTTTATAGGTGGCACCGGGGGTATCAGTGCAAGGACACTTAATTTATGCATCCAAAACAATAGTGTCGGGACCTTGGGAGAGTCACATAATTGGACGGTTTCTGAGTCTGACACCTCTTACCCATTTACCGCAAATGACTTCAGCAGCCACCCATTAAATCACTTCAGAAAACGCATGGAAATATTAAGCAACAAAAAAATTCCACCCCATCTTTCCATTCAGTCAGATATACATATATAAACATATTTTTGGCCAGAAAAAAGCAAACAACAATGAGTTAAAACGTCATTTGTACCTTTGCGGTCCTGGCAAAAGTCCCCCATCCCTTCTTCGGCTCTCTCGGTTGCAAGTTCACAGAGAACAGGTACAGGGGCCGAAGCTTAATCAGGAAATAAATTAGGTAGAGGGGAAATTCAACAAACAATGCGTGATTATTGTTCTGAGGTTAGGTTCATCGCCGAGCCTTGGGACTGCTTCCCAGCACATCGTGCCATTGTGACCTTCAAGATAACCGCACGAGAAAGGGCTTTTCAGCACTCTGAATCCTGAAATGACTGACTCCGCTTACTCAGGCAGCATCCTCCTGGGCAAATTACTCACTCTGTCACTCGTTCTGGTTTCTTTGCTTTCTCATTCTCTCTGCAGTGTGACACTGGAAGGCACCTCTGGGTCAGGCCCCGTCGTATCTTCATCACCATCGTGCTGTGCTCTGCTCAAAGGGCACGTTAGTCACTTGGGTACAGACAGGATTAAGCCCAAGACTCTGCAGGACAGTTTTGTGCATCCTGGTCTGTGTTTGCTCATACAGGGGATTTCTGTAAAGAGGCTTTATTTTCCTGGCTATCCTTAGCAGCTCTTACCATTCACCCTTTCCCAGAAATCCACCTGATCAGAGAAATACCCATAGGCCTTGCAATAATTGCTAATAAATTTGTCTCTTCCACACCTCTGTAAAGTGTGAATCTCTGACATGGAAAAGGAAGACCAGAGTTTAGTGGCAGGGGAGTGGGGTCCAAGAACAGAAATGAGCCTTTTACCAGACATCCCACCCAGCCCATCCTTGGCATTAGCCCAAAACCGCTTCATGGATCTCACCTGGGACCCACCAGGACACTGCGGGGAAGCTCCCCCACCACAGCCTGAAGTGAGCTGCCAGCTGTTGGGCACATCTGGATTTTGACACGGATGTTGCTCTCATGCCACTGGGAGCCCCAGAGCTTCAGGGCACGGACATCTCCTGTGTGCCAGGGACAAAGAGGAAGGCTCCTGCCACCGAGCTCCCTCACTACAGGCACCCCCAGTGCTGTCCCTTGCTCTGTCATGTTCAGTGCTCCGCTGGCCTACCCCTAAAGCCCTTCTCCTGACACCTCCCTTCCACGTGGTCAGCATCCAGCCCTGGGATGCTTCCAGCAGGCACCTTTGTTCCAGGAAGCTGAGCAATAGATTCCCATCAACCAGCCGTGATGGCTTCATTAAATGATTCTTATCCCTTCAAAAACGGCAGGCCAGAACCTTTTCTTTGGGTTCTTGTTTTCTCTCCTGTCACTGCTCTGCCATGACTAAGCCTCCTGTTGGAAGGCTTTCAAAAATGTTGAAATGCATTTTTGAAGATATATCTGAAAAGTTGTGATCCCGCAGGTGCCCCATGGTAACCTCTTGGCAAAGTTATGTACAAACCCGTAATTAATTTATGCTGCCCTTGAGCCAGCACTGCAGTGAGAGTCCTGCAGCCCTCAATTTTCCTCTCACTCAACTTTTAAACTCTTAAAGGAATTGTCTGAATTCAGCTCTGAGCCCAACAGAGATGTCCTGTCTCCCAGAACAGTATCTCTGGGGGAATGCATCCCCTGAGGAGCTCGGCAGACCCCTCTCCACCAGCCTTCCCCGCTCCCCTGCCTGGGCAGGGAGGTGAGCTCAGCCCCCCATGGGGGTGAAATACCTACTTCCTAATAGGTATTTCAGCTCCATCCCTAGTCCATGTTATCACCATGCTGGCACTAATATCACATACAAACGCTATATCAGCTCACACCAAACAGATTAAATCTACCTTGAACCTTCACTCTCCTCTCAAGCGTCTCTCATAGCCAAGGCTGCAGGGAGGGACCTGCACGAAATCTGCCTGTTCAAACTCAGCAGCAGCCCCAGAAACCTTGTGCTCCCTTCCCTCTTTTACAGTAATACAGTTTCACAAGTAGAAAGGATGGGTCAGGATGATCTAGTTAGTTTACCTTACCAGCCACAAGATTTTCCTAATTTTGCTGACATTTGGAACCACCCCAAGAAAGTTGATATGCTTTTTTGTTTGGCTCTCAGTGCTGGCTCAGACTCTCTAATCAACTGCCTGCTTTAACACGAGCCAGAGGTGTCTAAACGTTTGCACATGAGATACCTGAAAGGTTTATACACAAACAATTACTAATCCCAACTGCGAGATATAAATCATGCCTGTGTGCTTCATTACTTGACAGTGGCAACTCTATTCATCAGCAGATCAATTATGCTAATAATGCTCATAAATAACTTTCCTGTTTATTATAATTAGATATTGGTGTGAATGTGACTTGTCTAACATGCTGATGTGCAAGACCATTCATCCAGTATGAACTTGGGTAGAGTTCTTAAACCTGATTTTTAACCTTTGGCTGGTATATATCAGATATAATTCCCTGATAATTCCACCCAAGAAATTTTTTTCATCCAGTTGCCTTTATTGTTCTGCATCTGTTGTAAGTTTTGAGAAACTTTATGACTGCCCTTCCTTTCCTGTCCATTTTGGTCTTTTCCCCATCCCCAAATACTGCCATATGATGCGGGACCCACATTAACACCCAGGCACTGCTTGTTTGCCCCCAGGAAACCTGATGTTTGAAAAGCACAGTTGGTCTAAAATAATACATCTCACTGAGGACGAGCACTGAACTCCTCCTTTCATCACTGATTTCCTCCGTGAGCATAAACCCGTTGCTCGCTCTTGGTATGCCTCGCTTTACACACAGCTGTGAGAAGGAGATGACGCATTTTTCTCACTTTGGTGATTCACATGTGATAACTCCTCTTGGGGCAGGGACCTCTGCTTGCTGACAGAGCACTGCGGACTCATCCAACCCAGCTTGTGACCTACATGCCTGCGATGGGGAGTACGGTTGCCCACGCTCCCTCCCAACTCACAGGGACTCTCACCACCTCCGGTGGGTGAACGGTGTTGCAGAGGACCCGGCTTACCCCTTGCTCTGCCCTGCACCCCGGGAGGGCTACGGTCCTGCGTTCGACTTCCCCATTAGTGCTAAGAGTTCAGGGCCATGGAAATAGGAAGGCAATCAGTTCAAAAGAAAGACCCCATTAATAGCGTAGGGTGGCTAATTGGAGTTGTTTGACTTGTGTGCAAACTGCACTGAGGAGACAGCAGGCTGAGTTTTAACTTGAGTCAGCATCACCAAACCAGCTCATGGGAGATATGGTACCCACAGTGTCCAGAGCAGCCAGACCGAGACCCCGGCCGGGGGCACCGGGCGCTCCCAGAAGACCTGGAGACTTAGCAGTGCCTCCAGGCAAAAAGCTTTTCTGTGCTTGGAGTACATCCCAGCAGCTGTACACAACAAAAAGAAGAAACTGCACATCCTCCTTTTGGATTTTAAAGGTGTCAAACGGTCTGTTTGGAAGTGCTGGTCTCTCCTCACTGCTGCTCTCAGTCATGAAATAAATACCACCAGCACCACCAGGCAGCCCTTGTGCTAAAATTCAAAGCTGACCCTCTGGGATGGAGGCAAGTCTCTGCTCTTAACTGTACCCTTGCAGATACACATCTGGCCACTTTGCTAGGAGTGTTTTTCAGCAGCATTTGTAAGGTGACTTGCAAAGGTTTGATAGGATCTCCTGACACCCCGTACCGGTGTGACACCTTTGCACAGAGCTAACACACCATTCTCCCACTGCACCCACAGTACTTGTCTTTTCCCCGCATCCCCCCTCCCTCCTGTCCTTTCCCAAATAGGCTGATTTTTTGCAAACCCAGTTCCTCTGGACAAATACTATAGACCTATGCAGAGAAGGGTTTTTTTTTTCTTCCTCCAGCCTCCTGACAGTGCAGCCTTATCAGCCCTGTCTCACAGTAGTCCTGACCTGTATAATACACCCGGACACGAATGCATCAGCAATGCTCAGCACTAACGATAAGGCTAATAATAGATACCTTATGGGCTAAACACACAAGGATGTGTTTGTCACCCATTTCCTACAGATAAGGACCTGAAACACAGATAAACCTGGCATGCGCTGGAAGTCCCGTGTGCATCACCCATCACCGCACGTGTGGCTCGGGCTGTTTGAGGAGTGACTCCACATGGCAACTTTTACTTTTTTAAAAGCATCTGTATGACTCGCTGAGAGCATTCCTGAGCATTATGTCCAGTGAAGCATCACCCATCCCTGGAAGCACATTTCTTTTCCAATCACCCCTCAGGGCCAAGGCCCAAGGAAAAAAAATGTTAAAAAGGATAGCTTTGCTCTTGGCGTGCTGAAAGACAGGTGCCTTATCTCTGATGCAGGGCATTCAGCCTGCTTACACGAGGAAATCTGGAACACACCTCTGCTTCCGCAGCACTTGTTTTGCCTACAGCCCTCTCCCCTGGCTGCGTCGTTAACCTGAGATTTCCACTAAAGCAAAAAAACTATATGAAACCCAGCTTGTTTGCTTTTCAACTTAATAGAAAAACCTCATTTCCCAGATTGCTGTTTTGATTAGCCAAGTGGAAGCTGCCGTTTAAATAGTAAGGTGCTTATCTGAAAACGTAAGGCTCTTGAATAAGCTACCAGAGTGGTGAGCTCAGATCCAGTAGCCCGGGCTATTTTTAAGTCTCTTGTTTAATGCAGCTAAATTTTCATGCTAGCCCAGGAACTCAGTGCTGGGTCTGGGATATAAATAGGAATTTGTCTATCAGCCTGCAAAAATAAACCAGTTTGAGACATCCGATTCCAGCTATCTGCCTACGGCCCTCGCTCTTGGCACCTGGACAAGCGGCCAGTTAGGAGGAAAGACCCGAACGTCACAGCTAACGTGACCATCTGCACTGCTGCCTGGCTTTGCTCACTGTAAGCAAACCAGCTATGATGAGGTTTTTCCTTATAAACCACCTGTTTATAAGGAAAAATTGTCTTACCCAGACCAAAAAGAGTCTTGGAAACTCATCTCCCACATAGCTTGGCATCCCCTTTGGGAAGAAAAGGCCCACGCTTACACCAAAGTCTGCTCCATCTCTGCTGCAAGCTTCTTTGGTTTCCCAATATCCCGACGAGAGGGGCTGGACACCTCTGGGTGCTAAAACTCCCTGCCTCCCCCAGGCCAGGGATACACAGAGAAAAGGATGGTGGGAGAAAATAAAATCAAAAAGCTAATGCCAAGCATAGGGAAGAAAATATTATATGAGTGTGGGACCAATGGCTACAAGAGAATCGCAGAATTTCATCAGCTTCCCAAAAGGCCTGGCTATTTCAGCAAGCATGGCTGCTCAGAGGATTTGTTTGCCTTTTCCAAAATTAGAGTAAACAAAGATGCTGCCAGCTGGAAACCAGGGAAAAATCTCCACGGGGATACATCCACCCAGCAGCATCCTCCAAAAAAACTGTTTTCTGGAACGCATCATGGGAAACCACCACGTCATGCATGCTCTGGGCACGTCTTATGGGCAGCCACCAAGCACATCTGCACCAGCCCTCGCCTGAGCTTCCCCAGAGCTCCCACCCTGTCCCAGGAAGGTGCTTTCGGGTGGGTTTGTATCAACAGCGGTGGAGTGCTCCTGGGTCACCTCCTTCTGCTACGCCAGGATTAAGGTCTGGGGATGAAAGCAGCTCTGCTCCCTGCAGCAGGCACACAGCATCCATCGCTGGTTTGGTTCTACTCCTTCTGGAACAAATTATTTGTGCTTCCCAAGGACCAGCCTCTCCCTGTTCATTCTTTGAACTGGCATCTCCCAGCCCAGCCGCGATTAGCTTTTGGCAAGGGGTTGCACAGAGAAGTAGTTAAAAAAGGGGGTCACTGCCTTAAATGCTTTGCAGGTGGGATACAGTGAGGGAGGCAGTGTGCATGCTTCCACTTCAGAAACAGCAAATGGAGAAGAAGAAATTGTAGCCGTGTCCCTGCAATCACCATGGGCAGAATACCAAAACCCCCAGGTCCCACACAGTCCCAAAACACAGGGAGGGTTTTCAGAGCGCCTGGCTCCCAGTCACGGAGAAAGCCTGTGGTAATGCCTGGATGGAGCCCAAATTGCCCAAACCCCTGTAGGCACAGGACTCTGCACTCCCTGTCATCAGCAGCTTCAGATCTTCAGAGGGAAACCACACTGATGAGTTTTCTCTGCCTTTCAAGCACGTTGCAGTAGCTTCTTGCCATAGTAATTTGTAATACAGATTTTCAATAGTATCTAGGCATTAATGCAATCCTGTCTCTGGTGCCAATGGACGTGATACAACAGAGCTGCTGGATTATGTACAGAGCTTTTTACCAACAGAAATATGGATGAATGCAAATTAAAAAAAACACCTCTATCTAGCAGCCTATGATAGGAAATGAATTCTAAAGCATCCTCCAGGAAACTACAGTGTTGGCAAAATTCATCAGAAAAACATTTAATCTCCTCGGTACTTTGTCATTTTTGTATCCCATTTCTCAATTTTTTTTTGTTGGGTTCTTACAAAAGAAGAATAAGAGCAATAATAGTGTAAGGTGGCCAAAGGAAAATATGAGCTAGCTGGGGTTATTTCTATGAACAACTATAGTAATGGGCTTGAACACACAGTGAAAGCAGATGAGACTGTAATTCTTAATAGGTATATATTTAATAATCCAAAGTCTGGAAGGAGATGATTAATTGCCTTTGTAGGGAATTACTTATTAAGATTTATACGAAGGAGGAAATAACATTTTCCTGGAATCAATGCATCTTTACCAGTATGTTAAAAAAAAAAAATATATTAATAATTTTTTGAGACCTCTCTTTTGACAAAACCTGTAACAGCACAAGCCACAACAGCCATTTAACTCCCAGCTGTGCCCTCTTTCCCTCTCCCATCTGAGTCCTGCCCTACCCATTGCACCTCGCTAGCACCCAGGACCCAGGAAGGGGGTTGCAGGGATGCGTGAGGAGCAGCAGCAGCACCCCAGGGCCTCCAAGACCCTGATGCATGGGATCCTGCACAGGCACGGATGAAGACCCACAGTGGGGTCTGTGCCGTAGGGCAGTGCGAGGCTATGTGCCCTGGGAGCGAGCTGCTCCTTGCACAACTGCCCTGGGCAAGAGCTGCCACATGCTGTGTTTTTTATCCCATCAGTTTCCTCCAGCCTCTCTCACAGGAGGTGCTTTGCCCAAGCGAAATAAAGCACGGTCCCTGCCCAGAAAAATGCCTTAGCTAATCAGATGTGAAGGAAATGGAGAAATGAAGCCGCTTGCGTAAGAGCGCAGTGAGAGCAGAGCCAGGAGTTGAGCTGGCATCTCCTGCCCTACCCTGGGCACCCAACGGTTGTGCCCATTTAGGAAACCTCTCACACGATTTGTCACATCCTCTGTGTCTGGCTTGTCTCATGGTGAAGGAGAAGAGTGAGGATTAAAAAGGAGGGTCAGCTCTGCAGGGGTGCTGCGTGGCTCCATGCAGAAGAGCTGAGCACGGTTGGCAGGATGGTCTCAGGTTATCTGCAGAGCACCGGTCCTGCACGGACTTGTGCATCACCAGACCGTGCCAGGTGGCAGAGGCTTTTTGGTATTTCTTTACCCCATAAGACGTTATCTGTCCCTTATAGGGGTGACTCCTGAAGATCTTTTATCCCTGAACTCCCTCTTTCCTGTCCTGGTAAGTTGGTTCTGGGGAAATTATCATTGACATGGAAATCAGATAGCAGAGAGGAGAGGCTGGATGAAAAACTTTTCTTGGGAGGCTGAATGTGCAGGAAGCAAGAGGAGCTAGCCCGTGGTGATAAAACACAGATCTGGTTGTCCTGGTTTCAGCTGGGATAATTTTCTTCCTAGTAGCTGGTACAGTGCCGTGTTTTGGATTTAGTATGAGAATAATGTTGATAACACACCGATGTTTTAGTTGTTGTTAACCAAGTGCAGCCTAGCCTCAAACAGGACAACACAGGCACATCTCACAACACAGACCTCAGTCTTTTCACTCATCTGGCCACAATTAACTCTAGTGGTGAGATTTCTACTGTATTAGACAGTTCACTGGATTGGACCTACGGAGACCATCTGCTGTTCAGTGTGGGAATGTCTGCTTGATTTCTTCTCATTACCCCTCAATAGCTATTAATCCATTTTTCCTAGGAACACTTTCCTCAGGGACACTGGGGGTAGATTTCAGGATCAGGCAGAAAGTCCTGGCTCTATCACCCCAGCACAGAACCTGCCACAGAGACGGGAAGGGCATCGCCGACTGCTGTTACCTGCAAAGGAACTTTTCCTGCTGTGCGACATGGAGAGCAAGAGCAGACTCGAGATGGCCCATGCACCAGCAGTTTTGGCTCAGCAGCTGCTCCTCAGCAATCTGGAGCAGCAGCACTCTGTTCCCTGTACTCGCAACCAAGCATGACCAATGCATGCCTTGGGGGTCTCGCTTAATCTCGATTTCCTGCCCTGGCTCAGACAAGCAGAGCATGACTCTTGCTCAGCCCAACTTTTCTCATGTAGCAACAAGAGGTCCTGTTTTCTCGGTCATTGGGGTCAATCTCACACCACAATGCGTCAGCTGAGACAAGCATCACAAGTCATTTTGACCACCCCTTTTGCAAGACCCGTCGTCGCCTCCATGTGCAGCATTGCACTCTTAGCATTTGCAAAGAGGCGAGTGACTGCCCCACAGCACGGAGCAGGCGAGCGTCAGGCCTCGTCTCCATGGCCACGCTCAGCACCATTGCTGCTTATCTGGGGTCTACCTGAAATCTCTGCAAAGCCCCTGATTTGTGACTTTTTTAGCGAATTTTCAGCACTTCCCGATTCTGGTCAGGCAGAACATCTGATGAGAAGTAGCCTTCCTGCAGTCAGCCTTTTGGTTTCAGGCACCATGGGATCCACACTGACAGGGATGATGGGGCTGAGGGTGCCTCTGTGCCCCGGGTCCCCTCCGTGGTGCCACGTGCTGAATGTGCATCTGGGTGGGATCAGCTTCTGCCCCACAGCTTTGATCATGGACCCGCCTCCTACTGCCACGTCGCTGTGAGAAAAGGGATGTTGATTTAGCCAACTTAATTTAGAAAGTGGTTTAATCGACCTAACCTCCCTGTGCTAAGGCTAATGAGCCACTTGAAAGCAGCTTGCCTTAGAGGGGTTGGTCAGACCTTTGTTTGGGATTTTCAAAGCCTCACAACCCACAACTGGAAGTCTGTTAGCTGGTTCTGAAAATCCCACTCTCCATCCACTCTGAGATTTCAGTATTGCAGAAGCTTTGGCTGGCTTGCAAAGACATCAGTTTCACCCTCTAATAGGCACAGAAAACTTGCTTTCAGCCCCACTTACAGTGCTGTAAATCCAGGCTAACCATATTAAAGTCAAGGGAGCTGACGCCAGAGACTTAAAACCACTATGAGTAAAAGTCACATCAGGTCTATGCAGTCAACAGCCTGGCCTACAGCCACCCCAGGCTGATTTGTAAAGCAGCCCAGAGAAATTTTTCTATAAATGTTCTATTAATGTTAACAGCTAAATTCTCTGGCCTGCTCTAAAGACCTCACCCCTGTCTAAGTTAGTAACAACCGTTCTTATTTAATTTGCTCCCAGAGCTGACAGACCACACCATCAGTGGTTGTAAGCTGATGTAGTTCCCTCCTGTCACTAGCAGCAGTATAGTTTGTACCCTGGCTAAGGACCAAGTTTTTGCACCATCCCCTTTCAAGGTACTGAACAAAATCTGATCAGAAAATACCAACAACGTCAGTGCTACGACGTCTCCCTCAGTTTTTCATCTAAACTTCACCTAGTGGAAATTTCCCCATGAGTATGAATTTTGGTGGGTTCTTTTCTCCTTCAACAAATGACTTTTGAGGCTTTCTATTATTCTCGCACCATGAGAAAGATTTTTAAGTAAAACGCACCCTGAAGCTGATGCGTTGGTCCCTGCGTTACGCCCAGCACACCAGGTATGCTAGGCAATATTCACCAAATGACACGGCTTATTAATAGGAAAAGAGTGGCCTTTTTTCCCTGAGCTAAAAGCAGCAACTGAACCAACAGCCGAGCACAGCCCTGGTCCATCCTGCACTTAATAAATCCTTTGGCAACGATTTCCCCGCAGCGCTTTGTGATGGTGGAGGGAGCCCAGGGGGCTCAGAGATGCCGGGGCAGGGTGAAGCAGCTTTTCCCGGTCCCTGACTAACCACGTCCCAAACCTGACTAATACCCAAAGCAATGGTTCCACTCAGGTGAGGAGGAATTAAATACCATTTCATGTAAACAATAACCGGCTATTTAAACATGACAGCCCAACCCAGAGGGAATTTCTTGCCTCGGCAAGAAAGCCCCGGCATTTCCTGTTTGCAGCCCAGAGGATCCTCGACTCCTTTCTCACCTGCCCTGTGCCCTAACTGCCAGTCCACATGGCCCCGGGCGTAAAAATAACCAAGGAGCTTCAAATGCTCAAAGGAAGAGTGCAGCCATTCATTACTGCTATCGCTGATGGCTCCTGATGCAGCTTTCTCATTGTTTCAGCCTGGAAAAAAAAAAAAAATCTGTAGTCCAACCACATAACAACATGTAGTGTCATCAGGCGAGACACTTCCCTTTCCATCTTGCTGCTGTGATCTCTCTATTATTACCGGAAGCTCTGCTGTGCATTATGAGCCATGGTTTATCACTGGAAATGAATCTGAGGTCACAAAAAAAACAAAAGTCAGAATACTCAGTCATGAGCCAAGTGTCCTTCGTTCATTTGGCTGCCCTACAGCATTGTAGCATGATTTAACCGCAGATGCAATTCCTTCCTAATAAAAAACTGCATCACATGAGACCCGTTACAAACATAGCGGTAATATCCAAGGATTGTGGATAAAGATGCTTGAATATTTAAGGGTCCCGACACTACTTTTGGCTTCAGTCAAAAATAGTTCATCTCTTGAAGTCAGGAACTCTCGTTCTCGGTGATAGGTGAAACCAGATGCCAGCAGGGAGGGAGGAAGAGCATCTGCATCACGGTCTGCCATGGCGTGCTCCGGGCAGCGCCTGCTGACCCGGCCAGCGGAGGGACAGCCGGCTCCCTCACTCTCCCACGTCCCACTAAATCCTGCCTGGGGACTGGTGCATACCAGTGTGGTTGCACGCCGAGTGAAAAACACAACCACAGCTTTTTAGAGAGAAGGCAAATTTACGCTTCTAAATTGTTTCAGATCATGTGAACAGTCAGTTTTAGTTTTAGTTCATAACATGAACTGACTGAGAACCTGAAACTAGAAAGTAATCAAAGAGAAGCAGAAGAGTGGGCAGCAGAAAAATAAAGGCACAATAGCAAACCCTCCCCATGCAGAAAAATAGAAAGTGTTATGAAGGACCAACATAGTTGCAACAAGAAGTCTTTCAGAAAATCAGAATGAGCAATACAACACCTAGAAATGAGGATATATGGGTAAACACTGTGTAAGAGAGTGGCACAAATATTTAGCGATAAACTCAAATGCTGAGATGCAATCTGAGACGTAGAAAGGAAGGGTTAGGAGAGACACCAAAAAAAAGGTTTTCTGCATTCATCAGAACTAAGAGGAGAAGAAAAGGAAACACTGAGAGCCACAGGGAAAGCTACAGTATTAGACACCCTTCTTGTTTCAGTCTTCAGAGAAAAAAAACAAGCTTAATTCTCACCAGCTGCCTAGCAATGAGGCAGGAATACAGCACAAAATAAAGGCTGTATACATTAAAAAAATACATCAAATATTCAGTAGCATTGAATACTCTGGTATTTAATGGGTGAAAGACTATGAAACGCTAACAGCCATCCCAAAAGCTCCTTGAAGAGAGTGGTGATCTGCAGGCCAGAGGAAGGGGAGAGATGAGCCAGGCACCCAGAAAGGCAGAGAAAAGAGGAGAGTGG
Organism: Aptenodytes patagonicus; assembly: GCF_965638725.1. Classification (NCBI taxonomy): domain Eukaryota; kingdom Metazoa; phylum Chordata; class Aves; order Sphenisciformes; family Spheniscidae; genus Aptenodytes; species Aptenodytes patagonicus. Next base: position 3,372,743 of record NC_134966.1, on the reverse strand, counting down.
ATGGTCAGGAAGGTGCAACATCAAAAGGCACCTCAGTCTCTACATGAGCCCTCTGAGGACACCACAATGGCAAGAAACAAGCAAATAGCATTTCTCAGGAGAAAATTGGGTCCCATAACAGCCCTTCTGACAGGTATCTGGCTGTGTGGATAAGAAGGAAGCAGATTTATCCAGTTTCAGCAGGGCTTTGAGCACTGTTTTACATGTATGCCTTGTTTGTATACATTTTTAAGGCTGCCCTACATGAGAGCGGGCTGCTGAAGAAGACACACACAAGTTCTTGCAGCTCGACTTGCATGTTCACTCATTTATGTGCATCCAGAGAAGAGGCAGGGGACAGTGATCTTTATCTTGTGCTTTGTGGGCAAATCATCTCAAAATACTGTTCCTTCAGAGGTTGGCAGTAATTGCTAGAAACGCCTAGCCAAGAATGACAACCGCAGCAAGGCCAGGCCAGGCCAGGTGATGGCTCCCATGCCACTAAAATGATCAGCAAACAGCAGGAGATGAAATACACCCCAAGGGATCTCCTCCGTTGGCTCTGCTGCCGGTATTTGCTCAGAGTGCCAGAGGATGAGCCAAGCTGGGCTGGTATTGCTGCCACCCGTCTGCCCTTGTTCCATGGGGGACAAGCAAACCCACCGCCTGTCCCTGAGGCTTTTACAAGCCCTCCACCTTCCTGAAACCCTCCCCACGATGGCTGGGCATTTTCCATGTCACGGTTATCGATTTCTGAGTTGTGTTGGTGGCTCTCTTCCCTCTCAGCAAGGATGTCACTGTGCCAAGGGCTGGGAAAGGCACAGGTAAACAATTTTGGAGGTGTTTTGCCAGGGAAGTCTTGCCGTCACATTCATCTCTCATCAGACTTGCAAATACCAGGACCAATTATTCAGAAATATGCTTTTTGCAATGACTACATCCAGGCTGGAGAGAAAGAGCTGGGCTGGGCCAGTGGCACGGGCCCACCAGCAGAAAGGAGCACCATGCCACAGCAAAGAGGTCACCAACATGACAAGAGCCAGTCCCACCTGAGGAATGTTTGATTCAACAGGAATTCCCCACCACCAATGCCAAGAACAAAGTATCCGGAAAAACACAATGCCATCTTTGGCTCCAAAAATGCTTCTCCCTGTCTTGTTATCCATAGTCGTGAATAATTGCCATCACAAGAGTCTCACTAGCTCCTGCGCACCAAGACCCCTCCGACCCTGCATGCCAGACCTCTGGAAGAAAGCCTTGTTTGGACTTGCTGACATTTTGCTTACGCCTTGACTTCTCCTGACGCCAGTGAGGTTTTCTGACACAGCGCATCAGCCTGCCTGCGGTTGTTCTTCAGCACTTAAGTAAACAGCAGCAGCACTATGTTTACAGAAGCGCGTTTTGCCTCCTTGCTGCCCCGCAGCCCTCTGAGCTGCTCCGGAGCAGCAGCCGCAATGCTTGGCTGACTTGTAGTGACCCGGCCCCCTGGGTGCTAAAAGTCACCCTTCCTTTCTTCTGAACTGGACCAGACCTCTAAACCCATCTCGCCCAGCTTATTTCCTCCTAAACAAGCAGGTATTCAAAGAAAGGTGCAACTATGGAGCTAAGGAGAAGGGCAAGTGTAGCAATGCTGAGGGTAAAATCCACCAACAAAATTGGGAAAATAGTGGGTATTTAGCTATGGCCACATCGCTCCTTGTAACACCTCTAGTTTCATTCACACTAAAGGTATCTTCAGGTCTATCTGCGGAACCCCCAGCTCACGGAGGTGGCTACAGCAGAGATGCTCTGAAATGGAGTCAGACTGATGGCTGGAGATGAGGTCCCTCATTAACTTCACAAGTTAACGTTCTGTGGTCATGGGCAATATCAGAGCTTTTAATGGATGATAGGTTGCCTGCAGTCCATGGATTAATTTGAGGAGTAATTTTTTCAGAGGTGTATGCATTTCTTGAGAAGGAGAATCAAGAAGCTGAGGAGTCTCATCTTCAGAAAAGCTCAGGTCTCAGGTCAGCAGTTAACTACCCTGCTTTTCCCAAGATCCTGGAGCACTGGGTGCTGTGCTTTACAGAAAACATGGCCTTGAGTAGCCTGATATAAACTGCAAAGTGCTGAGCATTTATGACCATGATTTGCTATTTACAAGATGACTGAGCTGTTCTGAAAGCCCAGCCCAGATTATGGGTTTCAAATACTTGAAAATCTGTCCCTGAGCTCTTAATCCAGTTTATGGGCTCATCACGAATGGAGCTGAGCCATTCTTGGAAGGAAAACTTGGCAAATGCAGTCTTTCTCCATTGTATCAGTAGAAACGACATTAAAAGCTCAGGCCAACAAATCTACATTGGGGAGTAATTAAAACCCTTAACAGCCTCTCTCCACGACTGAGGGAAGAGGTGATATTGGGGCAGCAGCCAGAGCTAATTGCACAGGAACAGGACCGACACCAAAACTCACTTCTCAGGTTGCTCTCTGTATGCCATGCACCTGAATGGGAGCTGAACGCTCCTTGGCTCCAGCCGAGCTAAGCCTGCTTGTGCCAAAGAGCTGTCTTCTGCAGTCCTACTGAAAACAGCAGGTTGCGCATTGATACCGTCACTGTGTACGAACATCTTTTCCCTCTGCAGAACAAGGCACGGGGAGAGAAGCTCAATTCTCTTCTCCCGGCAGCATCACACGCATACAGTGCTATTGAGGTCAATGCAGTTGTTCTTCCCCTGTTTATACTTAGTGGGAAGAAAAACAGCCCTTGTCCTGGTTTCAGCTGGGATAGAGTTAATTTTCTTCCCAGTAGCTGATACAGTGCTGTGTTTTGGGTTTAGTATGACAATAATGTTGATAACACACCGATGGTTTAGTTGTTGCTAAGTAGTCCTTATACTAAGTCAAGGACTTTTCAGCTTCCTATGCTCTGCCAGGTACACAAGAAGCTGAGAGGGGGCATACGGGGGAGTTGGCTGGCGGACAGCAATCGCCGCTCAGGGACGGGCTGGACATCGATCAGCAGGTGATGAGCAATTGCATTGTGCATCACTTGCTTTGTATATTCTTTTATTATTATTATTATTATTATTATTATTATTATTATTATTATTATTATCTCTTCCTTTGCTGTCCTTTTAAACAGTCTTTATCTCAACCCACAGCTTTTGCTTTTTTTTTTTCCCCCCACGATTCTCTCCCCCATCCCACCAGGGGGGGAGGGAGGGTGAGCGAGCAGCTGTGTGGTACTTAGTTGCCGACTGGGGTTAAACCATGACAGACCTGAATGTGGTTATTCTTTTTTAAAAGTCTCTTCTAACAATAGCTGTCTTCCAATAGCTTATTTACTGCCCATCTGTGACTCCAAAGTAAAATCTGTTCAGCTGTTGATCTAAAAGACTTCCCCTTCACAGCTAATCCTCAATGATCCTTGCTGTTCTCTGGCAGCCAGGCTGAATTCTCTCTCGATTGCCCACATTAATAAGTCATACATTATCTATGCTTGAATTTGGTTAAGGTTCAGGCTAACGATGCATAAGATAGAAGAGGACTCAGCTGATGTAGTCTTAGTTGTGCTGCTCAGTAAAACTGGTTGAAGTGGAAAGAATAGCTGAGATGGAATTTTGCCATTAAAATCAACTTGTCTGATTTAGTGCACGGATAGGAGCAGATGCACTGATTAAAATCATGACGCATTTGTGGAGTCTCACACATCAGCAAGGGAAATATGAAGTGGCAGAAGGGCCTGAGAAGTATTTGCAGCAAATAGACACGATGAGTGCCGTAGCAGAGCACCTGCACAAAGGCATGGGCACCTCGCTGGGAGCAAGCAGAGAGCTGAGATGTTCTCCTAGCCCAGGAGACCTCAGGCAGCACCAGATGTGCAGAGGCAGCGCACCGCAGGACAACCTCTCCTCCAAGGCCTCTTGCCACCCGCCTTTTCTCTTTAGCTTAGCACCATCTAGAGGGATGCATCCGCAAACCCGAGGCATCAGCTCTACAATGCACATTTGGCACAGGATAACATCCATCTGAAACTCATTGGTTTTGGGGTCAGGGGGAAACCAAACAATTGAAAGCAAAGCCTCAAAAGAGCAGTTTACTCCTCTAGCCGCTTTCACTAGTGGCTAAAGCACATGGCTGTGCTGCAATCGTTCCCCTTGTCCTGGTGAGCTCTTCTGTGAAATGGAAAGGTGGGTCCTCCAGAGAGGGTTGGAGGTTGGAGGTTGGGGGTGGGAGGTCTGGAGGGGGATGGTCAGGGTTTGGGGTTTTTTTTCTTGATTTTTTTAATTTATTTTTTTTAAAACACTTGCAGATCTTGCATCACATACTCCTGCAGGCTTCAGTGACATCTGATGATGTGATGGGAGGTCCTCTGTGGCTTAGAGCAGAGGTCGTTCGTCGCGTCCGTTCAAGCCTTTGCCTTTCACTAACACCGCACAGCAGCATGACAGGATACCAGCTGAAGTAAAGGTTTCTATGCTGCATTTTACAGTTTTCAGCCCAGTGCATCAGAGCTTACTCAAATCTCCCGACATGAAACACCAGAACAAGAGCGAGCGCGGGGTGGAGCTCCTCTCTATCACACACTGCACTTTCTTCTGCAGCAGTCCAGGCTGCTGACTTGCAGTGCCATGAGACACAATACCTGCACTCCATCAACCACGTCTCTGGCCAACCTTATATAATCCCAAGGCAAGGCCATCGAAACCAAAGTCCAACCTGCCTGAACCAGTGAGTGCTTGGTCTGGAGATAGGAAGCATGTTGCCCTGGTCAAAGGGCAAAGCAGAAGCTTTCAGAATTCACCTGACTTCGAGATTAAGGAATAAGTACCAAGCATGAACAGCAGCAAAGTTTTGCAAAGGATGCACAAAACCTGCATTTCCTTAGCAACTGGCTGCAGTGACGCCGAGGACAAAAATCAAGCAGTGCTCTGGAGGTGGTACGTGGGAAGGACCCCGGAGAAACCAAGGCCAATGTTACTGCCTACAACTTGTCTGCTAGGGATGTCACCCTTACCTTCCCCTGCGTACAACGGGAAATGGTAGAAGAGGGTTCGAAGGTCTGGCTGGGGGAGGGAAGGACGTTCATGTCCCTGCAGTGCTTAGACAGCAATAGGAAAGGAGAGGAAACATCCCTTTCCTCACCCCTGCTCCATACAAGCAAAGTGCACGCTGCAGTGCTCCTCTCCAGCTCAGCTTAGAGATGGCAGCACAAGATTTACCTCCCCACATCTCAAAGCCAGGTCCTCCATCGGCCACAGAGCACCAACAGCAGATCCTCCAGCCAAGGCCAAGCCGCCTTTCTGGCATGGTTGGCTCAAACCTCGGTGCCACTGCCCACAGCCGATGCTTGGAGTGCTTTCTCTGTTCCGGGAGATGCAGAGATCCCACGCCCGGCACAGTGCAGCCGGGCTGAGCCTGCCTCCCCATGCGTGACCGGGTGTTACTGGAACAACATCCCTGCAGGAGGGAAGGAAGGAGGAAGCTGGGCTGTAAAGAAATAAAACCACTGCAGAGCTGACTGCGAGAGGAGAGAGAGGAAGAGACAGGCTGGCTGAAAAGGACAGCTTTGCTGAACCCAGGAGAAAATGGTTTGAGTAATCATCAACGGTAAGAAAACCTCTCGTTTGAGGCAAAAGGGCTTAGAGGGATTTCTGCATGGTAAATACTCTGCATATTTTATGGCCTTGGCTTGTGGGAGGAGAAAGGCTGCTGCTGGAGTTGTTTGAAACACAGCCAGGGCACCAGGCACAGTAACTCTCTTTTAGCCCATTAAATCCAGTCCCCTCCATTTCCTCTGTTACTTTTGGCCATAACCTGCCACGGGTCCAGCACAACCCCCAGCTGATCCTCCTCTGCGAGGATCCCCAGCTCACGAAGAGGTCCCACTCTGGGCTCTCTGGGGAGGGATTTTTTTGGGTAGCTGGTGTTTTGCATTGCTGCAGCGAGCAGACAGGTCTCCCCTTTCCCACCAGCCTGCCGCTATGTGGCCAGGAAGATGGGGACCCTGTGCAGCCGGGAGCACCAGGAGCCACCACCCTGCCCGGCGCAGGCAGCCCCCCGCAGCCGCCACCAAAGTAAGTCTGCAGCTCACTGAGGATGGGGACATCCACACACCTCAGCCCCAACCACGCTGGGGATGGAGGGGCCAGGGCTTGCCTGGGCTCACAGGCTGGGATGGGGCGGGGGGGCACCTCCTGCTGCCCGCTGCCTCGGGCAAGCTGCTGCCCTTCCCACAGGGGAGATGTGCTGGGTCCCCATCCCTCCCTGCCTGTGGTCCAGTGACCATAGTCTTCCTCAGAGCTGGGTGCTTTGTATGAGGAAGAACCGTAACAGGTAGAAGTTGCAAAAGTTTATTTTCTTTCCTGCTTTATCTTCCCTCGCTGGGTTTTGCCTTTAAATGTCATGGCTGCATCCCAGTCCCTGACAGAGAGGATGAGCAAATAGCAGCCTTTGGAAGGGGGGACAGACTTACTCTGGGGGTAATCAGAGGGGTGAGTGGATGTAACGTGTTGAAACACCACTTCCCCAGAGCTACATCTCCCTGGGGCAATCTTTATTATTCTAGGCACCCTGCTAAATACCAAAATGCATCACCATGCACCCCAGCTGGCAGTGAGAGATTTCTGTCCTTGCTGCCAGTTTTCCCCAGCCCCTTCCTGGCCCATTTAAAACACACAAATCGCTACGACTTTGCAGATCATTCATGCGATGCCCCGAGAGCAGCTGCTCCTCCTGGCCGCCCCCGATTCAGCACGGCGGGTACGGCAAGGACTTTCCCGGCTCCTCATCCCTGCCCCAGCTGCAGGGGCTGCTCCCAGCGAGGGGGACTCACCAGGGAGCTGCTCCTGCATCGCCTGGCTGTGCTGCTCAGGCGTTAAAGCTCAGTCAAAATGAAATGATATTTGAACAGCAGACAAAGGAATCTCAACATGGGAAAGATCTGCCCCACCAATACCAGTTTCACTGGTTCAGCTGAGTCACTCCTGGTTGCTCTTGTGCAAACATACCCAGAGCTGCATCCAGGCACAAGCACATTCCCAGGCAGCTGCCACAGCGGTCAGGTCGTGCCCTGTGGTCTCCTACCTCTGCCAGGAGCTTAGGGCTGTCTCAGGAGACTTGCAGGGAAGATGTAGGGCTGAGCCATTCCCTTTCTGCTGCTCCCATGTGCTGTGTGCGGCAGCGGGGGGGGGGGGGGAACTGCATGCCTAGGGGGGCCCCTTTAAATCTCCAGAATATCACCTCTCCCTTAAAAAAACAGCTGGATCCTTAATGGGGGGAGGAGGTGGGGGAAAAAGGATGTCTCCCTTCACTAATGCCTTAATTAAGTGCATATGAAGGAAAAGAAGAGTGTTAGTCATCTGGCCTGCAATGGGAGCCAGGACTTTGCAGAGGCCCCAGATGGGAAGAGCAGGGCAGGCACTTGGGTGTATTAGCGAGAGGAATCAAACTCCTCCTTTGAGCAAAGAAGTTAAGCTCCTTCTCCGCAGTTAATTGCCGGGTGTTTATCACAATCAGGGGAGCTGCCCCAGTTGGCACTAGCACGTCTGACCCAGTGCCTTTCTGGCTGGTCGGGCACACCGGCTCCTCAGCTGCTGTGGAGGCAGGGGGCTGCTCCAGTGCGAAGGGCAGTGGTGGTCTGCACCTCTCTTTAGCACGGAGCAGCCCACAGCTGTGAGCTCTGCAGCACCCCAGGGAAAGGTGGTCCAGGACAGAGCACAAGGAGCGTACAGCTCAGCAGAGCACAGATCCGGCTGGGAAACGTGGATGATCAGGTCCAGGTCACGGTTTGGAAACTGCAGAGCTTTATCCCCTCCTTGCAGCAAGGTGGGCTCTGCTGGAGAGCTCTCTGTGTCATAAACCTGGCCTGACTCCCTCGCACTTACCTCATGTTGCTTACGGTTCCCATCAGGAGGTTTTTCCAAGCACTTTGGCAGTTCACACCCCAGCCTTGCCCTTCAACAATAATCTTGCCCCTTGGCTAATCCTGAATCCCTCTCTTTTCTCTGATGCTTGTGCATTTGCAGATGTAAAGGCAGAGGTATCAGCAGCCCCCCAAGCAAGATCCTCGCTTTCCAGGAACAGCGACCCCATCCAAGACCAGCCCTGCAGGTCCTGAGGGTAAAAGCCCTCGTGGTCCTCCCCTGAAGGCCACGAGCTTTCTTCCCACCAGTTTCCCCAGGGAATCCATTTTGTGGGAATCTTGCAGCCCAGGGATCAGAAAATATCAGCAAATCCCTCCTGTATCTGCTCTCAACATAGAAGCACAACAATAGAAAATGTCCTGATCGGTCTCTCTCTCATTACCAGAATTTTCTAGTTGGCAGAAAAAAAAGATTACCGATGTGTATTAGATGCTCCTGCACCTTTGGGCCATGGAGCACCAGGGGAAGAGCCATTGTATCCTAGCAGCAAATTGGATTTTTATACTGTGAAACCAAATTGTGCTCCTAACGATATTGGTATACATTCAGACTATTTCCATGAAGGCAAAATCAGCTCGTGAGCTGGAGTAAGGAGTCTTGGAGCTTAGGTCTGTGGAAATCCCATGATGTTTTGTACAACCTCCTTCCCCATGCCCAGTAAGCTGGTGAAGCTGTGTTTACTGGGCAGCCAGCACCCCGGCGTGATGCGCAGCACCCAGAGAGCAGAGGGGCTGCAGGGACCGCAGTCAGATCCCCCCTCTAGCAAACCCCCGCGCCATCACAGAGACCAATGACAGCAGAATCGCAAACTCCGCGTGTGCGGAGAGGAATCTGCCCGACCCCTTCCTGTGACAGCCCAAGCTGAACCAGAAATAAAGCTGCATGAAAAGAAGCTGTTTGGGAGCACGGTGTTTTTTCTCCTGGAAGGGGTTTGCTGTCATTACAGTCTTTGAACAGACTGATGCTTGGGTTGTACATTGGCAGCCCCGGGGCTCGCTGCAGAGGCTTGTGCCTTGCTGCTCATGTAGGAAGAGATGGATCTTGTCTCACCATTGCTTGTGATAGAAACAGCAGAGTCATCCCGCACCCCTGGGCAGAGCTGGCACTAAGGACCCTGGTCTCCAGGGCTCAGCTCTCTTGCTACCACCCTGAGCGATAGTTTGGCCTTCTGGTACAATATCACATGAAGGGGAGATGCTCGGTGGCAAGATGGAACGTACACAATTGAGGGATGCATACAAACTAGGGACCTTGATTTTAAAACCCTCCTGGCTTTGTGCAGGGCAGGGGTCCTGTGCAGAGCTTTGTTCAGGTGGGAGAGGCACAAGCCCTGCCCGGGAGGCTGTGGGGCTCTGCGGGAGGTGGGGAGGGAAGGAGGGTGGGCAGGCTGGAAGGTGCAGAACAGATCCGAATCTCCTTTGCACACTCAGCCAGAGGAAGGCTGGAAAACACAGACCTTAGGACTCTTTATTCTGACCATTGCCACTTCCTAGGACAGCTATCACCACCAGATCATGTGGTTAGGTGGTCAGGTAAACGTCAGTGCATGCAGTCACCTGAATTTAATGGAAATGCCTCGCTCTGGGGACAGAGGAGGACACCAGCAGTACCTGGACCATACAGCAGTTCTCCATTCACAGGCACTACTGGAGCACACAACCTCTTGTAGGCTTACAGCACTTCACTTCCCATTCCCTTATGGACTCCAAACAAATGTCAAGGTCTCTTGCTCACCACTGCCTCCTCTTATATGCTGTGTGCAAACGCAACGAGGAGGAAAGGAGGAAAGGAAAACCAAAGGAAATCAGCCTGTCCCAAATGGACCAGAAAGGGGAGTCTAAAAAGAGCCGTGCTCCAGGATGCCCTACACAGTGCACAGTGCCTTCTTTAAGGCCTCATCCCATGGATCATCAAGATGTCCATCACCTTCCTCCAGGGGAGGCAGCAGAAGCGGCAGGTACCGAGCACTGTCCCAAGCTGGTTCTTAAATGGAAAGTTTGCCAAGTCATCAGCCGAGACGTCCATCTCTCTCACAGGACAAAGCTCACTGTCACTGACAACTACGTGACACAAACATAATCTAGAGCAAACATCACATTTAGAACACTGCTATGCACAGATTTTTCCCTGTCTTCCTTGTGCTAAAAAACCCCCACATACTTTATTTTGAAGGCGTGGGGCTGGCACCTGTAGGTATTCCCTGCGGCTCTCCAAGGCCCCCAGGTAAGAGCAGTGGGAAATTTCCCAAGGGAGCTCCAGGCTGTCCCTGGATTCTTTCTGCCCCCAAAGCAGCTCCTTCGCACAAAGCCAGTGGGCAGGCAGAAGGTCTCAAAGATAAACAGCTTTCTGGTCAGTGTCTTGCATGCTTTATTAGCATCATATTTCCACTCGTTCATCCGGGTAAGTCCAGGATGAGCAATTACAGCCCTCTCCTCTGCCCCACGGCTTCTTCACACTGTTGTGTACGGACAGCTTTTATTTCAGCGTTTTCCAGCCCCCTCCGGTCACCTGCCCCTGAACCAGCTCTGGTGTGTGTTGAGTGCGGTGGTCTTAATGAACTGGCATAGACAGGGCACGCTGCTGTGCTCCAGGTGCCCCCCTGCCATGGCCCGAGGGAGTCGGCCGGTGACCAGGAGCCGGACGTAGCATCCACTGAAGATCACCAGGAGCTGCTGGGCCATCACCTGGAACGAGAACGAGAGGTGTCAGAGCAAAGCATCTACCTGCAGGAAGAGTGGATGATACACTAAATACCATTTGCTCCCTCATTCAAGGACTGTCCTCGTCTGAAAGAAACAGGACAGGAGCCAATGGCATATATAACTGTCCCAGATCCCCTTCTGGTCAGCAGTGCTGGCACACTGTCCCCACAGGGGAGTGACATGAAATGACCACTTGACAGTGGGTGGCCGGGGAGCCAGGCTGCTTGGGGACCTGCCTGCTCTGTCACTGCCTCCTGGTGCTTTTCTTTGCCTGTAGACAGCCAGAGAGCTTCAATCTGCAGGGATGTCACCTGCACCGAATTCGCTTAGTAACAGCGAGCAGAAAACTGTAAAATAAATCAAAATCATCCCTTTTGAAGCTTCTTGCTGAGCGGGAATGAGGACACATTTGTTGCTCAGCACAGTACAAGTCTTTGAAGGCATGCTCCATGGAGGAGACAAAGGCTGAGCATGGCCATGCCTCATCCTCAGCCCGGACACAGGCGCTGGGTCCCTGCACAGACCCTGGGGAGAGGTTGGCTTCCAAACAGGGACCCCTGGCCACCAGCAAGGAAAAGCCTAGTCCACGAATTCCTCAAGGATTAAGCATTAGCTGCTCAGTAAGCATTAACTGCTCAGCAGTGCCAGGGCTGGAGAAGGTGTGTGTGGACCTCCAGGCTTCCAAGTGCTCCTGCTGGTGAAGAAGGAGGTGTCCCCATGGTTGGCAGCTGCTGGGATGAATTTTGGAGTCGAGGTGCCTGGGGAGGTGATTCGGCACCTCTGTCCATGGGGGAGGGATATTTCTCATTACCTCTGGTGGGCCCTCGGGCACGAGGCGGAGAAGCTTGTTGCATGTCACAGGCTCTTTATTTAGGTTCACCCTGCTGGATAAAAGAGGGGACTCTTCACGCGAAGCCTCCTCCTCTGTCCCCGGGTCGGGCTGAACCGCTGCCTCCATAACCACACAGAGCTGGTCCAGGCTGTGCCGCAAGCCCGACTGGAAGAGAAAGAGATTTTGGGGATGTCCAAAGGCAGGCAGTAGTGCTGTCTTTAAAGGGCACGATTTCCTCCTGCATGTTTTTTACTCCTGGAAGTTATCATCCCAAGAGCAAAAAAGAGCACTGGCCAAAAGCCATGCCCAGCACTTGGAGCTGAGTGTCTTCATCCCACAGCCCCGCTGCCATCAGCTGCCTCTTGTGCCAGCGACTGCTCCCAGCATGATGGTGACAGCCTGGCACGGAGAATCTTGTCTTTAAAAAAACTATATGAGTTATAGCAGCCAATATGTGAATTGGTGTGTTAGTGTCCATCTCCTGATCTGCATCTGTCGGTTCATCCAGGGAAATGAGCAGCCTTGAGATTTTCAGAGAGTTGTACCCCCTCACCTCTCATCCCGCAGCCGTGGTCAGCAAGGGCAATTCAGTGCAGGAGAGTGCGGTGTTTGTATATTATACACCCGCATAGAGGAAAACATTTTCTGAAGGCCAAGAGGACAAAATTTTTATACAGTTAACCAAGTACAGTGTTTACTTATTCCTCAGGCTATCCAATTTATTTCAGGAGGACAGCTCCAGGTGTCGGCTATTTCAAGTTGTGACGCGTGTTTTCAAAATTTGCCCTTGGTTCTTGATGACTTTCCTTTATTAAAGTTGTATAGTTAATTATCCAGACACACACGTACCACAGGGCCTAAACAAATTCCTGCTGAACTAGGCACGACAGATGCAGTTTATCCACCTCCCAGTCTGTCCAGCTCCCAGTTCACAGCAGGGATGCCCAGGAGGACACTCAAACACTTGGTTCTCCTTGTCCACCTCCACCCCACCGAAGCCAGTGCATAGGGGTGGACCTGCACGTGTCACCACGGGAGCTCGGGCTGTGTCTGCCGTCACTTACCTCTCGTGTCCTCTGCAGGTCCATGATGTGGGCTGACAAGGACTGGAGGCAGTGCTCCGAGCTGAAGTGCACGAACCACAGCTGGGACAGGCAGGGTTAAGGAAGGGGTCTTTCCACGCTTCCCCCTCCGCAGCCCTTGAAGTGGAGCAAAGGCAGGTGGTGCCCACGGGATGCTCAGGACACAGGAACCAAATAACACATCGCAGGGCTCATTTTAAGCCAAGAGGGTCTGGGCTAAGGCAAAATCTCAAGGTAAAGGGGAAGGGAAGGGGGTGGCAGGGAAGGGGGACATTGCCCCAGAGGGCAGCCAGTCCTCCTCGCACGCCTCCTGCAGCCTGGGGGGGTGAAAACTGGCATAACCCGGGGCCGTTGCCCGTCTCTCATCTCAGTGGCCTTACAGCTAAATAAACTGGTGGGTCACCTTGACTTAGCTCCCCTAAACTCCTTCCTGCTTTCTTTCCTTTGTTTCTAGGGATTCATTCTATTTATTTTTTACAAAATTTACTGTACTTGGTGCTTGTCTTCAGGACGGAGGCACTGTTTGTGAAAAGTCTACCAAGAGCAACTTGTTGGGGTTGTGAGTCCTGCCAGCTTTGAGAGCAGCAGACCCCCAGAAGGCAGCCAAAGGTCTGCCCTTGTATATCTACTCAAGCTGCCATCATCAAGGGGATTCAGGAACAGCGTAAAAGCCAGAGGGTTAAAACAGATCTGACATTAAAGCAGACTGAGAAATTGTAAATCCTTGGGTTGTTTTCTGCTCTCAGGCAGTTCTGGGATGCGTAGGTAGAGGTGGAGGCTCCTTGGATTAGTCCTTACTTACTGAGGTGCAAAACTATGCTGGTCTGAACAAACATGTAATTCAGGTTCTGAAGTGTTTCCTCCTTGTTCTGCATGACTTCACCCCTGCCAGCCCTCCTGCGGTATTTCCCGCCCCCTTCTCTGACCCTCTGTTTCAGCTTGGGTTCCCTCTCCATTTCTGTTTTATACCTCTCTGTGTATATGGCAGGGGGGGAGGTCCACCAGAAAATCTGGGAGACCATCTCTCTCACCTTTCTTTAACACTTTCATGCTGTCTTCAAACTCTCTTCTCTCCCCTAAATCTTTGTCTAGTCCAGAAAAGGTATGTCTAAAAAGCAGCAAATGAGCCTCCCCCTACCTCGTTTCTTCAACCTGCATTTTTAAAAGGCCACGAAGGTCAGAAGTGCTTGGTAGCTACAGACCTGGCTGCCAGGCACGCGCCCCGCGAAATCAAGTTCTCTAATGTGCCTGAAGGAGGGAGCCCAGGACTACAAATCACCTGGAGAGCAGAGGCACTTGGATGCTGTTGGCTTAGTTTGTCTCTGCAAGGCAGAACATGAGCTCCCAGGGACGGGGACTCTGGTTTTCTCCATGTTGGGATTTTTTTTGCCATAGGCACATTGCTGTCACTCTGCTTATAGTAAGAATCATCACTGTCATGTAAGTGTAATATACTTTCAGGAATAACTGCCTGCCCAAAGGACTAAGCCCACGTCAGTCTTTTAGACTTATTATTTCCTTTGGGCATATCTCAATCCCCACTTATAGGAGAAGAAAAAAATACCCAATCCTTCATGCCATCCAATAGGAGAAAAAACCAAATCCTAGAAATCCCACCCACTGGAAATCCTCATGGATCATAACATCAATAAATACCTCCACGTCATTAGCTACCCAGGAGGGGTACCAATGATTCCCTACAGAAAGGATACTTGTAGGATGTTGTGTGGCCCATCCAGGGCATCTGTAATCCCCAGTATTAAACCGTGTTTGATAAAGATTTCATTGACAGCTGCCAGCCTCACATCTGTATTCATATTTATCTATTAAAGAACGCAGGAAAAATTAACATGCTCTACAGCAAAAGTTGGGCCAGCCTACAGCTACAAATCGCAGCTGCATAACCCCAAATACCACGTCTCTGAAAGAAAAGCAGTGACAAGAGCAGTCTGCAGTCAGGCAAGATTGTCACCAGCCATCGGTATTGGCCTAGCCACCGCTAGTGGATGTCTGCGCAGCCAGAAATCTCACTAAGGATTTTCTCCCTTGTAGACAAGATATCTGAAGGGCAACTCCCAGTATCATGTTCTCCCTTCCTTCCTCGGCAGTCCCTGAGTGAAGGACTCATTTCTTAAACCTCCGTGCACCTGCACATTTGCCAGGTTTCCCTTTGGAAGAATCACTGCACAGCTGTCATTAGAGGCTTGCGCCAAAATCCATTAAAATCAGTGCCAAGACCCCTCTGGATTTTGAATCAATCCTTTCCAATATTATTCTTCAGATCACTCCTTAGAAATTTCCATACTCCTGTGATTCCTACAAACAAAAGTTGACACAATGAAGCAGTGGATGCTGCAGGCTGGCTGCTCCTCATGTTAACGTCATCTCCCTGTTTCCTTCTATTGCCCAGTCTACCTCGGGTTTATAATTTTATTGCAACTTCAACGGGTTAGGAGCTGCCTTTTTGTTCTGGACCCTTTGCAAGGTCCAGAGCACCGCAGCGACACAAGTAAACGATGCTATTAATGGCTGCACACAGCCGAGACTGCGAGGACTGTCGTCAGAAGCAGGGCAGGAGCCGGCTCTGCTGGCGAGCCCCCGTGGCTTCCCACCAGCCGTGGGAGTGCGAACCGCGTTCTGCAATGGTTGCTTTATCTCCAGCAACAGCAGGCGCTTTGAGCCAGCCTGCCGGGCTCCAACACCTACTTTTTAGGCATTACGACACCTAATTTGGCTGTAAAATATCCCTTGCCTGAACCTGATCTCCGAGCCTGCTGTAAAAATATTCCTTCCTCCCCGGATAACTATGTTTTTCATATGCATCTAGGAGACGACCTGGGTCCCAGCGCTTTGGTGGGAGGGAGTCCCGCTCCCCGCACGCAGCGTGCCCACACACAAGCAGCCTCCTCTTACCTTCCTCTGGCGGCGGTCGATAATCAATATCACAACTACAGTGACCACTACGGCAGCCAGGGTCACCAGCACGCTGGCCTCCCAGTAGCGTCCGAAGGAACACAGCTGGACTGTGGAGTAAATGTTTGTCCAGAGAGACATGTAGAAAAGCTACAAAAACCCAGAGAGACTGATGATACTCACAAAACTATGAAAGTGAGAAAAGTCAAGGGAAGAAGAAAACTACCAGTCCCTTCTCCCAGGGTGAACCTTACCATAAATTAAGTCACACGAGATTTTCAGAGGGTGAGAAAGGACAGAAGTTCTTTCCAATAATAAATAGTGGAAATAAAGGACTAGAAGGACTGAGTGACCCCTAGTTTATTATAAAAAATTACCAGTCATCAAAGACGGAGAGTGAATTATTAATGATGATTCATACCTAGGAAGGATTTCAACTGAGTTCTTCCATTTAGATAAGAAATGCCCTCACTAAGGCATATTGATAATACTTCTAATAGTTCCTGTATTTAGAAAGCTCCTATGTCAAAGCGCTCAAGGTGGTGCAGAGATGACGCAATTACAGTAATGCTCAAGTGGTGGACACTGACGCCGGGCTCAAGGACTATGTTAAGGACTGACAAACTTGGCCTTTGCATAAAGACAGGCAAAACTGAATTCATTCGACCTTTACTTCAGATAGGATGCATTTGGGCAGGAGATTGCCTAGAAGCAAACATGATGTGTACAGCACAGCATGTCACAGCATCATCTTGCAATAACATAACTCATTTGCACTAAACAGGCACCAAAACCCTCAAAACGCTGAACACCAATTCCTACAATATTAGTGAAAGGAGGAGAAGACATGTATAATGGCTATCCAAAAAAATAAATGCAACAAAAATGAAGGAGTCAGATTTTATCACACCCTCAGCACGCTGGAAAGTAGATTCCTTACGGTAGATGCTAATGGTTGGGGTCTCTGGAGGAGCTTCTCTCACCAGAAGAAGACAAACAAGACTAGACAATCACCTCAGTAACCAAAGTTGACTGGTCCATTGGTCTAAATTAGCATCAGGACCAGAATATCTACAGATTTCTAAAATCAAGTTAAAAGAAAAAGTCTGATGTAGGTACTACTACCTCAGCATATGCTGGTTATCCAGCCACAGACAGCCCGCTTCGGTGGGACTACCAGCAAGGGGTTGGAGAAGGTTCCTTGCCCTCCATCTACAAAAATTCTGTGAACTGGGATTTCCAAAGGAGCCCCCTAGGATGTGTGAAAACCAGTGTCTCCTCCCCACCCAAACCTCTGTCCCTCCCTGGACACAAGAACCCCAGGTGTAGGTCTTAATGCATTTCAGCAAGCGCATGTCTATGGCAAGCCTGCGAGAGACCCCACTGTCCTTACCACGGCGATGGCTATCTGGAACGCCCTGGAGTTGTAGAACATGTACCGTCTCACTTCAGGCTTCAGGACAGCATCCTGGATTAACCTTCTCCATTGATCCGCTGCCACCTGCTCAGGCAGCAAACAGAAAAATAGAGCCACCCTCCAGTTTCGGGCTCCTAGTCCCGTCAGAACTAGCTTGGGCGGTCATCGTGGGGCCAGGCCGGCTCTGCAACTGAAAACTGCGTCCCAGAGCACCCTCCTGCAGAGCGCACCTCCAATCTCATCCATACAGCTGTCACAGGCCAAAAACTTGTGTTCTTGCCTCGTTTGCAGCGAGTAATATCTCCCCGGAAAGTGCAGGGAAAGTCACAAGAGAAAACCCCCTTTTTATCACAAAGGACAAGACAAGACAGATTGTCCCGGGGATGCTCCATCCCATCAGAGTGACTTTCAAGCAATTCACTAGAACCTATGTTGAAGGGGTTTCTTCACGGGGGTTTAAGCCAAGATCATTACAGTTGACTTGCAGTCCATGGGGAATAGACTGAAGTTAAACTGAAACAAGTGACTTTCAAACCAAAAAAAAGAAAAGCTGTCTGTGATGTGGGCGAAAATGCAAATGATGCTAATCCAGCTAGCATTCACTCCTACAGCGTCCGCAGGGGAGATAATGCATGAGGAGCTTACCTGAACCCCAAGGGACTTCAGTTTCTCTCCACAAAGCTCCATGTCAAAGGAGGTGGCTGAGCAGTTGTTGTCCATGCTGAGCACCATGAGCACCTGGCCATTGAGGGGTTCTGCAAGAGCCCAAAGGAGTCATGAGCACGGCTCTGGCATGGGTTTTTATCCCAGCAGCTAAGGAGCACGTGGCAAAGGGAAGGCTGAGGAACGCAGACTGCCCTGACGTGTTTTAAATGGATCCAGAATCCCCCCTTGGACAGTTCTAAGAACATCACGAGGAGCTTTGGAAGCAGCCTGAAGTCCCTTATAAGGAAACAACCTACAAAAAGGGAGGAAACCCCAAACACATTCCAGGAGCGAGCAGTCAGAGATAACATGATGCTCTGATCTTCAGCAGGATAATGCCTTGCCTCACTGATCCCTAACTGAAAGGACAATGGACTCAAGCTGCTCGGTGTTGCTAAGGCTATCTACCTCTTAGAGAGATCACCCATTGCCTACCCACCCCACCCACCACAAGAAAAAGCTTGAGCAATCAGATTAAAGTGCTTTCCAATAATCACATTGTCTGGCATGTGGCAGGGCTGCCCTGGAGCATGAGCCCCATACATCCTCCAGCATCCAGGTCCCCGCTCCAGCAGTGCTCCTGGGCAGCATGGCTCTGCTCAAGGCTCTCAGCTTCCCAGTTTCAGCTAGGGCTATGATCAGAGATGTAATCTAGAGACCCAAGTTGCAGTCAGGAGCCTAGAAAGTGAGGACAGCCTGCCCTAGATTTGAGGAGCAGGCTGCTCGGAGCTGAGGCAGAGCAGCCTTGGGGCGGCACAGGAGAGCTGTGAACTCCAGGCATCCCATCTGGCATTCATCTAGAGTTTACACAAGCTGCGCTACATCAAGAGGAAGAGATCGGGTCTGAGGAAGTGGCGTGTTCAGATGACATCCCGTTTCACTGAAATGTTTCACGCAGCTTTCCTTCCCCTTTGCAGATCCAGGGTCAGCCAGGCATCCCCTGGGGCTGCTCCTGCTGACACTGCCTGCTCAGTGCTCTCCCAGAGCTGAAACACAGCGTGCGCCCACCCTTCCCTTCTCTCCCACTTATGCCCTCCATCCTCATCATCTCTTCACTGCTCAGGAACAGGAGATGCCAAGTGAGGCAATTATATTACAATAGGGCGTGACTGCATCAAGTCAAAAAGGGAAGAGTAGATGCATCTGAAACCTCCAGGATAACAAGGTCCTGTTTGTTTTCAGGGGCTAATCTCCTCCTGACACAGAGCAGTGGAGGCGGTGAGTGTAAAGCAAGAATAAAAACAAATGGCCTCAGCCTTGGGCTCGGCTGTCCTGTTCTCCATGCCTTTGGTCAAGTTGCTTGGCACAAAGTCTAGCAAGTTGGGTGCCAAGCTCAGATACCTGAGATTTGCAGAGGGTCTCAGCTCCTTGACCTCTGCTGGAGCGTGCTGGAGTGACAGGAGCTGCTTCGCCCCTGCAAAAACTGATCATTAAGGAGGTGCCATGAACTGAGCAAGCAAAAAGCGTGCCCTGCTGAATGGCGCGTGGAGGTCTCGGTGCAAACAGCCATCCATGGCACTGCTTTCTGCCTCTGTACGGGCGGTTTCGGAAGTAGTGCTGCAGAGAGGGAGCAAATTTTTACCAGGGAAGGGAGTCACTTGGAAAGCACAGGTCGAGGTTCCCAAATATTCCTTGACTTTTGAAGGCTAAGAGAAGAGGACTTCCGCGGTCCTGATTTTCAATAGGTTGATGGCCATTCATTCCTATATACCAGGCTTTCCAAAAATGTCAAAGGGTGTCCATCCCCTCCCCAAAATGTTGAAACATCCAGAATCTTTAGTTACTTCTGCAAATGAGATGCTGTTAATGAGCATCTTTGAAAAATCTGTCTTCTGTTATTTTAAGGGTGCTGTACTCAGTACTGCCTTTCTCCTTATCATCCACAAGTTGCTCGCTTACCTTTCACCCACTGCAGGGATCCTTCCTTTAAATCACTCTTACAATAGAGAATGGAGGAAAGTGACCCATTTTTCTCAATTCCACCAGCTTGGCTTTTATGGGCCATGCTGAAGGTGCCTCTCCTTGAGGGTCTCTATGTCTGTATTGTCAGAAATTCAGCACTTTGTATATCCGCCTTATCTTTCACTGCCAAGAAACACCGATTCAGCCCCCGGGCATCAGGCAGCCGGCTTGCTGCTTGTTCTCCTCGTTGGGGACCAGATTGTGAAATTTTCATTCACACTCCCACTGACGACTTCCTCGAGATCCTGCTTTCCATGAGCAAAGAAGCATTTTCTAGCCCTGAAAAGAGGAAAAGAAAATCCCAGATCTTGCAGAGACAGCAAATAGAGGGTAGCAGCACAGACCACTTGGGTGTACTCTGCTCTTTGGACCCCGCTCCCTGTGGATGTTATCACCAGGTAGGTGTTAGCCAGCCACGACTGCAGTATGCACAGGCTCACCTTCTGCTGCAATTACTTTTTTTTTTGCTAATAGGTGGAAAAGTTATCCTTAAATTATCCCGACATCCTTAAATATTCATATTTTGTAAACAATTAGTCAAGGAATAGGCAGGATTTCTCCTTGCAAAGCCAACAGGCTTTTTGCTATTGCTTTCGGCAGGCACTTTCAGAAGAAAGTGGAGCCAGTGTAAATGCCCCTCCCTGGAAGCAATGCACCCTGCTCACTGGCGCGGTGGATAATTCCCCACCACACAAAGGAAGCAGTGCAGATAAGGAAGAAAAATGCATCCACTGAAGGCAGAGGAAAGCAGGAGCTCTCACCCAGCAGCAGTGAAGCCTTTAAGGGTCTCTGCTTTCCTTTCCTCGCTCCTCTTCGCCACGGGCAGTGCCAGAAGCCGACGGGGCACGTCCTGGCAGCAGGCTCTGTGCGCACGGGTTTTCCAGGCAAACACTGTTGACGTAGGTCTCTAACCTACAGCCAGGACCTGTGGGTGGTTATTAAAGCAAATGCTTGGAAGACTGAAGTTTACTTTTCAATTATCTTCCACTCACGTGGCTCAGCTGCATCCACGCTGGCTCTCCAAAACTATCATTTACTTTTTAACCTCTGGTCTGTCTTAATTTTGCACCAGGAGCCTGTTGCTGACTCTTGGTGTAAGGGTCCCTTGCGGAGCTCATCCGCTCTCCTTACAAAGAGGATTGCTTTATTTTTGACTGATGGTTGTTGTTGCAATTACCCCCTTGCACAAAGCCAGGATAGTCACCGGTTGAAGGACTGTCGGAAAGGAAATTGAGGCAAGAGAAACAACACAAAAGGTTCTTCTGATTGCAGAAAAAAACCTGCAGAGGGCTGGAAACTCACAGGAATCAGGCCATGGTACACGTTGCACAAGAGGTGTGCAGTGTGTGTGTACACGGGATGGGCACAGCACCTGCTCTTCACCGGCACAGGTGAGGAGCGCTTCTGCTGTACGTTGAGCGCGGCTCGCCAGTGCGATTTCCTTGCCGAGCATGGGCAGGCACGTGTTACAGAGCGCATCTCCCAGCACCGAAAAGTGGATCCCAACAGTGAATTTTCTCACTCCTTTCCCCTCTTGCCTTCCATCCCTTCAGGTTAGTGTCAAGCAGAAGGGAAAGTGAAAAACAAGACAGAAAAACCCACGCAAAACAGCAGCAAGGCAGAGAGTGAAAAACCTGCGGAAACAAAAGGAAAACCTAATTAAAACCTACCACCCTGTCATTGCTGCTGTCATGTTAAGTTGGAGATGAATCAAGGCTCTCTGGCTTAGATGTCAAGCATTTTGAGTCCCTGGAGGACAGTCCCCAGGAGATGACAGCAAAGGGTGCAGCAGCGTCAGGGCAGCTCAGCCTTCCCCAGCCCGTCCGGGGCTGCAGGAAGGAAACAGCCTTCCCCAGCCGGGATGAGCTCATTGGCGAAAACAGCTTTGCTTTCATCTCTTCGTGCAGCATAGACTCGTTTGGCTCTGTTGGCTTTTACCGCAGAACGACTGCTCTTTTTTTGAGATTGGTCCCACCAAATCTTCCTCTGCCTCCTCCTGTGCTAACACGAGGGGCATCCTCTCATCTCCTGCACTCCCTAGGCTCTGTGTTTCTCTACATCTCTTCTTATTCTTTATGCAATACCAACATTTCTCCGGTGACTTTGCCTCCTTCAGGCTATGGACCTTCTTTATAGGACACCTCCAAGCCCTAGCTAAACAGCAGAGAAACATTCAGCAAGTCCTTCTGCTTCATTTCCAGAGCAGCCGGCAGAGGCTTACCTGGTCCAGCTCACCTCCTGCTCCTGGGGAGTCGGCTCAGCTCCCTCCTCCTCCTCCTCCTCCTCCTCCTCACTGACTTTTATCTGCCATCATCCCACTCTGCACTGCCCAGGCGCCACGCTGTCCCACCGCCAAGCGGGGAGGTCTCTGGTCCCGCAGCCCCAGCCTGTGTCAGGGAAGGTCGCTCTCTTCCCTGCGTCTCCCAGGGACCACGGACTAACCAGGCACAGCTCACCCAAGGCAGGAAGCCTGCGCCCCCGCGCTCCCTCTCATTACCCCAAGCTGCAAGCACCAACTTGCAAAATCTCCCTTGTGCATGTGACTTTTCCCCTAGGCTGGTTTCAGAACCGTGGTTTTAACCCTCTAGAGTTCCTCAGAAGTGCTTTCCCACCAAAGGCACAGCCTTGGGAGGAGATCCCACCACAGGAGCTAGGCTCACCTTTGCAGGGTGGGGGTCCAGAGCTGGAGCTGGACCCTAAAGATTGTGAAGAGCTGAAGAGTGGCACAGTCAGAAGGCTGACCTCCTCCTCCTCCTCCTCCTCCTTGATCAGCTGGGCAGGACTCATGAAGTACAAATCCCAAGGTTGTGTCAGATTAGTTGCTGTGAATATATTAGTGAAAGCCAAGCGTCAACAATAGGGCTAGAGAAATCAGAACGAAGATCTCAAGGCTGAGAAGGGGTCACTGTATATTTAGCAAAAGGTCATGTTAAAGCACAGAGAAACAGGGATAACTTGCAGGGGGGGGACCGTAACCCTCCTCAAAACAGGAGGCTGCGCTGATAAGGAAGGCGGGTGCGAGTTTCCTCTCCAGCTGCTGTACTCCGAAGAAAAGCAGTAGGCTCGGACACACGGCCAGACAGACCCCCCAGAACAGCTTCACGTGCTGGAGAAGTGATTTGCTTTCATGCAAAGAGGTAACGCTGAGAGACACCACAGGAGAGAACACTCCTTTGCCTGGGAATCACGGTTTCACGGCTCACCAAAAGCTAGAGGATCAGCAGAGGCTAGGAACGGAGTGAATCGAGTATCTTAGTAACTGTTAGTCGTAGTGAATAGTTTAAAAATAAAAAAAAAAGCTTCACTGCAGTGCCTGTGTACATTTCCTAGAGAAAATGCCATTCTCCTCTTTGAGGGATGAATTTCTGCAACCCTGCTTGCTCCAGACACTGCTAAGCAATGTGTTCATTGTATCACGTGGCTGCATGGGGATCAGAACTGACTTCAAAACCCCTTACCCACATGGGATCTTGTTACACTGGAAACTGCAAACTCCCATAGTAACATCGTCCAGGTATTGAGAAAAATCAGATAAATCTTCTTGCTGTTGTCACTAGCTCAAGGGCCAGCTCAAATCCCCGCCCAAGATAGGGCCATGCAAAGCTTTAGGTTCTTTTGCAAACGCTCCCCATCAAAAGCTTTGGCTTCGTTTCCACCTCTTCTCGCCCACGCAAGGATCTTGACAGAGGGAGAATGTGATGACCAAAGTGCTTAGAAAGAGCCCTGTCAGCTCGCTGCAAAAAAATGCCCGAGGCAAAACTCTGGGGTGGCAATAAACTTGAAAGCAACACTTATAATTACCTGCAGCGCGTACACCGTACACCTCTTGTTTAGCAAGATGTGCGTGTGTGGGCTGATCTTGGCATCAACACCTCATCCCATCAGCACAAGCAGAAAAATCCTGCTCATCTGGGAGGGGTGTTGGGGGGGGAAAAAAAAAGAAAGAAAAAGAAAAAAAGGTAATTCCAAGTTTAAAGCAATCCCAGTTTTGCTGTTCTGAAGCAGCAAAAAAGGCCACGCACTATTAAATTTTTAGAAACTTTTAAACTGACAGGCTTTCCCTCTGAAGGTTTTCAAAGCATCTGTTCCACGCCGATCTAAGGAACTGAGGAGGAAGCTCCACAGCAGCTTAAACCAACCTAAATGAAAGCTCAGGTTTTCCAGTTGTTTTTCTGAGATCGTTTTCCACCTAACCGCCTCCCTGAACTTGCAGATCTGGCCCAAAGGAGATGACGGATCTGCAGGTCGGGTTGTGTGGAGTCAAGGTCTCCTAGCCCGACTCTTCCTGACTTCAGCGGTCATCAAGCCACGTGCTCAGAAACCTTTGGCACGTTAGTTTTCTGACCATCTTATTTGGTGCATAATTTTGACGCTTTTGTTAGGCAGGCGAGGTCCTACCAGGTATCTTCTCAATCCAAGCAGGTATCCTGTAGCCACAGGTCCCACAGAATAGTCTATAAAATATTCAATGGTTAATATATTCCAATAAACAACACATTTTAGATTCTAGCTGGACAATAAACCTCTACCGTATTTGCACATATGCCTTCATATCTGGGCTTCTGAAATGCAAAGATGTGTCTGTAACATTCCTGTCCCACCTATTAATGGCCCTACCAAAACCTGAGCATTAGAAATTTAACCCTCTTAAAGCCAGCACAGAGAACGGTAATTAACAACGAGTACAAAGTCAATCAGGAAACTAGAAAGAAATCTGGAGAGAAGCAAAGGCTCACAAGAAACAGGGAACTAATTGACTGTAAAACAGAAAGAGGACACTGGCAGGATCCCAACGCAGACTGGAGGTGCTTCTGTTTCGTGGAGCCCAGCTGACACCCTCTGAAACTGGCCCTATTTAAAAATGAAGGTCTTCCAAAAATTGGAATGAGAATGAATGAAATGTAAGTAAAGGAAAATGCAGACTTCTCCGCTCCGGGAAGCATCGTGTTTGCTGTGCGTTCAGCTTGTGCTGGTTGGCAGGGGATTTGGGGATTTGTTTTAGACAAATCGGAGTTAAGGCAGCTTGAGGTTCGTCTTGAGCTTCATTCACCGGTATCTACGAAGAAGCAAGTCCTGACTTAACATAGCCCCACGGCTAAGCTATTCGCAAAGTCTCCCTCTCACTTCACTTGCTCTTTGCCTATTTTCTGCTTCCCGGTCTTACTTTTCCGACGATTAAATGATGAGCTCCCACTGCAGCCTGCTCACGAAGGCACACTTTCACCCTACTGTCAAATGAGACCTTACCCTTCCTTCCAACACGATGAAACCAGCCACCAGGGCCAACAGTTAGTAGGGGACAAAACCCAACCGCACAACCCCAGGACACGGGGACAGCAGGACTCCAGCGGTGGCGACGCTGGAGCCTCCGCAGCCATCTGACCCGCAGCCCCTCGACCTTCCTGGTAAAAAGCAGTTAAAAACTAAATCTTTCCCATTTCAGATGAAGCTGATTACTTCTTCTAGCCTCAGTGAATCTGGTGAAAAATTAAACATCTGTCTGCTTTGAAACAACCTCCAATTTATTTCAAGACTTCTCCACTCTCCACTATCATGGAGTCTCTAGACTAAATCATCCCGTACCTCCCCACCACCATCGCTCTGAGCCGTTTGCCAAACCTCCCCGGGCCCTTCGATGCTCTATTCAAAGAGTAATTTATTTTCACCTCTTTCAAAGCTCAGCGTCCGAAGAGGACACGGAGACCTCACCACATTCATGACCGTAAGAACTCTCTCTCTTTCTCACCTCCATCTTACATAGGACACTTGTATCAACATGCTGTACAGTGGTGACTTCATTTCCGAAACAAAACATTTGCTGAGTCTGGGGGAGTTCACCCTCATTTTCACAATTTCTGCAATGCTGTACAGCTGATTGTTGATTGCTTGGGTTTTGTGCATTCGATTTCACCTTTCTTAGTTCAGCGTTTCGCTTCCCTTCAGGGACTCTCATGCTACTGGTTTCAGATCATTTCTCCCATTTATTAAGATCATTTTGAATTGTAATTCAGTCCTCCGTACTGTTTGTATCTCTTCCCATCTTGGTGCCCTGGACATATATTATAACTGCATTCCCTATTCCATCATGCTGCATTAATGAATATATTACAAGGAACCTGATTCCAGGAAAAAAAAAATCTGCATTTGAAGTGCTTTCCCAGACTGACAGTAACCGCCGATGCCTCCCGTCCTCCAGAATAACCTCATCCTCCATCACGTCCTCAATACCATTTCTTAGATCACTCTTCACTACACGTCTCACTGCTTTACATACCGAGACGTATACTCATGAGTCTGCTTTTTCCTATTCTGACTCCAGAGACCGTATTTTCCCCTATATATTTATTACATGATTTGATACGCTTCTGTGCGATATTCGAAAGGCTGATAACGCATCACTGTTAGTCCAGCTTCATTCCCAGTGCTCTGCACGCAACTGCAGTTTCTCCCTACCTAAGTCTTGTTTGCGGCTGTGCACGCTGCAGTGGTGAGCAGCAGCCAACGCAGGCAGATCTCATTTTCTTTTGATGAAACCGCATTTTCAGTGCATAACTGTTCCATCTTTTTTTTTTTTTTCTTTCCAGTGAGCCTTAATTAGGAGAACAAAGTTGTTGAAAGCCTTGTCTTGCCCTTCCCCTCTTCCTGCACACAAAGTCTTCTTCACGGACTCTGGGTTGGGTTGGTTTTTTTTTGTCAAACAGCTCAGCAAAGCTGACAGATTGACAGTCATTAAATATAAAAACTTTCACAATATCCCTAAATTACGTGTTTCAAATGAAAAATGACACTTGCTTAAAGCATAAAGTGTGGTTCTTGGGTTTTTTTCCCCTACTTCTGCCTTTTTCCTATGAAGACTTAAAGTATTATTCTTTTTATTATGGTAATGTGAAAACCTCTTTCTTGCATCTCAAATTGAAAGAGGGAAAGCTTGCTATGTGCCTTGGGTAATGATTCAGCTATTGATCCAGCAGATGCTTTATTAGATTATTTTGAGACAGCCGAATGTAATTTAATACCTATTTATTTTCTATTCCTATGCCAGTCCAAGACACAATCTTTTCTGCACGGAATTAGTACTTTCTCCTTTCAACCTCCAAGAAAGATTACACTATGCTCCTTTCTTGGATTAGTTTGGGGAACTTTTTCAACAAAACATTGATCTTGAGGGTTCTCGACAGTCTTTTCTTTTAATATTTTGAAGCCAAAACCTCAGCTGGGATCAGTGGGTTCTAGGCTTGTCTTTCTTATTATGCATTAATGCAAGAACTACTGATGTCAGGTAAAAAGGGAAAGAGATTCCAGACGAGGAAAACAGAGACAAAAAGGAGATGAAAAGGAAAAATGAGCAAGTTTCATACAGGCAGAGAGGAGGGAGAGGAACGGCATTCTTTTTACGCAGTTATCTGTAGCCCACAGAAGGGACTGCGCGATGGAACACCAAAACGGCAGGAGATCACAAGAGTATTCAGGTCAGTCAAAATTAGGGTGTGCTTTTATAAGACTGAGCCCAGCTACTCTACACGCAGCTATTGCTGGGACACACCACCTTGCTGTCCACATCTCCCACGAGCTGCCTCGCAGGCCAGAAACCCCTGGCTTTTCGGTAGGGTTACTTACTGCCAGCTAGCCCCGCTTGCTGTGGGGTCAGGTGGGGAGAACAGCGGGAGCCCAAAGCTGTGGACGGAAGGGAGGGGAGAGGGACTGCCAGCAGCTTGATGGGCTTATATCCAGCACATAAAAAAAAGCCCCAGCTTTATTAAAGATCATCGGGAATTGTGTAGGGACCTCACAAAAGCAGAAGAATGAGGCATTTAAGATTGCCAAATTTGGACGTACACACTGGAATACCTTGAACGATTCGTACAAGGCGCATTGACGCGACCATCTAGCAGCAGCCTGTCACCACAGGGCAGAACAAGGAACGGCTCATCGATCTTCAGCAGTAGCCACGGCACTGGGAAAATTTAGGGTCCTCTCTTATGGTTCTGAAACCGCCCAAATCAAGCCGCCGGGGGAGTCTGTGATAAGGCACCGGCTGTCAGAATTGCTCTCCCCTTAATGAAAGCTTCCTCAAACTCCTCGACTCCAGATATGGGGCTGGGGGTGATTTCCCTCCTTGATTTCTCTGTTTGGACCCTGGAAAGGGAGGAAGGGAGAATGGCGGGGGGGATCTTTACAGGGGAAAAATTACTTTCTCTGCAACAAACAAAAAAATTTACAAGTTAAATGTCACACAAAATGGTCCTATAAAAATAATTAAATTATGATTGTTCTTACGTCACAGGAAGCACCATGAAGCAAACACTGGAGGAAGCACGCTCTCCTGCCATTCCACGCTGCCTGAATGAATCTCCCAGCAGCGGCACTGCCTTGCCCTTCGCCTGCTTTCTGCAGCCCCATGGGGGATCACCCAGGCTGTGACTGACTGGGGAGGGACCTCCCTGCCACCGCTGCACACACCACGTTTCATCCCTCCTATCCATTACTAGACCTTTCTCTCAAGTTTTTGGATTTAACCGCAACAAATGCACGGGGGATCAAACCCATACTGGCTCTGAACTGACCAAAAAAATATCAAGCGCCATTCGAGCAGAGATGGTGGACATGACCGGGATCGAGGGCTTTGGTTTCCCCTCTGCCTCCCCTCCCAGAGGGGTGCTGAGCTCTTTAACTGCTCTTTAACTCCTTGCTTAAACACGCAACAGTGAGAAGCAGATGCTCTCCTTCAGACCGAACGGCACAAGCCGAGTGAGGAGCAAGCTCTGTCAACACAGACGTGCCTTGAAAATTGAACTCTGGCTTCAAGCAGCACAAACGCGTGTCCTAATTGTACCTCGTACCGCACGTTAAGCCGTCCAGACGACACTCATCTTCTGGTGTTAATAAGCCATTTGTCCATCTGATGCTTGTACAGATGACACACCTTCTCAACGGTATTTTAAAAGCAAAAAAGGATTAACTCTGTAAATAATGTCTGAAAAGAAGTTCCACAAAAATCAACTCCAAACCGTCGTTGATGAACATGGATGGGCCTGGAGCCAAACTGCACTGTGTAAACCCTAATATTCCTGCGCCGATCCCAGGAAAGTGCTTATTTGCAAGCAGTTTTAACTGGGAGAAATCAACAGCAGTAGCCACTCACTTGACATTGCCCGAACAGGACACTTCTTACCTCCACACAGCACCAGGACTCCGACCGTCCTGGCAGCCGGCTGGTATTTCCAGGGGCAAGAACTCAAATTAAGGGAATCGGACAGCGGTGTTATGTGCCCAAAGCAGCTTCTGGCCCTTCCTGTGGTACAAGGGCAAGCTATGGCCCATATACACGGGCCCACATCTGCGAGGGATTACGGAGGCAGATCAGCAGCAGGGAGAATTCGGAGGCAGATTTGTACTAGCAGCTGGGGTAGGTTTTACCCTTACTAATCAAACTTACCGCAGAAAGTCTAGAAAAATCAGATTTCAGAGGCAAAAAGTCGCATGTCCAACTCCCTGCCTCTGTCGGCAGAAAACTGTTCCCTGCAGAGTATCCTTCTGGCACAGCCTGGCCTAGGCACAAAGATAGCAGTAGGTCTCCCTTTCCCAGAGCATCACAGCGTAAGACGAGAGAATCTCAATTTAAAACAAAATATCTACGCTGCAAACAAAGCCAGCCTTCCTGGTGAGCAGTAATTGGAAATACTCGCTTGTGTGCAAAGTTACAGAGTCCGGTAATTCTAAGCAGTTAAGTTTCAGGGAAGTATTACAGAAAATTGATATTCTTGCAACACAATGTTCTAAAGGGAGCGTCTTCACATCACCTTTTGCCAAGAGGAAATAATCAGGGAAGGGTTGTTCCTTTTCTCCTGCCTCTTACTGTTCTAGAGGGCAAGACTAGAAAGTCCTCATTAACAAAGGGAAACTCATGAACCAACATGAGAAAGTGGGGCGTGCACTATATTTTTTCTGGACAGAGTAGCAACCTTTTACTGATACACAAACAGGACGAAATTGCTAATTACAGCCCGGAGCTAGGAGGACTTCTATTAGGAGTATCATGCTGAAGTCCGAGCACCTGGTCTCAACAGGAAGAAACGTTTCCTCTCCAAAGGACAGACTAGAATTAGCATGGCTGCAACCTTTCATGAGGCCACAGCACCTCTCCAGTCATTAGACCAGACTGATTAAAACTGCTTTGGATCCTGTTCTCCTTGTACCGACCTGGCTTCTTCCCCAGCCTGGCACATTTGACTTTGCAGGCGGCTTTTGTTTCAATTTTACATCCTGTTTAATAGCCTGAGTTCCTAAAGGGATCCTTTCAGAACTACAGTACACTACCATAAAATATTACAACAGAAGACACCATAGCAGTCGACTCCGTCGTTGCCCTGTGTGACTGCAGGCAGACATTCGTTCCTTTGTTACGACTTTCATCCATCCTGCTTTCCTCCCTCCCAATCACAATCAAACTCCACGGGTCTGAGAGGCTTTTCAACGCTACGCTGAGGGTGGGTGGAAACAGAGGATGTTCTGTCTGAGGAACAGCACAGAACAAGGTTTCTTGCTTAGATCCCCAAGTGCACGGCTCTTGGGTCCGACCAGGTACGTGCTCGTCAAGGTCTCTTTTCTGCAAAAAGCCTTAAACCGAACTCAACAAAAAAGCAAAGCTACATTTAATATTCTGCTGGTGAGAGAGGGAGAGGAAGAAACTGCTGAAACATGAAACCTCTCGAGGTATTCCTGTGTACTTTTGATTAAAGAGCTAGCAAGCAACGCACGGACAATCCCAACACACTTATTTCACACTGTTCCCAGGCAGAGCAGGATGCTGCAGGATACAGTATGACCTTGGTATAAACAAGCAGTGACCAGCACTTGACTAAAGGAGGGATAATTACTGCACAGCGCCTGGCTATCAACCTATTCTAGTGAACTGGCAACATTTTATTCCCCCTAATGGTCACAAGAACATTTGTTCCTGAAGGTTTTCAGAATGATCTGGCAGGTAAAGCATCAGACTGGAGCCAAGAGGAAGAGCTCTGTAATGGGTTTTTACCTTACCTGCTGCGACCTTCAGACATTTGCTGTACCTCTTACTCTTTGTTTTATCAATACTTGATACTCATTTTTCGGAGCCCAGACTCCCATGCAACACAGTGAGACCTGTCAGTACTCTCAGAACAAGTGAGCAGGGACAACAAGACTGACTAGAGACTTTGGAGTTAAGTAAGTGTTTTTACTTTCAAGTGTCATAGTGCCAGACTCGTAACTCAAGCTAACAGCAGAATATACAGAGGATATTCAATACAGAGGAACTCAAGCACCTGAAAATTATCAGCCAGCACTGTACAGCCAGAGAATTCTTCTTACAAGGTTTAACCCCTGTACAAAGGTTAACAACACACCAAAAAATGCATTTTGGTCATCAAGAATAGTTACACAGGTCTAACAATTAGTGACACGGGCTCTCCATTTACACCTGGCCGATACCTCTCTCCCCTTTCTACTTCTGAGAGGAAAGCCTCTCGCTGAATACTATCCAGATAAAAAGGGAGCATTAATGCGCCAACTTGAATACATATTTAACAACTTAGCGCAGATTTGAGACATGGACATTTAATGTTCGAATAAGCTCTGAATCCGTGTCAAGAGAGGAACTAACAGAACTCCAACAAGATATTGATGACCTACAACTCACTGAAATAATTTAACACATTTACAAGAAGAACAGTTAAGGTATGGCTAAGAGCTGTACATTCCACTTGAAGCTCAGACATTACTACCAGCATCTCCAGTATGCTCGCTCCTTCTTCCACTACTACCCATTGATGCGGTAATTCACATGGATTTCAGGTTTGATGTCACAGACTAGCAACAACAGCTGGGAGAGGACCACCTCGCGGTTCTTCTGGAAGTTCTGCTGGATCACACTCATCTTTTCCTGGGTCTCTTTCTCAACTTCAGTGGTGCAGCTGCCATGAGATCCAAGTGCCTACAAGTAGCAAAGGAAAGAGAAAGCTCACATGAAAGTAGTTTGACAAAGAAAACGCTATGCCTAGCTCTGGATTTTGTTATTCTGGACTGCCTCACTGCATCTCAACCATTAATCTTTGCTGAGGGAAGAACTGCACTAAAAAAAAAAAAAGTACCATTGGATTCTCTACTCGGATTTCCTGCTAAACTTGCCCAAGTTTGTATTTCATCCACAGCCCACGCCTTTTATCCTCTCTTATTCATTATCCACCAGTTTAGAGCATGGGCTTCTAAAAAGTGCCTGAAATAAAGGTTCTGCTCTACTGGCGACTGGAACTGGGAACCCCTGGGCACTACCGTACTAGATAGTGTAAGAAAAGCAACACCCGTGATCTAGTTTAAGCACAGTCTTCACATCATCCCATTGCTTCTACCCTTGAAGAATCTTTATAAAAATCTCTGCCTTCCTAACAGGACTGTGGGCCACGCGATACACACAGCAAGGAGTCTCGCACAGCTTACGATGCCCGTCTTGCCCCATAAGCAAGGGCAGAGAGTGCAAATTCCCATTATAAGCGGGGGGGGGGGGAGGCACAGAAAAATATGCTGAAAGAGACTAACACCCTGGGACTCAAATTCAAAGAGCTTCTCTCTCTGGAGAGGGATAAATAAAACAGAACCAGCTGACAGGCAGTGAAGTCCACTTTATTAGCCTGGAATTGCCTGGTACCATACGCCTAGTGAACCAAGCTAGCAACTGATTGTAAAAAATTAATCTTGACCTGCTAACATGAAGGCTATTATGCAGGAGAACAGAGGAGGTGGTGGTGTGCTAACCAGATGAACAGAGGAGAGGGTTGCCGGCTCATTTTCTGAAGTTTTCAGAACTGACGTGGGCATACAGGCAGTGGAAACATCCTGACTGCGTGACAGCCCTCATTCGCCCCAGTTCCGCGCCTTTTGGGAATACCTCCTCTTGCTCAGAAGGAAAGGAAACACACCCCTTTGGACACAACTGCTTCAGCACGACAGCAGCATCTACGAGGCAAGCGGCTTCTACCACGTAGCATCGTAGAAACCGGCTTGTCACGGGAGGAATGAGCTTGGTCTTTTTTTGACGCTGCTACATACAGCAGGTTTTGGGAGGCTGCCACCCACCAGGGCCCCAGCCAGCACATGAGCTCATTAAGCCAATTCACTGCCAGTCAATAGTTCTGCCTGTTGAGACGCAATGCACCATGTTCTGATTCACTTCCACCGGTTTTTCCGTGACACGTGGCTGTGCATCAGAGGAAGGCAGTTAGGGAAGTACTCCTCCAGCAACATATTCCATCCCGAGGGCTACTCTCAGGGCAAGTAACCCCAAACGCAAGGCGAAGGGGCTGGCTAGGCAACAGTGAATGATCTAGAAAACAAACCGCTGCTTCCTTGGCTTTGAACTCCTTCTCCCTCTGCAGGCGGTACTGCTCAATCTCTGCCTGGGCTTCTTCTTTTGCCTGCTTCAGCCTCCGATTCTTTCCTGTTTCCAAAGAACATACCAAATGAAGTAAAGAAAAGAAAGTATCGAGAGCGTATTTCCCCACACCTCTCCAGCTACCCGATGCACAACAATCACTGTAGCATTTGCTATTGCAGCAGCTCCTTCTGTAGGAGGCATCAGCAGGGTGCCGCACAGCCTCGCAGCCCCTCCAGCTCTGCAGTGTTAGCCGACCTCAGGAGCACGAGGTCGCCCTGCGTGCCACTGAACCATCGCCAAGCTCACCACGCGGTGAGCTTCCACCAGCAAGAACTGGAGAGGTTCTCTGAGCCAGCGGACGCGTTAGACAACCTGCAGGTCTGGCCTTGCTCACGTGAGCGCACAACATCCCTGAGCCATCCCAAAGAGCACAGCAGAGAGAATATTAAGTCTTAGTTTTGCCTCAGGCCAATTGTGCAACCGATGGAAAGACTGACTACTGCATCAACTTCCCCTCTTGGACGTTCCATCACACCCTCCCCTCCAAGGCCATCATCACTGGAGCAAGCTACAACCACCTACTTCTCATAAAACTGTCAGGGGGTAGAACCGCAACACAGTGCGGCTTCGTTTAAAAATAAAAGAATGAAATGCTTGAGGCAGGAAAAATTTGTAAAGGTGGGCATCTCTGTAACCTGAATTTCTCTCGCTTAACAGGAAAAGCTAACCTGGCTCCCCAAGGAGCCGCTCCCTCAGCTCTACAAAGTGTCTAATCGCCAACGTGGGAATACGCTGTTTTGATCAAGAAGGAAGAGAAATTAAGAGTAGGAAAGATGCAGATGAGCACGAGCATCCCCCCGTGATGGCTGGACTGAAGACCCTGCTGCCACGAAGGTCAGGGCTGCGATGGCGGTCTCCTCCTAGGGAGCAGTCCCACCGGGCCAGGAGTCACCGAGCTCCGCTGCCACCAGCGCGGCCCCTCCAGCTACCGGAACGAAGGTTCCCCGCTGCCGCCAGGGCCCATCCGGCTTCGGTTTCGACACCTTCACACGGGAGGCAGGTTTCCGGAGGAGCTCCCGAGGAGCCCCGCCGCGCCCGCCACCGCCCCGGGCGGCCCTTCGGCCTCGCTCTCAGCGGCCAGGCCCGCGGCGCTGCCGGCGCCGCTCACGGTCCCCGCGCAAGGCGGGCCCTGCGTCCCCCGCCCAGGGGCACGGGGGGGACCCCCGCCAGCACAGCGGCCCGCAGACACCGCTCCTCCGCCGCCCCCCGCGCTGCCAGCTGGGCTCCAGCGCCCCGGCTCCTGCGGCTCCCCCGAGGCGGCCGGGCCAGGCAGCCCCTCCACCTCAGGCCCCCGCGGCGGGGCTAGGCCGGGCCGGGCAGCCCCGCCACCTCAGGCCCCCACGGCGGGGCTAGGCCGGGCCGGGCCGGGCAGCCCCGCCACCTCAGGCCCCCACGGCGGGGCTAGGCCGGGCCGGGCAGCCCCGCCACCTCAGGCCCCCGCGGCGGGGCGAGGCCGGGCCGGGCAGCCCCGCCACCTCAGGCCCCCGCGGCAGGGCTAGGCCGGGCCGGGCCGGGCAGCCCCGCCACCTCAGGCCCCCGCAGCGAGGCGAGGCGAGGCCGGACCGGGCCGTACTCACGCTTGCGGGCCTCGGCCACCTTCTCGGCGGCGCGCTTCTCGGCCTGCAGCAGCTGCTGGATGCCCTGCGACTGGCTCGCCATGGCGGCGCCCGCCCTTCCCCTTGCCGCCGCCGCCGCCAACGTCACTGCGTCAGGCCGGGCCCCGCCCCGGCCCCGCCTCCAACAGGCGGGCCCCGCCCCCCGCCGGTCCCGGGGAGGGGGGGGGGGGGGGGGTGTCCGTCGGCGCCCGCCCCGCACGGGCCCGTCCCGGCAGGCGGCGGAGCCCGGGGTCGCCGCCCGCCTTCCCTGGCGGAGGTTTCCGAGCGCCGCCTTTGCCCCCGGCCAGAAAAGAGGTTGAAAACCTGGAGGGAGCCCCCCGAAAACCCTTCAGGAAGGCAACGGGCGGAATTTATTACTATTAATTTCACGGTTTTTAATCGTTGGCCTTGCGGCAACCCAGAACGCGCATCGCCATTAGCACCAGACCCCCGCCTGGGAAGCTCTGGTCCCCCCCCAGGCAGCAGCATCTCCTCCCGGCCGCACGGGATGCGGGATCTTGCCCCCCAGCACGGAGCCACCGATGCACAGGGGAGTCCATAATCATCCGGGATCATCTTCTCCAGGGGCTCCCAGGGGAGCCAGGCCCCTCTACTCCAAACACACACACCTACTTCACCCCAACCCCACTCCAGCCCAACCCTCGGCCATCACATCCCAGGGATGATTTAAAACCCCGAACGCGGCTCCCCGACACTTTCAGAGCATAAATTACAATTATCGCCACGGACAAAGCGTCGGAGCCGTGACAGTGACTCACACCCTTGCAGGGAGGAATGGGGGGCTGCTGATATGCCTCTTCCATCCCCGGTGATGGAAAGGACAGGAGACAATGAATCAAACGCGTATTTATAGTGCGAAAAGGAATTATGAGTGTTCAGCAGGGTGACCTTCATCTGGGCGTAGCGATTAACTAAATGGGCTTAGCGGGCCTGCCCGTCGAGCGTTATACTCGATTCAGTAAAAGAAAGATAAAAGGAAAGATGGGGAGAAAAGCTGTGATAGTAAATCTGGGTTTTGCAGCAAGCCTGGGAACTGGTGGTTTGTGCACAGGGAGCAGGAACCGCCGCTGGGTGCAAAGGGGCGAGCAGGCATCCGCCGCGGCACCGGCTGCTCCCGTCGGGCACGGGGGACTGTGCTGGAAGAAGGGAAACCCAGCAAATCTGGTCCTAAGTCATCTGTCACAAACAGGGCAGGTTCGGCCGAGGGGATGCGGCTCGGGTGCTGCGCTGGTTACCGGTGAGCACAGAAAGGAAAGGACAGAAAATGCGGGTCCGATTCAAAACATGCCGCAGCACCTTTTGAGAGGTGGTGGGGGTCAGCTGGGCCAGATCCAAGCTGTTTTTACAAGAGAAAATGGCCCAAAAATGGAAGTCGTCTCATCCAGCTCCAAATCTGAGGAGCCCCCTGCCCCCCTCTCACCTCAGACCTCTGCAAAAGCCATCAAATTAAATAAACTCTCCCACTGACTCCTGGGGCCCTCGGATGATACCTCCATCCCCTTCCCATCTAGAAACTCACCATCCTCATTAGCTGCTGCCATTTTTTCAGGGATGTTCATCTGCTGCTAATTAAAGCACTTGAGCTGAACCCACAAATTACCCCCCCAGCAGGACGCTCTGAAGGCGACGTAACGCATGGAGCAGGGTTTGCAGCAAAGCGGCTGGAACGGGCTCAGCTCTCCCCTGGAGTCACAGCGGGCACCAGGGTGTTATCTTCCTCCGGGGTGACTGCGATTTTCAGACTCGCTGCTTCTGTCTGTAAGGTAACAATGATAACGGTGCCTTTTTCTGCCCCCAGAAATATTCTGGCTGTGATCGCACTAAGCCTTCAGACAAAAGCCCCTCCCAAAGTACAGCTTTGGGTTGACCAAACATATTTGATGAGTTTTCGGCGATTTCATTTTGATGGTTAACAAATGAGGCAATAATAGTTTCTATTTAAAACAACCTTTTGTTTGGTTGCATTGCTTTTCAGTTTAAGATTGCTCAAAAGCTAATTGAAACCTCATGGTGTGCGTCACATGAAACACGTGAATCTAAAAGCTGTTGGATCAACTTTTCAAGTCACTTAAAATTTTGAAAAACTGCTTCTCACTTGTTGCAAAAAAAATGGTTTTCCAATTCTCAAACCTGCATTTGCATGAGTAAGAGAGCTGCTTGTACAGCTTTAATTCTATCGGCAATGGATTTATAATTAATTAGCATCACAAGTACTTCTGAACTCGGTTTTTGTTTCCCCCCAGACTCATTGTACACGAGCTCGTCGCTCACTATTACGGAGAAAGCAGCTACTACTGAAACTGATACTAGCATCCCGCCACGTGTCCAGCGCCGACTTCTTAATGCCATAAACTTGACCGACCCTAAATTTCACGTACCTCACATTCAATGCAGACTAGAGAAAGAACATCTTTAGAAGACTAAGGCTAGTCCTGCTCTCTACCATGGGAGAGTAAATTGCTAAAATCTTTCCGGCACAGAACTACTTCCCCTTGTGCCTGGGCTGGGCGGATAACCCAAAGCACATGAATCCTGCCCGCTCTCCGCCTTCCCCCTCCCCGCTTGCCCTGCCGGGACTCCAGTCTCTCTGGCTATACATAAAGATATTTAAGCAACATGGAAAGTTTAGCATGTTAGAAATATCATCTCTGTGTCTGGAGTCTGTTGGGATCTGGAACGTCCTGATGCCCCGAGGGGAAAGGAGGAGCGCTGGGGCCAGAGGGGTGACCCAGGGCTCACGTGCCGGCTCGTGCCAGGAGGGGAGGCCCGTCCTTCAGAGCTTGAAGGAAACAAAGGCATTTTATTTTTCTTCGGCTGTTTCTGCAGATCGCATTAATGAAAGTGAATTTCTTATTTAATTTTCCTTTTTTCCCCTTGTGAGCATTGAAGACTGATTTTCATTTTGGAGTGGTCTTTCATCTTCCTGCTTTTACTCTACACTGGGTCATAACTCCATGCATGTGTTATGCTGGTTTCTGAAATATCAGATATTTCTAGAATCAGGAAGGAAAAAAAAAATACAGATTTCCCCTTTCTTTTTCTTTTAGTTTCTAAGCACAGAAAACATGCGCCATGTCTTATGATCCTGCAGTCATTAAGGATTCCAAGACACATTTCCCAAGAATAAGATTTTAAACATTGTGTCTGGCTTCTTTCCAGATCAGGTAATCACGTTTTTCCTCTCTGAATTCCCCTGCACTTTCAATTGGATACATTATTATTCTCCATTCCCCAACTTAAAGTGTTACGCTGTGGGATTGTCTACTCTTTTAAAAAGGTTTTGTGTTGAACACCTAGCAACCAAACTAGTTTCTCTCCTCTGAGGTTTAATTCATTAACACAAATCACTTCGAGGCCTTGAGATGATGCAGCTGTTGGTTGATGATAAACGATCATTGGTTGATCGTTAAAAAAGTACCAATGAATAATTATTAATTAGAATTCATAGTTTGGAGGGATATTTTAAATTGATAAACTGAGTGTTAGAAATCTAAGCATAACACAGCAGTAAAATTTACATAGAAAAATCAACCAAACCTTCAAGTGCACAAGTCAGTACCGCTTGACTGTACCTGACCTACACCAAGAATTTGGCCCAAATATCCCAAAATAAGAAAGAATTTTTCATTTGAAGTTTCTTTGTGCTCAAGGACAATTTAAAGCCTGGAGTAACCTGATTGCAGTGATGGAATTACAGCAGAAGAATGGACTTACGTTTATATTGTAAGGACCTATCTTTTTACAAGCAGTTCAAGAAGCCATACTTCTGGTGCTAGCTCTTATCATCTTCCTTTGGGAAACGCGTGCTGCTTTGGGGTGCTGCTAGGCTCGTTTCAATGGTTTGCCAGGCAGCCTGGGGGCTCCCCAAGCTTCACCCGCTGAGCAGGGCGCTCCCCGGGTTACTCTCTCCCACAGTCACGTCTTCTTTGCACCACACTGTGCCGCAGCCCCTTCCGCGGGGCTCCCCTGTACCAACCCAGCTGATGAAGGTGTTCCCCCAGCACTAACCAGCTGCATCTGGAGCACGGTACCAAGGACCAGGTCGCAGTGGTGCCAGCGGGCCGTAGCACAGCCCCGCTGCAAGGCGCCTTCTCCTGTAGGGCCCCGTCGCTGGTACCTGTCACAAACCCACCCTCGCCTCACCACCTATAGCAACAAACCGAGGTTTCAGTTTCATATAAATCAGGATCTTTTCATAAGAGCCAGGGAAGCCGGCAACTCCACTTATGTATTCTTCTGTTGTGATGAAATTTATTAATTCCCATGCACCAAAAGAAATCTCTATTCATATTTCCTTGACCTCTACCGGTGTCCATTCTTAAACAGAGGTCAAGTGTCCTTTGCAAGGGATGTGCCTGGAAAGTTTAATCCGTTGTTTGATGAGTGACCGAATACTCCCCATGAGGCTGTTGCCTCCAAGTTACCAGCTGCTGGTGTGTCCAATGTCTGTGAATCCACTGGGGGTCCCAGCACTAGGGAGCACAACTGCGTTGGCTGTCATGGACTCAGCCACAGCCGGGCAGGGTACAGGCTGTCTGGACCAGCATTTTTAGATACGACAGCAAAACAAAGCGGGTCCTGTTACACACTGACAAGTAGCTCCTCCTGTAACGGGTAGCACCAAAGCTTTGACTGCTGAAGGCAATTACCAGTTCTTCATCAGCTTCTACAAGAACAAGAGCACTACTCCTGCTCCACTGGGAAGAAACATACAGTTTAATATAGTTTTCCCTACCATAAAAGGTCCCTCTTGGCTTTTTAGTTCAGCTTTCTCTGCCCCAAACCACTGAGTAATGTCGTTGTGTACCACAGTACAGCCACTGC